>NC_085872.1:15970337-16112837 GCF_034702125.1 Engraulis encrasicolus | reverse complement strand
TTTTGGAACGAAACTCTTTATTTGCAGTTAGTATGAAGCAATGCTTTGGGCCCCACACAAATAGAATGAGTTGTCAGGTTTACTATTGGATAGAGCAAATTGTCTCATTTCACAGTACAATGAAACAATAAAACAGGTTTATTTTGTTTGCCACGAGCCGTACACTACTACCAGCACTAATGTAGGCATTTCACAGGTGAAAAGGGCTTATGCCAAAGGTAAAATGTGTTAGATATCCAGGGAGAACAAATGGAAATGGCTTGTCGGAAGGCTCGTCGTGTTCTATTCTACTGCGTGCATGTGGAGCCGTGTTCAAGGATGTATGATACAGCTGACAAGGACAAGGACGTAACTGTTGAAAACACCTTCGTGTTTGTTGACACAGTCTGTCAAACATAATATCAGTCTTCATCAAATTGGGAGCAAGCCTTTCAACACTTCGGACAAGTATACTAGAAACAGGTTTACTTCATATCAAACAGACTCCCACATACAGTACATACGCACACACGGATGGATTGGAGTGCTTACTTTGCTGCACCAAATGCCAATTTAACTGGGTGCACCATTTGCTTATCGCATTAAGTATTGGCCGCCACACTCACAGCTCTTAGTCTCCCCAGCTGCGTTCTGTTTGCCAGCCCTTTCCGCTGATCAACACATCATAATCAACCTTGCTGGTCCAACTTCAACAGTTTAGGTTAAGCCCACTGCACATATCAACACATGTCAACAACCGCCATACTAAAATAAGCTCCATTCCAAACACTTGCAAGAGAGAGACACAACTAGCGGTGGAGGGGGCCTCTTAAATAAGTGGTTCTTGGAGGCACCGCTACCATCACCATCAGCAGAGGACCCAGTGCTAAGCAACATGTACAGTGACAGCCTAAGGCACTGCCTGAATGAAAAAAAGAAAAAAACAGAAATTGCCAGTGAGCACCAGAAGCAGACACCCTCAAGGCTCCAGAACCGCAGGCACTAGCCAAGATGGGCTCCCGTCCCCAGTGTAATCACAGGGTTGGGCTCGGCCACCGCCACTGGGACCCAGAGGCGATTCTAGGGCAAGTTGGGGCCCCAAGTGGAAATTGAAAAGAATGAACATTTGCGACAAATCGCCACTACTGTCGTTTAAAGTCTTAGCTCTTATTCACCATCTACAAGCTTGGGGGCCCCGAGCGGCTGCCTGCCTAGCCTGGTGACAAGATACGCCTCTGCTGGGACCCGGAGCAGTGCTGTGGGGAGATGGGAGCACTTTCCCCTGAGTCATCCTGCATGGGGGCACACCCAAGGGGGGCACCTGTTTACAGCCAGACTTCCCGTTACCAACAGGACGAGGTGGTGAAGGTAGTACTTGCGGTGGTGGAGGTAATGGTGGTGCGGCGCGGCGCGGCACGTTGCGGTGCAGGGGGTAGACACAAAAGAAGCCAGCAAGGAGAGGACTCTCAGTCAGTCACAGGCAGCACACACACAGTCTTGGGGCTGGAATTACATGCTTGGAGAGTGAACAATCAAGGGGCTGAGTCTGGGGGCCCTTTTCCTCTGTGGCAGTCAAATTACTCATCATCAGTAAGATGACCGGCGCCTGGCATGGCCAGTGTGATAGAATCCATATGGGGAGGCAGCGAGCCTGATGGCTATTACTACTGTAGCCTTTCAAACACATAATCACTCCTGGCTGTTATTCTAGACCCGCAAGCAGTCGTACGGTACACACCATACAGTACACAGTACTCACTGCCCCTTCTGCCTGGTGAGAATTGAAGCCATATCTCCAGGTATCGGATGATCGACTTGCTACTGACTGTATGACAAATCGTGACCAATATTCTGTCCTGCATGACTTTTCCAGACAAAAGCGGAGGGTAGTCATCTTTCGCAATAGACCGAAGAGCTGAAACATGCAAGAAACACTACTGCACTGTGTGAGCGCGTGTGCATGCCTACCGACAGGGGAGGATAAAAGGGTCAGTTGTCCCGGGTCCAGAGCATGGAGGGGCCCGGAATTGGGACCCCATTACATTGTAGGTATTGAAGTGGGGGCCCTTTTCAGATGGATTTGTCCCGGGCCCAGCAAAAGCTATCAATGGCCCTGCGCACGTGTGTGTGGGGGGGAAATAGATCACTGGAGAAGACAGCAAGTGTCAGAGTTCATGTAGATAAAATATCACAGAAGTACATAAACATGTGCAGCAACAACATTTACATCATTTTTGGTCGGGCTCAAATGTGTGACCATTAAACAGACGTGAGGGATATGGGAAAACCATCTGATGTGTTTGTGTGCTCATAAGAATAACAAGGATGGTGGAGGCAGACAGTAGAGAGACAGACAAATATCACATGGCGAGAGTGAGAGTGAGGGAGAAATACTAGGAAGCACGAGGACAGCCAGGCGACAGCGCTGCAACCTCCAGGTCCCATACAGACCAACTTGACATTTGTGTGATGATGACATTTCATACTTTCCATTTCATCCTTGGAATTCATCAACTTGCAAATGGCTCCGCTCCAGCTATCCTCAGCAGATGTACAGTGGAACAAGTGGGGGAAAAGTCTTTATACGTTTTGCATTAGGAATGGGACAAATGCCATGGATGGCTGGAGAGGGCTGGCTGTGTCTAGGCCTCAGACCTAAGGGAAATATGGGCCGGTATAAGGCCCACAAGCTGGGTAGCACGGCGGGCTATGAGTGGAAATACTAACAGGGGAGACAAGTGAACTCTTTTTGTCATTGCGTCTGACCATTTTTTTTTTTCACTGGAAATGTATGCCAAATATCTCTATGCCTATGTAGCGCATGGGAGTGAGGAAGTGTCAGCACACAGACTAAATGACAAGTAAATGTTAGGCTATAGTGAATTTAACACAGTAGCCTAATTATCCCTGCGATTCATATGACATTTAACAAAGGAAATTTTGATTGATTGGGTATCAGAAACGTCCTAAAACTTTCATCAGAGAGGTTGTTTTGCACACCATACTATATACTACTGTATATACAGAGGCTTTGTAATCATGGATCATAATCTGCAACTATTCGTGATAATGGATGCCAATATGCCAAATTCCAAATGCCAATAAACTAATTCCAGCAAACTAGTAACATTCTAATCGGCACTGAGGACAGAGGTGGATTATGAATCCATGGGCCCCTGGGCCAGACAACAAGAAAGGCCCCCTCCATGGAATGGCGAGGTTGCAAAAGATGTGGGCATTTAACCAAGATGATAGAGACTTTGCTGTTGATGGTACAGGGGTTTGTCCCTCGAGAAAATGGGAAAATACGGTAGTTTAAAGTGTAATTTTAAACCAATTTGAGAACACAAATATAGACCAATAAAGAACTGTTTTTGTAGTGGGGAGGCTTGGGATTCAGGCCCCCTTGACTCTTGGGCCCCTGGGCCTGGGCACGGTAGGCCCATGCAGTAATCAGCCCTTGATTGAGGGTGCTTTATCTTGCTCACATTCACAGAGACAGTACCACTGGTACGTATGTCTGTTTTTCCTGGTTCTTTTGGATGACGCTTTGTGACCATATGCAGATCAGTTAGACAGATCGGATTGATGACTGTTTTTTTTTTTCAAAGACTCCGTTTGCAGACTGAATCAAATATGATGTTGGTCCACCTTTTGCAGCTATTGCAGCTCCAATTCTTCTGGGAAGGCAGTCCACAAGGTTGAGAAATGTGTCTGAAGTGTGAAATGTGTTCTTCCAAAAGCGCATTGGTGATGTTGGTCAAGAAGGCCTGGCTCTCAGTCTCTGCTCTAATGTTCTAGCAGGTTCAGGTCAGGACTCTGTGCAGGAGAGTCAAGTTCATCCACACCAGACTCTGTTATCCATGTCTTTGGGGACCTTGCTTTGTGCACAGGTGCACAGTCATGTTTGAAGAGGAAAGGTCCTGCTCCAAACTATTTCCCACAAGGATTTGCCCAAATGTTTTGGAATCCTGAAGCATGGAACCAAGGAGCCCTATCTCTGTCATTTCGTGAAGTTTTCACGAAAAAAATAACTTCAATTTTCGTGGTGCATTCACATTATTGCCCGTTTTTCGTGGTTGGGCAACGAAACGCTGCCTATTCATTTGAATTGCCCGACTGCTGCTATGGTTATCCAAGTGTCTGCAGGGGCGGGGAGGGGGTGCTGACAGAACACTGCTGATACACTCAGGACTCACTAATTCGACGCCCTTTCGGTACTTACGCCTACTACCCTACTTAACCCTAAACCTAACCCTAACCCTAACCTTAAACCGCATGGGCGGCACTATTAAGAGGCTAGGGGAAGCTTAGCTTCCCCAAAGTTGTCATAAGAAATAAATAAAAGGAACATTTTAAATCACGGTCAATCAGCTGGCTTCTTTGCTCTCCTATCTCCCCCCGGTGTGTGCGTTAGTTTTGCGAGTTTGATTGCGAGTTTAGATACCGGTCTGATGGAGGTAGAGTGACCTAGCGCATGAAAATGTCAATAGAAACAAAGGCGTGGACAGTCGGGTGTATGATTTGATTGCTCTAGACATTTTTGGGAGATAATAGTCCATGGTCTGGCAACTAGCCATTGTTGTGCCGTCTTCCTCTCCTGCCTCTCCAGTTTGTGTGTGTGCCTGTCGCGTTTGAGAGTTCCATTGGCGCACGAGCATGAAGACCCGTAGTTAAGCATGGAAATGTTCCGTTTTATTTGTTCATCATTTTGTTTCAACATCATATAATGTCATGCAGATATATCAAAAGCCGTGGTTAGGGCCTCGCGTGGCGACTGATTCAGTGCCCCCGGACCCTCCTACCACAACAGTTTCTCCGATGTTTTCTTTTCTTTTTTTTTTTTTTTTTTTTTTAGCATCCCCAAGAGTCTTGCTGTAGCGCCGCCTATGCTTAAACCTAACCTTAACCCTAAACCTAACCCTAACCCTAAATTGCTTGTTTGAAATGTTTGATTACCATGTGACGGTACCGAAAGGGCGTCAAACTAGTGGGTCGCTAGGCAGCAGTCGGGCAATTCAAATGAATAGGCAGCGTTTCGTTGCCCAACCACGAAAAACGGGCAATAACGTGAATGCACCACGAAAATTAAAGTTATTTTTTTCGTGAATAACTTACTTCACGAAATGAAAGAGATACGGTTGGAGCGAGGGGCCAAGCCCAACTCCTGAAAAACAACCCCACACTCTAAGTCATCCGGACCGCCACCAAATTTCATACTCGGCACAAAGCAGTCCGAAATGTACTGTTCTCCTGGCAACTTCCAAACCCAGACTCGTCCATCAGACTGCCAGATCAAAAAGCGTGACGCATCACTCCATCTCCACTGCTCTAGAGTCCAGTAGTGTGCTTGGTTTTACTTTCTGTACAGGACTTATTATTATGATATTATTATGTGTCTCTGGTGAATGAGTGTATTTTCTGCATGCTATATTGTGTGCCTGTTTCTTTTATGATACCTGTCTTGGGACAATGGATGAAAATAAATAAACACAAACAAACAAACAAATAATAAATAAGGAGAAACCTGCCAGACTCAACAAACGCTGGTTAGTGGAGCGTGTGGTCTGGATGGAGTGGCCCTGCTCTTAGTCAATAGACCTTAGAGAGCACAGAGTAGAGGAATCAGGGATTCTTCACCTTGACTAAGGGTAGGCAGTGAACAGTCAACAAGACCAAACCGAGCAGACCTGGAAATGCTCTGTGTTAGTTTGAAACAGGTTCAACTAAACAGGCAGGGCAGCCGAGAGAGGGGGCACAAAGACGGTCAGTTCAAGCAGTGGGAGACTGGGTAGGGTCATCCATTGTCTGATCAGTGATTAATGACTGCTTACGGTGGTGAATAGTAACCATTGGCAAGAATACACACACACACACACACGCACACGCACACGCACACGCACACGCACACACACACACAAGCACGTGAACATACACACACACACAAGCAAATACAAAATAAACTGGAAGAGGAGATTGATGGGGAATATACGTTGTTAGAAAAGTAATTGTAAATGGGTACTGTGGAAAAGGACACTACAGCAATACATGTATAACAATAATAAAGGAAGAATATTCAGCAGTGTACCATACACAAGGATGTATTATTGAATAATACTAGTGAATTGGCCGATTTTTCAGAAGCTCAGAAACAATAGAAACGAAGTATCCAAGGCACTCTTCCCAAAAAAGTTAAAAGAGCTTTATTGAATGGCTAAATCATTGTAGAAAAGTTAAAAACGCCAACATGTTTCGGCCAAGGAGTGGCCTTCATCAGGGTCACATTGACTCTGCCCTGATGAAGGCCACTCCTTGGCCGAAACATGTTGGCGTTTTTAACTTTTCTACAATGATTTAGCCATTTAATAAAGCTATTTTAACTTTTTTGGGAAGAGTGCCTTGGATACTTCGTTTCTTTTGCATCCTATTTTTTGACCAAAGAGCACCTTCGGACTACCAACCAAAAACGCCGTAGCCCTCCAAACTTTTCCTATTGTTCTCAGAAACAATATTTATTGCTCCTGACTAGAAGCAACACAGAAGGTCTTGCGTCACTAGGATGGCGCGGCCTGGCTACCAAATACCAATGTGCGCATGTCAGGTTAAAAAGTAATGTCATCTTTTTTCACCCCTCTACACCTGCATAGAAAAAAACTACACAGCAGGGTCGACATGGCCTTTCTCTGGCTTTCATGATAAAAAACGGTGCCTATAAGTGGCCTGCTGATCTCTCCAGCATCACCTATTCACAGTATGTGCTCAATGCCATATCTACGCGATGCATCAGTGCACATCCTGGCTGGTCAGCCATGGAAAAGTTGAGTGGAAAACTTTGGAGCACAGAGGTGATCCAGATCTCTCTCTGACCCTTGCCTTACGTGTGTGTGTGTGTGTGTGTGTGTGTGTGTGTGTGTGTGTGTGTGTGTGTGTGTGTGTGTGTGTGTGTGTGTGTGTGTGTGTGTGTGTGTGTGTGTGTGTGTGTGTGTGTGTGTGTGTGCGTGCGTGCGTGTGCGTGTGCGTGCGTGCGTGTGTTTCTCTCTCTCTTCTCTTACCACATGTCCAGTTGAGATCACCCCGCACCCCAACCATTCCAGAGAGGGCTACCCTCCTTCCCTTCCCTTCCTGTATTTTCCTCCTTACAAAGCACACTGAAAATGGCCTCATTTCCATGACCCTCACCTTAACCCAGCACATCATTACTGCTACCTAATTACAGGAGATTTCCTGGAATCCTAGTTTTGGGTTTTCCCTCTCAAGGATTTACTTTTTTCAGCATTTGCCACAGCCATATTTGGGTGTTTGGCTCATCCCTGCCACACGTACTTTGAAAACAAACATGGCACCGTCTCTGGCCCTGGTTGCTCTTTTGAACCTTGAGAACATGAGACTTTTAGCCTTGATTCACCTCTTTCTCATTACCTCCGCCAAGGAGGCGATGTTTTCAGTTGCGTTGGTTTGTCTGTTTGTCTGTCAGTCTGTTTGTTTGTTTGTTTGTTGTTTGTTTGTCCAAGGAGCAAGTGATTACATTCTGGTGGTGATCCGGATCACGAACCGGAGTCAGGACCTTTTTAAAGATTCTTCACCATTGCTGGCCTATAAGTGACCTCGTGACCAGATTTGTATTGCGGGAACTCCACAAAAACAAGGCAAAAAGACTTTAGGGTGTAACATAGTCAAATGTTCTATCAGGCAGCTTCCTTGGCGGAGGTCTGCACTCTCTGAGTGCTTCTAGTTAAATCATGTGTTGTTCTTATACATTTGACTGGTGGGTGTGAACTTCAAACACATTACCAGTGGCTGCTCTTTCTTGACAAGCCGAACAATCTTGACTGAGTCTTCCTCCTCGTCACAAATGTTGTCGGGCAAGGGCGGCAGTTCAGGGTCAAAGCCTTTCTGTGCAACCGAATCGTGGACAGACAGCAGGCTCTGGGGAGAAAAAAAAAACGTTTCAATTCATCAGACAAGAGACAAATCCCAGCTACAGTACATGGATGTCTGGAAGCCATGACGACTAATCTCAGCTTCTTCTTTGACATTTTCAAAATTTCCAAAACAACAAACATGAATTTATGAGTGCCATGCGCCGTAAAAAATATTTTCCGGCCCAAAAATAAAAGTGATCCGAAAGCCAAAACAGGTCATTAAACCTGTCCAAAATAAATCCTGTCATTCAGCAGACGCCCTCGTCATCAGCAATTCTCTGTTATTCTAATATTGAGGTACTTTAGTGTTTCAGTTCTCTGTAATTGGTTGGGGCCATTTCTTGTTCTGCAGATGCACATAGTATAGTTATTAAAGAGCAGGGGTCTAGGCAGGCAACTCTGCCTTTTAGGAGCTCGCAATGGCCCTTTTTAATGGTCGTAATGAATGGTTTCATCACTGCGCACATTAGCCTTGCTAATGACTGTGATGGGGAGAACATTTGTTCCCTCGCCGGGGAGCTATAAATGGGCAGCCAGACAAACACATCGCACCTTGATTGATTTTCCACGCAAGAAATGGCCCGTGTCTGTTTCAACCGCAGCGCAGGCCCCTCGATCAAACACTGAGCGCCTTCATGTGCTGCTGTGTTGTGTATGTGTGTGTGTGTGTGTGAGTATTTAAATCAGGCCAATCTTTTAGCAATCTGGCCAGGTGTGCAGACATAGAACATGCACTCAGGTAGCCCGTGCCTGTTTCAGGTAATTGGTAGTAGAGGGCTGCTTGGAGATTTTCGTTTTACTCATGTGCTGCAGTGATGTTTAAAGCCAAGTCCCCTGATCAGTGATTGTCAGTGCAAACAGGGAAGTACACGGGGGACTGAAGATTGTACACAGAGCACAGAGCGAGATGATGAACACGGGAGGAAAGTTGTAAGGAGGCCGTGTCAACATTGTACATCAATAGAATTTGTTAGTCTAGGGCCCTGCCATGGCCAACCGGTAGGGCACTCGTCTACCATGCGGCTGACCCAGGTTCGATTCCTTTGCCGACCCCTCCCTATCTTTCTCCCTATTCGCTTCCTGTCCACCTCCACACTGTCCTATCAAATAAAGTCAAAAAAGACCCAACAAATTATTTAAAAAAGAATTTGCTAGGCTCTAGAGACTGTAAATGCATGACCATAATGATATTCAGCCTTACCTTAAGATGGGGCTTAGACAGCAGGTAGCACAGCTCAACGATCTCTGGTCTGGTGTGTGATTGCTTTAGTTCTATGGTCAACTGGAAACAACACAAATTAGAGAAACTGTGAAAAACAAAACTGGGATCTATGAAAAACACCAAAGCAGCATGATGGATTGGCAAAGAAAACGTCTGTCTGCTTCCTTGACAGCAAATCATCAATACCAAAGCAACTGTGGACATTTTCAGTGCTTTACAAAAAATAAGACATTGATGTAAAATGAGTTGCTCATAACTAGGACGGCATCCAAGACGGCGACAGCGCCAGCAAGTTGAACACAATTCAATCACTGTTCCCCCTAAAATGTCTCACAAATGTCAACTGTTCCAGATTGTTGAAATAAACCAAACAGTAATACCCTTCATAAAACCAACCCCTTAAAGAAAAACAACAGATATAGTATGTGGTGGTGCGGCAGTAGCGGCAGTATTCAGTCCCTGGGGCCTGTGTGCATGCCCCGGGAGGGAAAGTGAAGCCCTCATCTCGTCTGCTGATCATCCTCCAGCAGCAGTGGCTGCTAACTGTGGCAGTAGCTCTGACGCTCGTGTCACTTCACCTGACATTAACCATACATTCGGCTCCTCATGGTGGAAACCTAACTCTGCGGGGGAAATGCTTTTAACAGCTTAATGCTCAAAAATGTCCTCCCTAGTCTCACTCTGCAGGGAGCTGGAAAAATGATATCTCGGTTTTTTTGGGTTTTTTTTTAAATCAGGGCCCTAGGTGTAGACAGGACGAGTGCGCCCCACTAAACTGATGCTGAAAGAGAGAGCACCACAACATCAAGCTGGTGATGAGTTTCGAAGACAAAAACACAAATAAGGGTTGTTTTGATAGCAATGTCCCAAACCAAACCAGACAGGTTTATCAAGCATCTGTTCCCAGTCCAAATGGATTGGCTATAGCAAAATTGGAATGGACGCCCCTTTTTTCACGATAAATAGGAATCAGCAAAACGGCTGGAGCTTTTACTACACATACATCCTTTACCATTTGACTTCTATTTCGTATGATTCTGATCTTACACCGGGGATGGATTAGTGTGACCTGTCATTTTATAGCTGTGCAGTCAGAGCTGAGGCTAAGCCACGAGGAGCATGGATTTGTACTTTTGTGGTGCATTCTTGGTCATGCTCCAATACCCCAATAAACTAGCCAAAAATTCTAACCGTAGGGGGGTGAGACTGTCATCAGCATATGGTGCATGACTAAATTTTCATGTGATGGGACGTGTGTGTGTGTGTGTGTGTGTGTGTGTGTGTGTGTGTGTGTGTGTGTGTGTGTGTGTGTGTGTGTGTGTGTGTGTGTGCGTGTGTGTGTGTGTGTGTCTCTGTGTGTCTGTGTTACAGAGACAGCTGGGATTTACTGTATGTACATATATCTTGATATTTGAATATCCTTGTGTCTATTTGCGCAAGTTTGCATTTCCAACGATAAAAGTTGTGTAAAACGATGTGTGTGTGTGTGTGTGTGTGTGTGTGTGTGTGTGTGTGTGTGTGTGTGTGTGTGTGTGTGTGTGTGTGTGTGTGTGTGTGTGTGTGTGTGTCTGTGTGTCTGTGTGTCTGTGTGTGTTGTTGGTGCATTGTGTATGTGCATGTGAATCTGTTTGTGTAGGTGTGTTCTTGTGTTTTCGCATGCACTTATGGTTGTGTATGTGTGTGTGTGTACGTGCATGCATGCATGTGTGTGTGTGCGGGTGTGTGTGTGTGTGCAATGCATACTCCTGTGTGTCTTTTTGAGGCTGGTCTTAGGCTGCTGCTGCTCTGGGACCTAACTGATAATCCCTGACAGCACAAACGAAAAGGGGGAGAGCGGAGCAGAGTAGAGCAGAGCAGAGCAGAGCAGAGCCGAGCAGTGAAACCTCAAACCTCAGCCAACTGCTCTCCACCGCCTGGGATCCTCTTTCCACAAGCAGCCCCCTGCCCCCTGCCCCAGCACAGCGCAGCGCAGCACACTCCAGCCTCCAGCCCCTGTCCTCCAGGGAGCATTTACCTCGCCTGCCAGGCACACTGCACTGTCCTGGATGGGCTTGGGTCTCTGGGCTCCAAAGCGCAGCAGTCTCTCATAGACCTGCGAGTGTGGAGTGAGAGGAAAAAGACAGAGAGAGAGAGAGAGAGAGAGAGAGAGAGAGAGAGAGAGAGAGAGAGAGAGAGAGAGAGAGAGAGAGAGAGAGAGAGAGAGAGAGAGAGAAACAGAGAAACAGAGAAACAGAGACACAGACAGACATACAGAGAGAGAGAACGATAGAGCAAAAGAGAGAGATATTACGATTAAGAGAGGGAGTGATTATACAATAAGAATAGTGGATGATGAGGAGAAGGAATGATAGACGTGAAAAAAGAGCCAGAGAGAGAGAGAGAGAGGGCCGGGCATCATTTGGAGTGTTGGGCCAGTGAGGATGACGGGTCTGCTAAGTAGCGGGCGAGCAGGGAAGCCGGCAGGGAGGGGACAAAGGGGTCAGTTGTCCTGGGCACGGGGAGAAAGGGGCCAAAAATTGGGTCCTCATTACATTGAATGTACTGAGATAAGGGGCCCTTCCCGATGACTTTTGTCCTGGACCCGGTCAAAGCTGTCTGCTAAGGAGCGGGCGAGCGCCGACTGCCCCCTTGCAGACGAGTGAACCCACGAACCCATGAAACCCCAGACACAGTGGTGTCTGTTAACAAGAATCTCTCTGTATTGTCTGAGTAATACATCATGGCACGCGGCCGAGGACGGATGATTTGACAAGCAGAGCACGTCCCGGCATGCTAAATCAGTCAAAAGAATAACAGAAGAGCTGCTTCAGGAAAAGCAAAGGCTGGCTGGCTGGCTGGTTGTCTGGCGGGCCACTGTCTGTATGTACGCCTATCTGTCTGCCACTCAAGCTGGGAGAGAGAGAGAGAGAGAGAGAGAGAGAGAGAGAGAGAGAGATTGTGCGTATGCGTATGCGTGTGCGTGTGCGTGTGCGTGTGCGTGTGCGTGTGCGCGTGCGCGTGTGTGTGTGTGGTGGGGTGGAGGGTCAGGTTGGAGGAAACTCAGCATCACATTGGTGCAAAAGAAATATGCAATCATATTTACCACCCTTACATAGCTAAGAGCTCTCATATAAAAATATGGATTTTTATAACAGTTGGATTTGTTGAGACAATGTCGACTTTTTTTTTCTTTAAGTGCTCACGCTACTATTGGCCGAGCAGCCGTATATAACAGTTGGGCTTATGTTCTCTGGGCCCTCGTCTGGTTCCTCCTGCTCCGTCTGCATCTTTGTGCTCATAAAGTGCTCTGTGTTGGCCATGTCGCTCGCTTAATGCACACCCATCTGCCAAGTCTCGCACCTCGTATAATGGCCCGAACAGCTAAATTCGGCCCGCTTCTTTCGTCTTCAATATTTTTTTTTCTTGTGAGATCCAGCGGTTTGATAATCTAATGAATTTGATCCTGTTTTTCCACACACACAGAGCAGAGAGAAAAATGCTGCTTCCCATCTGTGACATTGAAGTTGTGGAATTTCTTGGCTTTTAAAAGGAACAATACTAACTATTATTGATCCAGGATGTTACGACAATAAAAACAAAATGCCCGTTAGGCCTTGTTGTACTTGCACCAAAGTGCACCCTGCATGGTGATCAAAACAATATTTTCAGGCTTTATTTTTTTAGTTTATTTTATTGAAAAAGTGTGGGCATAACACTTTAACTGTAAAACGTCCTTCTGTACTAGACCACAGATTGTGGTATGATAAATAAATAAAACAAAACAACATCCAAGGCTCCTCTGTCACTCAGCAACAACAACAAACAACAAATACCGTACATCCATAAAAGTTTAAGTTACGTCTATTCCAAATGATTACAAAAACATTTTCAGGTGATAAATAAGGAGTGTGGCCCGAGTTTACAGCGGCAGTATAGTGTGCCATTTTAACGTGATCGGACCTCACTTGAGAAACATCCATGTTTTCACAAAGTGACTTGTAAAATCTCTTGGACGTGAGCCTGTGAGCGTAGACATTACATTTCAGACCAAACTATTTTGAACACATTTGGAAGTGGGTGACCATAAATAACTTCCCCACTTGTTCAACAGTGAAAAATGTGTTTTCCCCCTGAATGTAACAGACGTTAGTTCTCCTGATGTCTCTTGAAGCAGGTGCTTGGTCTATGGCAGCTTTGGGGCTCATCACCAGTCCCACAAGCTCCCTGTGTTTTACACGACGGTCCATCCAGCAGCACACAGAACATGAGAAATAACCACTCCAGCACTGCAGGACAGTAGTACCAGAGATTCTTTAAGTATAGAGATATGCCAACATAATAGGTTTCTATGGGCACCTAACGCGACCAGGTTCCAGTCTGCCTAAAGGGCCGTGTAATAATGCTCCTACAATGAATAGAACAGTCCTTAGGTCTGCCTAGGTCTGCCTAAGGGGGGCCATAATAGAACCAGGAAACAATGGGCCAATGGAACCTCTCTCTCTCTACTCTCTCTGGTAGTACTTTCACTCCAGAAGAAGGTGTCAGGTAGACACAATGATTATTTGTCTAAAGCAGTCGTGATTCTCAAACTGTGGGCCCTGAAGGTGTTCCAAGTGGGCCTTGAAATCAACTTCTAAAAAATCAAAATAATATTTTTGCGTGTCTTGCTGTTGATGTATTTTTGTAGTTTTATTGTTTATTTGGTCAGAGGACGACCGCAAACATTTGTGAACATTTCGAGTCGGGCCCCAAGTTGGAAAAGGTTGGGAACCCCTGGTCTAAGGTTTGTAATAACTCCCTCTGCCTTTTTTGTAACCTGCCGTATTCTGAGCACTATCCACCCTCATTCACCTCTCTCCTTTCCCATAGCACTGCATCGCAAGCAGCACCAGACAACATTTGTTTCGGCCATCAGCACCGGCAGCCAGCAGATGATGCTACTGGGCGGACTCAGCCGGCTGTATTTTTGGAAGTCTCGTTTCCAAACACTTTACTGTCACTGAAGAATGCCATCATTCCACAGAAGGTGCCTATTGGGTTATTATAAATTGTCAACATAGAATTTTTACAGATTGTTTATGGAAAGAAAGGGGAAGAGGGAAAAAGAATGAGAGCATAGCAGGAGCAAGTTTAGGTGTTGCTGAGTTGAGACACATTTGGGATTATCGGATAATTTCTCATGTCTCTACTTTTCTGTGTGCAGGATGTGCATGAATACATTCTTGTTAGTATTGGTCTTAAAGGTGGAGTAAGACAGAGAAAGAGAAGAGGGGCAGAGAGAGAGAGAGAGAGAGAGAGAGAGAGAGAGAGAGAGAGAGAGAGAGAGAGAGAGAGAGAGAGAGAGAGAGAGAGAGAGAGAGAGAGAGAGAGAGTGTGTGTGTTTGTGTGTGTGTGTGTGTGTGTGTGTGTGTGTGTGTGTGTGTGTGTGTGTGTGTGTGTGTGTGTGTGTGTGTGTGTATGGTGTGTGTATGGTGTGTGTGTGTGTGTGTGTGTGTGTGTGCATACGTATGCTTGCGTCCGTGCGTGCATGCGTGTGTAGTGTTCTGCAGGAGTCCACATAAAGTGAGTGTGGTTGGTTACCCTAATGAGAAGGTGGAGCGTGCTCCCCATCAGTGTGTCCTGCAGGAAGCTGCTCTCCTCACTCTGGTCCATATGAGGCTCCAGGCCAAACACCACAGAGGCCAGCACCCTGCACACACCTGCAGGGGAGGGGAGGGGAGGGGGACACAACACAACACAAGATGAATGCACAGCACGCACATGCATGGCCGTAACTACCATAGAGGACACAGAGGTCGTATCCTCAGTATTTTTTTCAGTAATGTAAAATGTATCTATGATGAAAATCGATATGTGAAGAGTTCAGATGCAAAACCCCCTAACTCCATTTCTGAAGACCTGCACTTATATATTTTTAGAGAACCCCATTGTTGGTTTGGTTTAGATTCATGTACTTGATAATACATATAAATAGTTATATATTACTTAAATGAAATAAAACATATGCAATTTTTATAACTTTGTATAAAATTAAAATGAATTAAGATTATTTTCTGAAGAGGCACTTAGGGGGTTTTGCATCTGAACTCTTCATATGATCAACAATGATAAATTCAGTCTCTGTATACATTCTGTATTTATCCTCAAAGCAGTGATTAATGAAAACACATTTGAGTTTGACTGAAGTGTTTGAAGCATTCTAAAGGTACAGTATGCAGTACATCATGCAGTATTTGACCCCGGTATTTGAAAATGGTTACAGCGCTGGGCATATGCAAACCATAGCAACATGATTAACAGTGATGACAAGTTAAGCAAATCAATTTAATTGCATCCATATTAATGAACCTTACACGATGTCAATTAATAAATATAATGTGTATTTGCATGGTACTGTATGTCCACAAATTTGAAAGGGGATATTTTAAAATTGTAGTATTTGGAGAAGGTTCTGAAAGTTTGCCAGGCATTTTGTACTTGATGTAAAAGTGAAATTTCTTTAACTGTTTTCTGATCTGTGCTCTGAACCTGACACTGAATCATCTGTGGCTTCAACATGAGCATTTGGAGTAGCTTGTTTTTAACATCTAGGTGGAAGAATGACTATGCTTTCCATGCAGACCGTGTTTAGCTATGCACATCCTTAATCTTATCGTGGCATACGCCTGTGTTTGCAAGAATAGATTAGACTATCGTGCTGGGTTTTTTTCAATATCATTTCTTTTCTGTAATTATCCTTTAAATATAAATGTGGTCCACTGCATGAGTCATTGTACTTACTGCAGTTAAGGGCTTGACACTGGCATCTACAAACCGGTCAAATGCTGGTAAAACTTGGTTGTAGCTAGTAACAAATTTTGTTATACTACTTGATCTTCGGTATGATAAATCACAGTAGTTGAATCAATTGGTTGTATTTAAATGCAAGAATATTCTAAAGAAATAAAACTGAATGAAAAACAAAACTTTGGCTCGCTGAAAGACTTAACGGCTAGTGATCTGTATATCCACAAGCCACAATAGCTGGTGAGCAAAAAAGCTAATGTCAAACCCTGCTGCAGTTACACATCAATCCAGGGGTGCTTTTCTGGAAAGCGTAGTTGCTAACTATGTTAGCTACTTTGTTGGTTGCAATGCAATTTCCCATTGGCAACTACCGAAGTGGCTACTGTAACTGCTAACAACTACGCTTTCCAGAAATGCACCCCAGCATTTTACCATTTTGTTACATAGTTTTTAACCATCTAGTTCTACAATCTTTGTTAACGTCTTTATGTTCAATACATTCAATCCGAGATGAAACATTACACGTTAGTCTTCATGTCATCAAATCCTTTATTTTGTCCCAGCTGAGGTGAAATATGCAAAATATGTTAAATAAATTCATATACTGTAGTGTACAAAGTAACCCATCTACATTCTAAATTAATTGTATCAATTATATTGGGCTTTTGGGGGCATATCAAAAGATTTCCTTTCCAATGTTTTCTGTGGTAACACTTTTATATACAGTATCTGCGCTTACATTTCCTTGTTGCAGGAGAATGTGAGTATTTATCAAAGAAGGCCTGTGCATTCTCAGTCATTTGAACATAGAAAATAAAGGATTATATTGTTTCCCATCATCGCCTCACTGATATATTCTGTCACTAATGCAGAACCCCTCTGACAGGTTGCATGTTCGCTCATGCTGAACCAAGTTAAATGGGTCCTCAGTGTTTTAAGCCATACGAGGGCCATTCAAACACCAGAGAGAGAGATAATAATGTCCACAGATGTCTGGCTGCCAGATTGTAGTGAATGGATTATTAAACTCAATTTAGGGAGAGACACGGCAGACCTGGAGGCTGTGTGTGTAGATTATGGGGGAAGTCTCACAGGACGTACAAAAATGGAAGACGGCTGTAGGGCTTCCAAACATAACAAAGCCCCTTGTTAACCTGCACTGTAAAAGTCTATCTGATAACCAATGCTAATGTTGGACTCAGGGGGATGAATGTGTTTGCATGACAGCTTTCATGGGATGGATGTCAGATCATTCTGTTCCTCTATCTGTCTGTCTGTACAACATGTCTCTGATTTGGCCTGTCCCCACTTATCTCATGAGTCATGACTCTATTAAAAAAGATAATGACAAGTCAAGAGGGACTGCAATTAGTGCAAAAAGGTGAGTATTTTCTGCACAGCAGAATTATGTATTGAGGGGATGTTCTCATTAATTATGTAGTGGCAACTTAATCAAATGTGTTAGCTCTACTTTCACCAGATGCAGCTCCTCAGACACCATTTCATGTTGAAAAAAAAACATGCAGCCAAGCAGGCCAAGGTCTAAATGCAGTTTCTATTGTATACACACACAACCCTCTTTTCTAGTAGAATGGGACACTTGTGGTGTCAGGCCAACCAAAACTCATCGTGCTGAAACCCAGCTGCTGCCCACCTGCTCCTGAACCAGTTTTATACAGTAACACATCGCAGCACCACTACCAAGAGGCGAGCTCAGCCAACGAGGACAGGGATTAGCAAACCCAATTTCAGCAGCCAAGCGCCACTGTCTTCATAGTGAAACTCTGGCGTGATGTATTGAGATGTATGTGAAAGTTAAAGTGAAAGCCCAACTAGGAAACTCCAAATCCCATTGTCATTGTGACACAGCACTCCACAGCACACAAGTGTTCACTGCACACTGCACACAACGAAATTGCATTTATGCTTCACCCGTGCAAGGGGGCAGCCCCCAATTGCCGCCCAAGGGAGCAGTGCGGCGGGACTGTACCATGCTCAGGGTACCTCAGTCATGGAGACGGATGGGGGGAGAGAACTGGTTAATTACTCCCCCCACCAACCTGGCGGGTTGGGAGTCAAACCGGCAACCTTTAGGATACAAGTCTGACATTCTAACCGCTTACCCATGATTGCCCGTGCCCTGCCCTATGTGTATGTATGGCCCTCAAGCCCACTGCCTGCCCACCCCGTACTCACTTCCATGTCCAGCAGGAAGACTCAGCATGATGATAACAAGAGTCTCAGGATCTGGCTTTGGTTCTTGAAACAGTTGGCACATGGAGAGAGAGAGAGAGAGAGAGAGAGAGAGAGAGAGAGAGAGAGAGAGAGAGAGAGAGAGAGAGAGAGAGAGAGAGAGAGAGAGAGAGAGAGAGATTTAAACTTTAAAGTTAGTGATGGTTCCTCATTGGACAAGAACATATAAATATTTTGTGGAATATATGGCATATGCTTATTACAAACGGCAGTCTAATCTTCTCTAGGCATTTTACTCATCTGCAATGCCTCAGCTGCATGATTGTATGCATGAATAGTAACTCTGAAGTAATGTCTCCACCTAGTGGGGAAATCAGGTACCAGGATTCATCACTTCAGCTGTATTTGGCACATTTCTATTTTGACAACACCAAGGTTTAAAATGCTTCTGAAGGACTTCAACACACACGAGTAAAACATGTGATTAATGTTCAATGTGCAATGTGCAATGCAATGTGAAATGCAGGTTATTTTCATTAAATTATTCAACAAGGAGCCTGTGGACCAACAGACAAAACAGCATAACGTAAAACACGGTATAAAGCACAATAAAACAAAACATTAAACAACTGAAAAATAATAACAATATATCTCAAAGAGTCAAGTCAAGTCAAGTGTACTTTATTGTCAAAATTCTGTGTAACAGGGTTAGCACAGAAGTTTGAAATAGCATTTGACCAGTCTCCAATGTGAAGTTAAACTAAAACATATAAATAAGACATTGATAATAATCTCTCTCTCTCTCTCTCTCTCTCTCTCTCTCTCTCTCTCTCTCTCTCTCTCTCTCTCTCTCTCCCTCCCTCTCTCTCTCTCCCTCCCTCTCTCTCTCTCTCTCTCACACACACACACGCACATGCACACAGGGAAGACAAAGGGGTATGTTGTCCCGGGCCCAGTGAGATAAGGCCCCCGTTACATTGTATGTATTGGATAGGTCGCCCTTTCAGATGACTTCTTTCTGGGCACAGCAAAAGCTGTCAGCGGCCCTGCACGCGCACACACACACACACACACACACACACACACACACACACACACACACACACACACACACACACACACACACACACACACACACACACACACACACACACACACACTCGCACTACATAGGCTTACTAACTCATAGTACAGGAATTCACATTTTTCCTCTGACACATTCACTCACAACACACACACAAACTGTTTTCAAAACACTAACAAACTGATATAGAACTTACTTACCAACACAAAGTATCCCATCAAAGTAACACAGATAACAGCCCTAAAAGTCTTGACTTTGCTTCATAATTCAAAAAGGGTTACAGGGAACCTATTTCTAATTTTCCCTCTCCAACCCCAGAGAGCACTGGAAAACACAATCCAAAGACAATAATCACTGAATGTGATAGAGATGGACAGCACAGACCATCATCAATACTGACCTACATTTATCTAGGCAGACGGACGCTCATTGGCTGAGGGAAGCACATGACATGGCCACATTATAGTACATTTAACAGGTCAATATTTTACTATTATTGATGACAGGACCTAAATCTTTTATATTAGGCCTACATGACCACAAGAGGCGTTTATTTAGCAAGTAAGAACAAATCTGGTTGTGTTAAACATACTGTAGGCCTACAATTGAAAGTTACAAATGTGATCTCCCTGCTAACAAAAAAAATCCAAAAAGATATCTTGAATTATCTCTTCTGAAGGCCTAAACAATAATGTATTCTAACTTTGCACTAAAAACGTTTAAGTATACACTAATGAAATATAGTATCGACTACTCCAGGGACTAGGGTTCGACTCTGACCAAAGGTCATTTCCTGATCTTTCTCCTGTCTCTTCCACTTAATTCCTATCACACTCTATCACCATCCTGTCAACAATAAAGTAATAGAAGCCATATATACAGTATATGGCTATATATAACTCTTATTTTTTTTATTGCACATCATTATCGTACTAAATTGTAATTCTGACAACATAAGCTTTTAAGTAGGCTAATGCATAATTTGATAAGCCTATAGCTCACTATTAAAGATAATGCTCAATATACTAAAATGTTTCTTTTCATGGTTTCTTTCACTTGCTATTTTCGTTTAGCTGTGAAGGGGAAAATAGTGTGTAGCCCCAACTGGATTTCTTAGGACTTGTTGTTATAGACACCAGGTGGACTCAAATAGTTGAATTTGTTTATATAATAGTCAGCAAAAAAGTCTAATTTGTTTATAGGTATCAAAATCCTAAAATAGCCTGTCAGACAGCTAGAGATTTATTCTCTCTTTTTTGACATTCTTAGTTTTCCCCGTCTCTCTACAGGTCTAATTCTGGGATTGAATATGGCAGCCCCCATTCGGACCCAGACTTAGCCTATGTTTGTCATCCCTGATTTAAGGAGAAGGAAAAGATTAGGACATGGATATGTCCCCGGTTCTCTGAATGAGATGAGTGAGCCATCTCTATGGGAAAGCGCTCTCAGTTGTTCGACCTGACAAAGACACTTTCTAATCACACCTGAGGGCGAATGAGCTGCGTTGGGGGCGGGACGACCACTTTGTCAAAACAGCTTGTTTTACGTGCGAATCTCACATTTCGAGTCACGCTCTCTTCTGGTGCAAGGTGTCATAGAGAGATGGCTCACTTATCTCATCCAGAGAACCGGGGACATATACATGTCCCAAAGTTCTCTATCATATCGATTAGATTGCCATGGGAGTGTTACAATAACTCCCGATTGCACTTGACCGACCCATTAGGTAGGACTTCTGCCCCCCCTGTATGGACGACGCTCCATTCACCCTAATGACAATCAGTGGACATGCCCAGAGACCCATGTTCCAGTGGCATGAGACCTATGTTCCAGTTACATCCAGCCGGTAGAACTGGAAGAAGGTGGAGGAGTTGGCCCAGCCAGCAGCCCTGCACACCTCAGAGAACGCTGCACCTCTAAAGAGGGCCCAGGATGTAGAAACAGCTCTAGTAGAGTGAGCCCTGATCTGAGCTGGGGGTTGACGCCTCTTGGACTCATATGCCAGAGCAATGGCTTGAACCAACCATTTGGAGAGTCTCTGTTTCGAGAGCGCAAGCCCTCTAGAGGGGTTGGCAAAGCACACAAACAGTTGCTCAGTCTTCCTGAAAGAGGTTGTCCTGTCCATAGAAATGCCTTAAGTGTGCACTCTGTTCCGCGGAAGTGAAAGATGAAGCGCAAAAGGCCTGAAGCTCTATGGGCTCACAACTAAAGGCATTCGGAATCTTCGGGATGAACGCTGGGTTCACCTTCAGAGTAACATGCGTATTGCCCTCGGCAAACTGTGTACAAGCAGCGTTAAACGATAGGGCATGTAGCTCACTCACACACTTTGTCATTGCCAAGGCGAGGAGAAGGGCGGTCTAAATGGAGAGGATGCTTAAATCCAGCTCTTGACCTATTTTCTCTCTTTCCCGCCCGTCGCTGTCTGCATCACTCCCTGCATCGAGACACAATTTTGGGGAGGTGCCCCAGAGTACCTGCGTGATGGGGGGGGCTTCACTCCGTTAACTGCACGGCTCACTGCATCACGACGCAGGGACGCTGGTCTCGAGGCATAAACCACCCTTTAGGGCTTCCGCACATGGGCTCCGACAAAGTGCTGCGCACTGGCGCAATAGAACCCGCACAAAGGCTCCAGTACCAAGGAGATATCCCACGGGGAGTGTCATCTGTCGTGATACGGGGCGTAGGCGGCTGGCGCCTTTCATGAACCGGTGTTCTGTCTAGATGAGTTGCCTCGTCGAGATGAGCGACCGGTAGCCTTATTCGATAGTGGTGTTCTATCGATTTGCGCTGCCTCATCTAAATGAGCTACACTTCGCCACGCATGCTCAGTAGTGAAAAGGATCACATCTCGACGGGTATCATATAGAGAGGACAAAGGCACACTGGTGGGTGACTACCCAGTGTTAGAACCGAAACCAACATGGCATGCCAACATAGCAGCCAAGTAAACTTTGATGGTAGAAAAAGCCTTGACTTTCTCCAACAGGTCTTGTAGAAAAACCAGTACTGAGGGCACGGAGTACTGGAAAGCTATCTCGCCGCGTTGGTCACACCAGCGCACAAAGACAGCCCATTTCAGGTCATACAGACACTTAGTGGAATCAGCCCTACTCATTGATTTGTGCTGATGACATTGTCTGGAAGCCCTGTGGCATTTAGGTTCATGCAGCGTTCCCTTGCCAGGCCCATGGAAGCATGGGGTTCTGGAGCTGGAGGGATAACCTCCCTGGGGCCTAAAGTCACGTCCGACCCAGCCGGGGAAAAGAGCGTGTTCGTGGGTGGTGAATCGCTCACCAACTCAGATAAACCTTCCGCGCCCTGTGGGCTGACCGGGGCCAAAGCCAGAGCAACGTCATCCCGCCCCGCCCACAACACAGCTCATTTGTCCTCGGGTGTGATTACAAAGGGTCTTCGTGAGGTCGAACAGCTCAGAGTGTTCTCCCATAGAGATGACGATGGAATCGTTATGATAAAGAACCTCAATACATTTTTGACACCAAAAGCTACCTGCCTGCCCTGGATACTCCTGCCATTAATATAAATCCAAAGTCTAATTAAATATTTCACAGTTGAATGCAGGAGGCTGTTGTGTTTCATAGGTTTACTAGTAGGTTAACCTAATAATTAGCTAACCCACTAAATGTAGCAGAATCCGATCATTACATTCACAAGTAGCTAACCAAGTTGTTGGCCCACTACTACATTGGATTCGATGCGTTAGGGGGCACTACTCCAAAGTCTGAATTTTGCAATGAGGAAGAGATATCAGGAAACATAGGGTACATTCCAATAAGCAGACTTCTGTCCTCCTTTGCTCACTTGCCTGCTTGAGATCTCCTGATGATGTCACTGATGTCAGAAAATGAATACAATATCTTGCTAAAGCACAATTCTAATGTCATTTTCCCATTTGCAATTGGGATGGTGAATGAAAAACAGCCCCTCAAAAATTGTTGTGGCTAGGCTGACAGTGAAAGCTGTGAAACTTTATTGTTTTCTCCACTGAGGCGGGGCTAGGATGTGGGACTAGGCCACAAGCACAAGTGAAGGACGGGAGTGTGCATATTGGAATTCAGCCTATGGGCAGGTCGGTCGTGCGTGTGTAGGCAAATGAGAGATGCGCCTGCCCTGTGCACTTCCTAGAAGCGGAGGAAGAAGCCGTGACAGTATTTTCAGCATTGGTAGAACTGTCACAGATGCTGCATATTTGACCGTTTAGAAGAAAAGCAACATTGCACTTATTTCACATCTACGCCTGCACACATTAATACAGCATTGATGGTAGCCTAATGCATGCAAGGAAACCACCAAGATTGAGTGATGGGTAAACCACGCATTACTTTACATTTGATGTCCTTTCTCACTGGGTTTGCAGATGCGCAAATTTGTCTTGTAGAACTGTGTGATCCGGTGTTCTTGGTGCACCTTTCCGGGTGAACCAAAACATGTTAAGTTTGGGCTTGTTCGCGTTCCAGCTAACTAGCTTGGAAATTGCCTGCTGGTGCCTACTTAGCCAGCTGATCAAACATAGTAATTGTGTTTAGCCATTAACTTTTTATGTCCTCTTTGTAGACGCAGTGGCCGAAGGGATTCGAAACCCAGCCAGGTAAGTGCACAGATTTCCCCGACGAGGTCAAAACACAATAGGCTATTTTTTTAACCTGTGGTCGTCAGCCACAGAGCTAGCCAGTTGACGTACTGTAAGTGTGTGGGTAGGCTGCAGACGTACTCGCAGGCCTGTTATTTTAATATAGTAACTATAAACTAGATTTAAGTTCGTAATGATGCTGATGTGTTACAGAAGCTCGAGAAATTGCATGCATTTTGTGATGAAAAATGAACGGGTGCTCTTACGCTGAACGATTTCTGGGACACAGCATTGCTGGCATAAACAAACCATTTTCGAAGATGCTGCGACATGTTTCGGCCACCTGAGTTATCTTTTTTTTCCCCAGTGATAAGCCGAGGATGCTATTGTGCCTTAACCCAAATCCTTGGGGTCTATTTGACCCCAAATATTTAACGTCTGAAAAAAAACCATTAAGAGTAGGCCTACATATTTCGTTTGCTTCATATTTTATGACTTTTCCTAAATAGATGGGGTAACTGTGACGAAAGGGAAACTTCCACAAAAATGTTTTCCCTAAGCTGTATGCATTTTGGGTAGGCCTAGTACACCCGTGTCCCTTGGGGTCAATTTGACCCCACATTGTTTTAGGTGTAGGCTATAAAACATGGATGGAACATCCATATTTTTCAAATATTTTTTCTAGTCTGTTTAAATCTGTTTAAATATGAAATACATGAAAATAAGTGATTTAGCTATGTTTTTTAAGAACATTTTTGCTCTATTTTGGGCCCTGATCACTAACAATGCTGATGTGGGCGAAGGCCAAAACTAATTCAAGGCAAATCTTTGGGCAGTGGTGCTACTTGTTGACACAATCCCCACCAATTGCATCCTATTATAGGCTATATACTGTATTACTGTATATATTATATAGCACCTATGGCACCTTATAGCACCATCCACACCCTTATCTAACCAACACAAACACACACAAACACACCCTAAACCTGTTTCATTGGAGCTACTATTGCTACTATTGTAATTGATTCTGTGAAACCATGCACCCCAAGGTAGGCCTATCAAAATGTGCACACTCATTGTGGATTAACTGATCGATTGGGCTAGCTCGTGTAATCATCCACACAAATACAGCAGATGAATAGATGTGCTAATTGTGCCTCCAAACGGCAAAAAAAACCTTGGATGACAGAGCACCAGGGAAGACATACACTATTCAAAAACAGCTCATTTTCACAGAGGGAATGTCAGCAAGTGTCCTTATAGTAGTAGTTCAGTATAGTAGGCCCTACAGAATATTAGGCCCTGTAGTAGTTCACATGTACAGTAGGCAGGAGAACCACCTTGCATGCGAGAGGCACACAGGGCACACCGCACCTGTGAAGGAAGAGAAGGACAGCACTCTTCAGATTTTTCTCTCTTTATTCGCCTACAAACTTTTCGGGCAGAGCACTTCGCCATTACACGCTGAGGAAGGGCTCTGCCCAAAACATTTGTAGTCGTAAAGAGAGACAATCTGAAGAGTGCTGTCCTTCGCTTCCCTTTATTCATCAATATATTATGTGGGATTCAGCACCCAGTTATAATCTGTATTAGGGTGGGAGACGTGACGCCTTGTTTTTTCGTAACATTGGTTAAAAACCTACAAAACTGTTATTTTCCTTTAAAAAACAAATGTCAATGAAAGAAGATGTGGTACATTATGTTTCATATTAGTCTTAGATGAGAAGAAACATTTTTGTTAAGATTTATGTAAAGGTTTATATGTCAAATTTCCTGCGGTGTGACTGTAACATTAATGAAACAATATATAATAATATATATATAAATTAACCAACAACATTTTGAATAATGTATGAAGCATTTGGCATGATTGCATAAATCTTAACTTTAGATTAAGATATGTGAATGTGGAAAAAACTCAAGACAGTAATATTAACTACAAGTCCAATTTCGTAACACAAATTGCGTCCCGTGGGGTGACATGTATGTCAATGTTTGTGAATGGGCAGCTGCAAGGCCAACTACAAGGGTCTTAAAGACTGGCACCTAACCAGTCAGTACCTCAATATTGGAGAGTGCTGTGGAAGTTTAAGGTGACTCTTAACCTCTTAATATGTCTTCATATTGCAATCTTTCTGTCACGCAATGCTTAGGTTCATTTTATGGTGTCCTGTGGTGTGACTGCTCTTATAGGAGGAAAAAAAGTTTTTTTTATTAATGAAAACACATATTAAGATTAAACACAATATCATTATCAAGTTAGCATGAGCTCAGATGTCAGTCATGTATACAAAAGGATTAAAATGGCCATAATGCAGTGAATTCCCTGTGGTGTGACTCCATTTTCCTGCGGCGTGACATGCCTATGCAATGTGTTGATGCAGGACACATTTTCCCAAAAATGGCAAAAATAAGGTGAAATTCCACGGACCACTAAGTGCTTTATTTTTTTCTATTTTTTTTTCCATCATTTTTTTTCAGGAATTGGAAAAACGTTTTTTTTTTTTGGCGTTACGCCCATAAACATCAACCACCCATTAACTATAGGCGATAGTGTGAGCGCGTCTCCTTCACTTCACAAGTTTCACACCTCACCTCTCAAATTTTTATCACCAGGCAGAGGACATAGGAACAATACCAAGTCGCAAAGTTACCGGTACCTCAGGCACTCAGCCACACCTCCGGTATCATAAGTGGCACCGTACCATTAGTGACATATTCCTGATTTTGAAGACATTTTACTGGCTGGGGTCAAATTGATTACAAGGATCACAGATGTTACCCAGATCTGAGGGTAAAAGGAGGGTGAAACAACTTGGTTATCTGATTTGATGTGAAATGATGTTGGCCTATGGGGAGACATTACTATATTTTCACATCACTCTTTTTGGCATTGGCACCAAGGTTTGGTGATCAGCATGAAATACGTATGCATCATTTTATTTTTACAGACCAATAAGTACCCTTTGAAGAGCCACCCTGTCGCAGATCAATATCACGAAAAAAGTAGAGATGCCGACTCCACTCCTCCTAGCAAAATGCTCCGTCGTTCTTCTGGCAGCCCAGATGTCAAACCTGGCGACTTTATAGCACACAAGACAAAAGTAGTTAATGCACAGCGTCCACGAGAGAGAGGTGGCGGTAAGTCTCCTTCTGTACCTACATGGGTTGGGTCCACATAGTTGTCTAAACAAAACAATTGGTAAATGTTGACTGTCTGTGGTGAGGTTTATAAATACATTTCATGATGTTTGGTTTGGTTCCATAGACTTCCATTTCTACGCTTCATATGGCTATACTGTTAAACTAAGCAATGCAAACACATCCTAAACATATTCTCATACTTCACCTGGACTTCTGAGCAATTTCCTGAAATGAGGTGGACTGTTCCTTTAAGCTTGTGTAGTGACCCTGATAAAGAATGTTGTAACGAACCCTGTGCATGCTATTCACCCCTTTTCTCCAGGAACCAGTTACTCTCCACAAGAAGACTCTCTCAGCCACAGCAGCCAGGGACCAAACTCAGACCCTTATCCAAGCAAAGCTCCAGACAGGGTAGGTGGCGTTCTGGTGTGGATTTAAGTCTCTTTGGTGAAGTGGCATTAACGTAGTGTAGAAAACCAGCGCCACCCGCTGGACGGCAAAAAAAATGGCTGGCGAGTGGGTCTGGGGTCCGTGTATCATCCGATCATTCAATTATTCCATTCAATCTGGCAAACGGAAAACGAAATAACGACTCCATATTTTGTTTTCCCGTTTTTCCATATGGCCAAAAAATGGGGAGTTAAGTTGGTTTTCCTTTTCCCAACTCAAAACAGAACAAGTAATAAACGAGAAAACCAAAACGAAATAACAACTCTATTTTACGATTATTGGTCCCATTTCCCGCGGTGCTTTTCTGTTGCTCGCCCAAGTAGCCTAAGGCACGATAGTGCACAAGTGGCTGCCAAACGCGCTGCTTTACGCATTTCCCCGAGGCCTATAATCAGCCTGCTGATGCTCCTACTCCACAGAACATCTTTCTGTCCTACTGGTAGCCCCTTATGTCGGTGTCTGTGGGTGGTAAAGATAGCCTAACTCCTTTACGCACTGTAGCCTACTGTTCGGTCCAGTAGGCCTATATGTCTCTACCCCATAACCTCATTAATATTTGTGACTGTCCAATGGGCTAAGGCTCCTTCCACTAGATCATTGTATTATTACAGGTGGAATGAAGTTTTGACCATTGGTTCGTGAGTCGGAAGAAACTTTTCTTCAACTGCTTGGTACCGTCTACTGACTGCCTATTCCTGGGAACTGCTACCAGCGAGGTCTCCTCCACAGTTGAGGCGTATCTGGTAGCAGCAGTTCCCAGGAATAGGCTATCAGCAGTACTTACTGTATCATTGATCAGCAGACGGTACCAAGCAGTGGAAGAAACGTTTGTTCCGACTCACGCACCAACGGTCAAAACTTAATTCCACCTGTAGTAGGCTATACAATGATCTAGTGGAGCCTTAGCCCATTGGATAGATAACTTTGCCGGCATCAAAGGCAAACTACTTATCTTTTTAAAAGGACCGGTTGAGGAAGGGGGTGCAAAAGCAACAAATGCATTAGGCCTAATATCCTCCCGTGCCGATATATTTTTAAATGACACTCATTTTTAATTGCGGAAAATAGTCCTCTCACAATTGCCGCTTCAAATACAACACTAAAGCTACAAATTTGCACGTGAGAAAGCTGATGCGTCTCTGCGAGGACTGTGCAAGGTCGCGCTTATTCTAACTAAGAACATATTTAAGAACATAACTAAAACAACATGTCTCCAAGTTGTGCACTTTGGGCACCGTTTCATCCTATGCACTGAAATAGGCGACTGCCAGTATGTTTGCGAGATCGCTGGGAATACATTTTCGGGAGGCTCTGTGCATAGCGGACAACAAGTGCATGCACAGGCGCTTTTTGCCAGCCCCTCGTGCATGCTGCACTGAAATGCGCACAAAATAAACAGCTAGGCCTACATTGCACATCGCCTTTACAAAGGCTGACACGGTTTTAACTTAGGCCTATTCTATTAAATCTTATGTGTTTAATGTTCCAAAATCGTTTCAACAGTAGATGTTTCAACACACTTAAAAAAAAAAGAAAGACACTATCGCCCCCCTCCCCTTCTGTGGCCATGTTGCCAGCGCCCCCCAACGGCTCTCGAACGTCCCCAGGGGGGCGCTGGTACCCACGTTGAGAAACGCTAAGTTAGGCTATCTTTACCACCCACAGGCACCGACACAATGGGGCTACCAGTAGGACAGAAAGATGTTCTGTGGAGTAGGAGCATCAGCAGGCTGGCGCCTCGGGGAAATGCGTTAAGCAGCGCGTTTGGCGGCCACTTGTGCACTAGCCTACCGTATCTTAGGCCTACTTGGGCGAGCAATAGAAAAGCACTAGGGGAAATGGGACCAATAATCGTAAATTAGAGTTGTTATTTCGTTTTGGTTTTCTCGTTTATTACTTGTTCTGTTTTGAGTTGGGAAAAGGAAAACCAACTTAACTCCCCATTTTTTGGCCATATAGAAAAACGGGAAAACAAAATATGGAGTCATTATTTCGTTTTCCGTTTGCCAGATTGAATGGAATAGTTGAATGATCGGATGATACACGGACCGTCTGGCCTCGGATCGAAAACATTTTGAACACTGTGCCCCAAGTCTGGCAAAACCACTCACAACGCAGAGATTTGTTTTGAATCAAAGCGGGCAGGGTTTTGAGGGAGTGACGACGAAGCTCGCAACACCGTTGGGAGAGCACGTCAACGGCAAAGATCGCTGATTGGTCAGAGCGCCGGCACGGTTTGAAAAAACAACAGGTTGTTCTCATCAACAATCTTCGGATGTATCGTTCATCGGGGCCAGACTAAATTACACATCCAGTCTCACATTTAAGCTGGTTTATCAGGCTAGCATTAACGGTGGACCGTGGATGCTTTTGGATGTCAAGGCTGGCAGAATATGGCGTAACCTTTATCCCAGCTAATGCTCTGGTTAGATGGTGAGCATGCCAAGCCTTCTGGGCACGTATGCATCACCTGAGGTTTTTGTTGTCCTTAAGAGATTCAAGATTCAAGATTCAAGATTTTTATTTGTCACGTGCTTCCTTGTGCAAGCACAATTGGCAGTGAAATGGGGATTGCAACTGCTCTGTGCTGTGTTGGATGGTAAAAAATGAAAAAATTAAAATAAATTAAAATAAAAAATAATTAAAAATAGTTATTGTCTTAATTCAAAAAGCGGATGGCTTGAGGAAAAAAACTTTTACGCAGTCTCTCTGTTCTACATCTTATGGAACGTAGTCGTTTCCCTGAGGGCAGCCTTTCAAACATGGAGTGACTAGGATGAAATGTGTCTTTCATAATCCTTTGTGCTCGTGTCTTTGTCCTTCTTGCATATACATCTTGCAGCCCTGGAAGGATGGCGCCAGTGATTTTTTCTGCAGCATGCACTACTCTGTGCAGGGCTATCTTGTCCTGAGCTGTGCAGTTGCCATACCATGTTGTAATGCTTCCTGTAATTACTGACTCAATTGTGGCAGAATAGAAGGACTTCTGCATGTCTGATGGAATTCTGAACTTCCTTAGCCTCCTGAGGTGGTACAGACGCTGCCTGGCCTTTTTCACTACGGTGGTGAAAATAGACTATGAGTAGTACTTATAGACTATGAGTAGTTCATGGAACCCTCTATGTATTCAAGCAGTAGAGGTCTTGCACTGCACAAGATCCCTGTACTTCACTTTCCAATAACTATAGGCACTTCCACACAGAGTTCCTTTTCAGTGTTCTTCTCAGCTTTTTGTGTATATGCAATTGCTTTGTGTGTTTCGAGAGAGGGGATTTTAAATCGTGAAATCGAGTACAAGATCGTCTACATGACAGAAGACATTTTGCACACACCATAAACATTAGTTACATGAAAGATACAAAAAGTAAAAGTAAAGTAGATGTTAAACAATGTTTATGCTATTAGTAATCTTACAACTTGGACATGTTATGGAGCATTCCCATTCCACAGAGTTTGCTGACTTTTCTGAATGAGTTTGCAGCATGTATGACAATTGGAGTCGGTGGATGATTCATAGTTGCATTTGAAAGGCACAGTCACTAAAGCAGCCTATGGATGAATTGTGTGCATGTGCATCACATCACATGCAGCCCTGCTTTGCAAGTGTGTGTAAGGCTGTTGTGCTCAATTGCAATCAGTTGCATCAGATAAAGATAAAGAGTGCCAGAGATCTGTTGTTCCTGTGTCTGGTCTCCTTTCATCTTGAATATGACCTGTTTTGCTTTTCCTCAGACACACGAGCCTGCAGATGACTGGTCAGAGCACATTAGCTCTTCTGGGAAGAAGTACTACTACAACTGTAGAACAGAGGTCTCACAATGGGAAAAGCCAAAGGATTGGATCAAGAGGTGAATATATTGGCACGTTTTTTTTCTGTTTTATCTTGCAACCCGGCTTTCAAGTACAGAGGCTATGACCGTCAACTACATGAATATGTTTCCAGATCTGCAGATGTGTTCCATTGTCTCTTATGTGACAGACAATGGGACACATCTGCAGATCTTGAAACATATTGGTGTAGTTGAACAAAAGTGATCTTATCATTGCCCAAAGAAAATAAAATGTTCCAAATATTTATGCACTGGATTAGGGAGATTGTTGGTGACTGGCAAAGCTCACGCCTCAATTTAAACCCTGTTTGTATGAATTTACTGCAGGGAGCAGAGACAAAGGGAGGCCCCAAAATCCATGCTGACTGTCAACAGCTTTCCTAAAGATCGGGACTACAGAAGGGAAGCCATGCACACTTCAACTCTCAGCGCCTTTCCCAATATCAGTAAGGATTGACTGTTCTTTTTTTCTTCCATGCAAAGGTTTTAATCACTAACATGCATACACAGTACGCGACAGTGTTCACTAGAAGGGCTGAAGGATTTGGAAAGTAGAGTGACCACCTACTAATAAGTCCAAGGGGGGACAAGGGGTATGCTTCTGAGGGACAATGTGGGACAGACCCTGGCGCGCACACACTCCACTCAAGTGTAAAAAGTAGCATGGAACAAAGTCTGACTTGCTTTGATGCAGGTGGGTCTTGGAACCCCTGTGTGACTGCCTAGGTCTCAGGGATAGAGACAGCAGATTTTTTTTTTTATTCAAGCACACTTGATCATGCATGTGTAACTTTTAAGTTCACCACAATACCAAGAAGAATCCAGACTCTGTCACAGTAAAGCATTAGAATGTTGACTTTGGTGGATTACTACCTTTGATACAGAATATACAGGTCGGTGATTGCTATACACTAGTTAGTATCACTGTCCTGCGCAAATCATTTTTCCTCTCCCAAAGCTTCTGCTTTCATGTGTCTTTCTTTTCTCTGTCACCAGAGGGCGCTGCACCGGACAGCTTGTCCAGCCACCCAGATTCGTCCCAGGTCTCCTCCTCCTCCTCCTCCTCCAGCACCTTTTCGTCTGTCCCCTCCAGCGCTGCTCAGGACATAAAACCCTTGGTTGCCTCCTGCTCTTCCTCCACCACCGCCACCTCCACCTCCTCTGCCACCTCCACCTCCTCTGCCTCTTCCTCCTCCTCTGCCCCTCCCACCTCCTCTGCCTCGGTGCCTGGGTCCTCCTCCATCACACAGTCCTCCAGCGCCTCCCTGCTGCAGGACCAGGCTCTGCTGCGGCAGCTGCTGCCCGCCCTGCAGGCCACGTTGCACCTCAACCATGCCAACGTCGACGTGGTCAAGCTCAACGAAGGTGAGCTCGTCCCCAACCCCATTCCCAGCATTCCCTTCAGTAGGGTACCCGGTAGTGGTGTGGATTGGCACTGCCCTCACGATCCGATTTGATCACGATTCGGGAGGTTTCGATTCGATTTGATTCAATGCGATTCGATCCGATTCAATAATACAATGCATTACAATGCATAACATTTCTTCTGAAAGCAAAGCAAATGTTTCATCAGTCATGATTAAAAGTAGTCAGATACTGAGCAACAATGTATTGGCTGTTTTCTGTATCAGTCTGGATCAGTCTGTATCAGTCTTGCAATGCTTTGAAGTACTTTTATTTAATTTAACATTCATTTGCTCCCGAAATATCCACGGAAGTAATTGAAACTTAAAAAAATTGCTGCATCGATTCTGGAACTTGCCGCATTGAATTGGATCGTCCATGCCCCGCATTGGATTGCATCACCGGATCGATCATTGTTCACACTACTACTACCCGGGCTGTTATTTGTTGGTGGGAGTGATTGAGGAAGAGTTTGTCAAGAGTTCCCCCTTCAGCTCTTGGTGTGAGGGGTTCTGAAGACATGGGGGCAGTCTCTGGCCACCCTACTTCTACTTCATGTAAATGCTGTAAACCAGGGGTTTAGACCCTTTTCATTTGAGGGGCCACTTCAAATTCCTCAAAGGGTCGTCAAAGTCCTCAGAGGGTCGCACTATGAACACAAACCAGGATTTCCCCCTGCACTTTAGGCCTATATTGAAGGCAGCCAGCTTTAAATCAGACACCACCTTCTCTTGGTCCCCTAAATATAACCTAATTGTATTCCAAATGTAATTTCTAAGATTCCTTTACAAAATATGTTATATTTCATGTGACTGTGAATTTCATAGCACTGAAATTATGTCAGGGGTCGTATAAAACGGCCTCAAGAGCCGTAAGCGGCCCTCGAGACATCAATTCCCCACCCCTGCTATAAACCCTCTTAATTCCACCCTTATCAGTAGGAAGAAAGGGTGTCTTCCTACAGCTTCATCCATGGCTCAGTTGCCCTTGAAATATCTAAGTTTTGTAGTTGAATCATGTTGCTGGAACCGCTGTCTTCCTTAACCTTCCTTAACCGTCAGGTATCGATGAATGGAGGCGGTTCCACAAAGTGTTAGTTTGTACATACCTGTACAGCAGTGTATGCTTAGTGTTTTTATTTTTGTACGCACCCTCCATGTTGTATTACACTGAGATAATGGTGAGGCTCCAGAGAGTAAAGCCGGGCATACACTGTGCGATATTTTCACTCGTGGGTATTAAGCTCCTGCTCACACTGCACGATGGAATCTCACCATTTAAAAGTTCACATCTCACGACTCACGCCGTCACACTATACGAGCCGACAGTCGGATGCGAGCCAAATGCTTCCACTGTGCGCCGCGAAGGTTATGTTTCCCCGGTCTGCAGAGGAGGGAACATGTGCACCTGAGGTGGAGATGAGGTCGCGCTCAACAGCGAATCGCACGGCCCTATTCATTTGTGCATGTGAAGTGTCAGATCGGGTCGTAGCAATACTTTAACTGTGCGATTTACGCACGAGCCACGACCAGGATTTCAAACAGTTTTGATTTTCTTGCGACCCTGCGATTGCACGATTGTGTGGCGAAATCGCTTTCTTTACCCCATGTACACTGCACGATACGAGACTCACGATTGACCTGCGATTGAGCAAGAAATCGTCCCTACTCCCAAAAAGTCGTGCGAGTGCCAAATCGGGGCAAAATCGGGGCAAAAGTCGCACAGCTTTAGTCTACAGGGTAGTTGTTGCCATACGGGGTTTTATAACTCACTAATATTATGATTGCAATACTGTGTGACAGTATGTGAAACAGACTGAAGTGCAAAAGTAAAACTTGAGGGCATGGCCCGTGTGGCTGTTGCCATTACAAACACTATCTTGTGTGAGGAGACATACCAGTTTTTCTTATTTGTTTTCTTCTTGTTTTAAAAATGACCTTGGTCTAGAGCTGTTGTATGGAAGATCTTAATTTCAGAAGTCTATAGTATGTTGTGGTTTAGCCAATGGTTTTGAAATGTACTGGCGATTTCTATATTTATTTCCTATGACTCAACTGTTCTTGTAGTACTGTAGCTGGCGCCTGGACATTGTCTGATGGGAATTAAAAAGAAGGGATGTGGACATGGGCGACATTTCACAGTCTGTTTATAAAGAATTTACCATAAATGTTCTAGCATTCATGTAAATGTTATAAAAAGCTCTTTAAGGGGAAAAAATGAATGAATTTGAAATGTTTCACAGACCCGACCCCTTCTAAACAGAAGTAATTGGTTTCCTCCCTGCTGTCTTATGGCTTTTCATGTCCAAAGCTGCTTTGAAAGTCTAAGTGTGTGTGTCTCTGTGTGTCTCTTTGTGTCTCTTTGTGTCTCTGTGTGTCTCTGTGTGTCTCTGTGTGTCTGTGTCTGTGTCTGTGTCTGTGTCTTGTTTCCACTAGCCCTCACTGCCGCTGTCACACAAGCTTCCTTACAGTCTATGCTTCATAAACTTCTCACTGCTGGACCGTCTGCTTTCAACATCACCACTCTGCTTTCGCAAGCTGCGCAGCTCTCCGCACAAGGTATGGCTATGGTCTTAAGTCGCGTCCACAAGTCTCCACAGCACCCCAGGCACATGTTCACCTTGAAAGCGGCCAGAATAAAGATATCATTTTAGAGGCTTTCTCAATGTCAAAGCACTTAGTGGCCACAGTTCACCAATGTGGTTGTGTTGGTGTAGGTATTCCATGTATCATTTGGTACCAATGCACCATGTGCACAGAAAGCGGTGTATCCACCAGTCACTAGCCAGGCCACAGCCTCCTAATGACACACATTCTGCATTACTTCTAGTCAGGCCAAGAGCAATGTAAATATCGTAAAATTGGGAACTCCACCGACTTTGTTGGACACCAGCCAACCAGTAGCAAACCTAGGGAGGCGGGTTAACCATGCTTTTTGGGAAACCTTAATTGTTATGCTCTTGGTCAGACCAGGTCTCGAAGAGATTTGAAAGTTGATGATAATGAGGCTAACCTGTCACTGCCGTATAAGACATGTTTGTCTAGATTCCCCTGCCCCTTTGTTACTAACTTGTAGCTAAGATGCTATTCACAATATGAGAGTGTTAGTTCTCTGTAGGCATCATCTGAGCCTATGCAAGCTGTCCCAACAAGTGTTTGACTGAAGTGTTTTTCTTCTGTTACATGCAGGTCTGACTGTCCTGAAATGTATACATTTTGAATCAAAGTGTTCATTCCGTCTATGTTCATTGCCACCCTACTCAAGCAGGTCAGACAACAACCCAGTCCCCAATGTCTCTGCCATCGGACTCCTCGTCTCCATGGTCTTATGTGTCTCCGAGGGTCAGCACCCCGCATACCAACGCGGTGTCTTTGAGACCCCACCTGGGCACCTCTGCACTCTCTTCCCAGGCGAAGGTGAGCTTCTCTTGGGTAGCCATTATGCTCATGCCTGCATATTTCAGTTGCCACAGTCCCTAGTTCAGCCATCCCAAGTTATCAAACTAGAATGATAATTAAAGGATAAAAAAAAAACACTATTTGAGGCACTCCTTACTTAAGTTTAAAAAGCCTTTATTAAATACTGGCTACATGCCTACGCGTTTCAACCCATTGTCTTCATCAGGGCATGGAGTGCCTCAAATAGTGTTTTTTTTATCTTTTCATGGAAGTTTGGACGCCCAAGTTCTTTTTGATGAGCACCCTTTTTTACTAACTGGATACAGGACCCAGTGAAGCATTCCCTTTTCTCTTTTTTTGTGGATAATTAAAGGATATCCTGCTAGTAAGGTGTGTTTGCCTTATTGGATTGACCCTGGTGTCCGCTACTTAAAGATGCACTGTGTAGGATGGTGGCCAGAGTAGGTATGGCAACTGTGCTGCTCATTGAAACTGTGCTGTCTATTGCCAAATTTGATCTTTTCACGAATAGTTGCTAAATAATACTCATTTTTTTCTAGTATGATCAAAGTATAGTAAGTTTTGCAGCTAAAATGACTATTTCTGGAAATTCAAAATGGTGGGCATGGAGAAGATCCACCTTTTCATGTATGAAAAGTGCAAGTTTCCCAGTCAAAATGAATTGTTAGAATGTCATGGTGGTGATAAATATTCATGAAAAAGTTAACATTTGTGATTGGGAAGAAGGAAATCTGGAAACAAACTACTAAAATGTTACAGAATTCACCTTTAAGTATGATTTAAAAAATACTGAAACATTTCCAAATTGCTTGTCATTGATAAGCTGCCATTGGTAAGCTACATCACCTAATTGTGTTTAACCCAGGCCTAGACAAAGTGCAGCAGTCAAGTTCTTTCTGCCTATAGACACAATAATAAATTGCATGTCACTTTTTACCCAGAATACGAATCTTCCAATGATGCCAGTGTCAGTCCAACATGTCAACATGGCTTACTAAACAGAACTTTTAAATGCTGTTTTCTGGAGAAACTTGCAGTAAGAAATGATTGGTAAACTGCAATGGGTTCTCTCTGTTAGATATTAATGGTCTATTGTAAGGTGTAATAGTAGGTGATCTGATATCCAACATGAAGGTCTCTCACTGAAGGTCTTCCCATAATTATTTCATTAATACAAGCTTTTAACGTCTGGATTTGACGCACAAGCTTTAAGGGATTAACTTGTTCCACAGTTGGATCGAGTTAGCATTTTCAAATGCTTACATTTGAACGATGTCTTGCCAAAATCCATACATGAGCACTGTTTCCATGTATTATCATCTCATGTACCAGGTTAATGCATCACTGGTGAAGCCAGCATCCATGGCTGCAGAGGATCCCCGGCTGCAGAGACAGAAGTACTACTTTAATCATATGTGCAAATATGGTGACGTATCAACATGCAACATTTGGTTTCAATGTTTACGTTTCAGTTCTTAAACAAACGAGATTAAAATAATCAGTCACAGAGCAATTGTTCTTGGGCTTGAAATATTTTGCCCAGTAGGGGGTGCCAGAGTCATTGTGCGAAATAGTCAGACTACTGGCACAAAGTTATTATGCTGCATTGTCCACCAGTTACATTTGCACTGATGGGCTGTATACTGAATGTGATTGTTTCAAATACTATTTATATTAATTACATTTTCACTGACTACCTTGGAATGACAAAGGTCAGTCTGTCATTTGTGACAATTGCAATAGCTCACTTAGACTAATCGTAGCGTTCTAGGACTTTTGGATCAACTAATGTGCCTTTTATCACTTAAGTAATGACTGTCTATCTAAATGTATTTTGTTTCTGTCCAAGCAGTAGTCAAGGTGGTACCTCACCAGGACCCTACCTTGTGGCAAGCAGAGCATCTGTGGGCAGCAGCGGAGCTGGGACGCTACCCAGCAGCGCCACCCCTGGCCAACGCCACAACGGCTTTACTCCCTCTCTGGCAACACACTTCGACGTGAATCTCATCAGGCATGTGCAGGGCTGGCCCACAGAACATGTGGATAAACAGGTACTAGATGGTGGCCATGGCCGCTTGATGGCTAGAAGTAAATAATTGATGTCCGCATCACTGTTAATGCTCCCAGTTTTTTAATGGCACAACTTTTCAGACCTTAGTCCTTCTTCAAGTGCAGGTTGCACTTGAAGGACTAAGGTCCGAAACGTCATGCCATTAAACAACTGGGAGCATTAACAGTGTTGCGGACATTTTGTTATTTACTTCAGTTATTTTATTTTGTCCAGCACCTGTGCCACTGATGTGCGCGCATTCTCTGCCTTCTTGCTTGATGGCTAGATCAGGCAGATCTGTGTGCACATGAGATCAGTAGTATTGAGAGACACAATACACGTTTCAACAAATTAAAACCAGTATTTTGGATATATAGTAAAACCTATTCATGAAGCTTATTACACTCAATTACTCTGTGTAGCCATGTCTCCTAGCTGAAACTTGTTTGGCAATCTGAGACAACAAATGACTCATAGAAACAGTACACACCTTTTTTAATTGACTCCGTCACAAACATATTTTCTGTTCATTTGCACTTAGAGTGCGGCAGCACAGACCCACAGGACGGAGTAATTAATGTAAAGTGTAGCCCATTTGAAGATGCCATATAGATTACAATCTTGTCTCCAGATCCATCTTGTCATTTTAAGGTAAACATGGTTAGTAATTGCTCAGCAAGGTGTGTCCTTATGCAGGTGAATCATTGCAGGGTTTCCCCCAGCAATTTATTTCTAAGGCGGCCACCTTGACAAGAAACAGCTTGACTAGGCCCCTGAAAAGATTAAGATTTCCTTTTGTGAATGTAATTTCTAAAGGTGCTTAGCCAAAGAAATACACTTTTAATGCCCCACCACCTTGACTAACAAAAATTCTGGGGTAAACACTGCATTATATCTTACGTGCCTGTCTGCTGTGTGCTGCTCTGTCCCAGGTGGTGCGGCTGACGGAGGATGCCCACAACATTGGCACTCTGATCATGGCCGAACTCTGCGCTGAGCTGAAAAACCTCAGGTCTTTGGTGCGCGTGTCCGAGATCCAGGCCACGCTGAGAGACCAGAGGTGAGGATAACATGCAGACCTTCATTCAGCCAGACTGGCGCAGGGTCATACTCATGATTTACTCATGCAATTCCTTCAACATTTAGATACCTGTTGGGTTTAGATAACATTTAGACACCAATGTAGGCATTTTACACACCAATGACCATTGGTATGTGCCATAGAAGTTGGCTACCTTCTTTAATTAGATCATAATTTAAATCCACTTAAGTCTTTTTTAAATAATTCATAATATTGCCACCGGCCAAGTGTTCATACAAACTTTTTTTAATTACTTAAAAAAAAAACAGTACTGGACTAGGTTCAGCACTAGGCGAGATTTTTGTATGCCTTATTGTAATTTAGAAAGTCACCACCAGATGGGGTGATGATGCACACATCTCTGTGCACTTCCACTGTATTAACCCATTCAGAATCGACGTCCTCACTGAATGCGTGCGCATCGTTGACTCAAACACATCAGAGAGGTTTTAAAGGTATTACGAGAGACTCCATTCCTCCGGGTGGTACTGCACTCTAGGGGCGCCAACGGAGGAGTGCAGACTCTATTCAGAATGAATGGACTGCGCTCTCTTGACAGTGGCCCCTAGGTGAACTGCAGGCATGGGTAAAATAGGCAGTGGGGAGGCTGTATGTAAAATTGGCTGTGAACACGCGCACACACAAACAGATAGTGCAGACCCCAAAGAGAGAAGACCTGTCGTCCTGAAGCGTGTACGTTGATAAAAAAATAGAGATTCTGAAAAGTACACTTGTTATGCTATTTTGAGAGGAAAGAGGCTGTTCCAGAAGCATTTGTTGTTACAAGACATTAAACTACTGACTGGACTTAGGACATCATCAGGAATGCTCGTGCCTGCATATCTGAAGTTACCATGACCATCCGTCTACTTTCGGAAAAAACACCTGGCTAGTTTCTATACAAATGAACGGTACATGGTCGTACATGCTCCAACGATGCGCACGCAGCCAAATTACGCCATATCTGTTTACAAACAGTAAACTGGTCAATAGAAATGAAATGTACAAAATAATTATGGCACGTGCAACCTACATATTCGTTGTAAAAATACTGACTTAAATGTTGTGTTTTTTACACAAAGCTTTCACGTTTCGAATAACGCAAATTTTATTTTTGCCCATCAGGATTCTCTTCTTGAAACAACAAATCAGGGAGCTGGAAAGGATGCAGACCTCCTACATGATTTGACGACCTGAGACTGAGACTGAGACTTTTGTGACAGCAGAAGCGCCTGAACACATACACGAACGACCCTTACAGAGCCTGTGAGCTCTGCAGTTGAGGGCGCGTGGTGTGTGAACACTTGAGCCTTGTTGAAGGTGGCAGCTACTTGCCAAGGCTGTCCAGGCCCCAGAGGCAGGATGAGAGCCCAGAGACAGTGGACCACCTGCAGGCTTGCCTGAGGCCAGAGCCCAATGTTCCTAGAGCATCCTGCCCTGCCCAGCCCGTCCATCCCCCTCCCCGTCACCCTGCGTTACACCCTGCGTGGCAGTGGCACACCTGTGTTTGCTGGACACGGCTGCACCCGCCCACTGCCCCCCACCAATGGCACCACCAAATACTGCGAGTCAACCAAGCATATCCATCCCTGCTTGATCCTGTTCGGTCTCATTCCACCTTGACTCTATTTTTTTATTTTCCTTTTATCCTGTTTTTTTATTATTATTTTGTTTTATGAAAAAAAAGACTGAAGAACTGCATTGGGGCCAATATCATGTGTCCATTCCATATGTATAGTTGTTAAAAGAGTTAATACAGACTAAAGTTGACTGTAATTCTAACAGGTGTGGGATGGTGGTGTGAGTACATTTGCACATGCATAACTGCATTTTCTGACATCAAGGCATAACACACTGCTGAGCCTTTTGGTAGAGAAAGCCTTGTGAGGTCATCAGCATGTGCCAATGTTGTCAGGGAGGGGAGGTGTAGTTCAAACAGCTCTGCCTTTGCATGGAACATCAATGATATCATGCACTTTCTTTTTTTCCTTTGAAGTTAAAAAACGTGGGGAAAATATTTTTTGTTTGTTTGTAGCGTATACAGTTGCAGAAGTGTGGCTTTGAGCCTCTTCTGTGTGCACTCACTGTGTTCCTTTTTCTTGCCTTATGAGTGTGGTGTCTGTAATGTCAAGCTCCCACCAGCCACAATTTGCTACTGATGGGATGACAAGAAGGGCATAGCTTTGTATATGGTTCATAAAATATATGAAAATAAACAACTGTTCTAACATGCCGGTCTTGGATTAATTAACATCACCTTGCACAGTAGTACATGCTATGGTACATGCCTCTATGCAATCAAGCAAAAACAAAAAAAGGTACATTCCTTGTTGGGGGTCAAATCAAAATGCAACCAAAACAGGTTATTTGTGTCTTTTTTCTTTGTTTCAATTCATTCAGCAATTCCTGAAACCTTACCATAGCATATGTTTTGTCCATTTCTAACATGACGGGTCGTTTATGAACATAGGAGAGTCTTTGTGGAGAGGTAAATATAAGCACGACGCTATGGTTTTAACAGTGGTGTAGTCTACTTCTTTATGGTGGGTATACTGTATATTTGAGTTTTTTTTAAGTGGGTATACTGTATACATTTGTGCCATTTAAAACAATGGATCAATCAATTTTAAGTGGGTATACTGAAATCCCTGAAATTTAGAAGTGGGTATACTCCGTATACCCGCGTTCTACGTAGACTACACCACTTAAATAAATGTAAAGTGAGTGAGCTTTCCGCAAACCTTGGGTCGCTGGCCCCCACGTGGACACACTGCAGTACACCCACACTGCGACAGTTTGGGGACAGTGCAAGCACCTCCATTAGTTTATGCATCATAAATAATACGTTTAACATCGATACGGCTGGCATAGGGACCGCAATAAGTTGTTGCTGTACAGACTGAAGGTCTGTAATATTTGCGTAATTGGATAGGCCTATTGAAATTTTAAACCTTTTCGTGCAAATTCCTTTTTATGTAAACTCGAATGTGCAAAAATAATTTCCTTTCCGTTATGTTTTAGTGTTCTCTGAAAACGCTTGGGATGTACATGCAAATGATGGCATGCGCAACCCAATGAAGTTCTCGAAAGGCGGGGAGTATGACAAGCAGGTCAGAAGTGGGCTGTTGGCTAGTGCTGCTCTCCGCCGAGTTGTCGTTAGTTTGCGCTAACCTCACGGAAGTACGAGGACAGAAAAAGAGCTACTGTTGAGGATATAACAAAGTCTGAGAACACCACAAGCACCTCTTAGGACGATAAATGCTTCCACATTTTGGACTACTATGGAACTTGGCTCAAGATGGCTATGTAGCGCCTGCGGAGGACATTTGTTACAGTGAACGAAGAGTTGACATGACAGATCCTTCAGTGTCGATGTGATACGACGACAATGCCACATAAAGTTTGTTCAGGAGACTTTATGTAGGCCTATGAACTTAAGCTTCTAATTCGCACAGTGTTGAAACAAGGACAATTGTTTTGAAACATTCTGTAGGCCTGTTCCCTGTAACCAATGGATCGGTATTTTAACATCGTTTCCATGTGGTTACAACTGGAACTTTGCGCGATGGCTGTTCTCCTGACGAAAGGTTCGTCTTGGATACTAGAGTTATTTGTTTATTTCTTCACATAGGCTATACTGCGTAGCTGTCATTCATGTAATGCTCACATAGGCCTATTCTAGACAAAAGGAACCCTGGATTCTCCTCGTTCTCATACTGGATTTCTGTGCCGTAAAGCATTACATAGCGCACTTTTGCGCAGCGTCTGTCCAAGACAGAAAAACCTTGCAGCCTGTCATTCTGTAGGCTATGGCTTGTGTAAATTCTTAACGTGGTAGTAGTCTAAGGGAAACAATGTCCATGGCGTGCTTTACTTTCTTTAGTTTCTTTATACAAGGTTGATACACCTATTATTTCTGTCATATAGGCCTATTGAACTATACTAGCCCTTGACCCTTTTGATGTGTCAGTAAGACTTCTTAGAGACTTGGGGACTTTTTACAAGTTGATGGACAAAGCCATTGTTTTTTGGTCATTTCCCCATTTTTGTGAAGTGTGTAGGTTTGTTGTTGTTGTTGTTGTTGTTGTTAAAATGCATTGTTTTGAATTAACTCCTGTTTCACTCTATAAGGTGAGATTGAGTTTTTTCTAAAAGGCTGTGTTTTTTCCACAGGGGAAATAAGATGCTACTGTGATGCCCCACACTGTGTGGCAACTGGCTACATGTGCAAGTCAGAAGTAAACGCTTGCTTTACGCGGAGTATAGACCCGAGCAGTCCACGCTCCCTGCTCTCTCATGGCTGCTATGATCCCCTGCTGAACTCTGACGATGTGTGTACCTCAGACGTGGCCTTTGACACTGCTGCTGCCCAGGGCTCCTCCACACTGGAGTGCTGTCAGGAAGACATGTGCAATTATCGGGGCCTTCAAGACTTGGCCTACGGAAGAAGAGAACCTTTAGGTACAGCAGTTACCTCATGCTCTGAAACATTTATTTGCTCCCTATCCTACTTCTTATGTTTGTCTTTTTCTCTGTATAGAATCGTGTGTACAGATCCATAGTCTGCATATGCACTGTCTTGTTGAACAGGCTACAGTAGACCCAGAATAAGTAGAGATATGATTGATATACAGCTGATTGTCAGTAGTCTAGTCTCTCAGTAGAATGGACAGTCCATCTGTGAGCATATCAAGGTGACAGAGTCTATTATAACTTCAAAACTTCAAAGTTGCCCAGTCGTAGGCCTATAGTGTGTCCCATTTCTCCTCTTTTTCACCTTTCAACTCCTACAGCTGTCATTTCTTCCTCTCTCATCTCATTGCATTCCCTTTGCTTTGTCACCCTCCCTGTTGACATATTGCTTGTAAAGTTATTTCATGGCTTTAGCCTCCTAACTCTCTCCTCTCCTCTCCCCTATAGACCGGCGGGACCGTCACCACCACCAGCAGACATCAGACAGCGGAGGAGGCCGTCACGTCGTGGCGCGCGTCCAGGAGGTCCCCTCCAGCCGAGAGGTGTGGTTCCGGGCGGCGGTGATCGCCGTGCCCATCGCCGGCGGCCTCATCCTGGTGCTGCTGATCGTGCTGGCCCTGCGCATGCTGCGCAGCGAGAGCCGGCGACTGAGGCAGCAGCGGCGGGAGATGCTCTCGCGGCTGCACTACAGCTTCCACGGACACCAGCTGAAAAAGGGCCACCACATGGCCAAGCTGGACCTGGAGTGCATGGTGCCCGTCACGGGACACGAGAACTGCTGCCTCACCTGTGACAAGATGAGGCAGTCGTCAGAGCTGGCAGGTGAACGGCTGCTATCACTGGTGCACTGGGGGAGGTATGGAGGCCGTGGCAAGATGGAGTTTGTGTGACTGAGCTTTGTTTTTGTAAGATGAACATTTCGAGAAGACGCTTTTGCACACCTAGTTGGGCAGGTGTGTAGGATATTATCCCAGTGGGGTTGTTATTGAAGTGTAACGAAATCCCGCTCACTGTCCATTCCACCAACAAACTTTATTACAACTTTAAAACTTGTATTAAAGTTTGTTGGTGGAATGGACAGTGTGCAGGATTTTTTTTGTAAGATAAACAAACCCATGGCTGGACTGAGGTGGACCCTGTCTTTTTCTGCAGCTGTCTATATTTGGTTGTCTGGAAAAAAAAGATACTGGAAAAAAAGACAACAGAACAGAACTCAACTTCTGAGCATTTTAACCATAATGGTTAAGGCTTTCTTAGAGGCACTTTATACTTGAAAACACAAGCTGGATCAACAGTGGAGGAGCCTACGGTGTGGCTCAAGCTCAACTGGACATTTGCTGAATCGTCCTCTGTAATCACTGAAGGACTCCAAAATTACAGTTGTAAAAATTGCACTTTTGTTTTAAAAACTGTTGTTTCGCTTTAAGGAAATGACTACGTAGACACTGACTGGCTTTACACAAAACAAGAACACTCGAGTTCAATCGCAGAAGAATTGAGTTGCCTCTATGTGTTCATCTTCTCCTGTGTAAAAACATGTCAGTTGATTTCTGTGTAAAGATGTCAGAATGTGTGTATATGTGTGTGTATATATATACATATATGATATGTTTCAGAAGAGTCCGCGAGTTGGTTCCTGTGCTTTCTTTTTTGCGTCTCCCGTAGCAGATTTTCCCTCTTTTTTTCAACAACCCTGCTCCACCTCATCATAGTGTAATTAATTTCCATGACGACAAACTGCTAGCTGGCTTCCAAAATAGTTTGGGAGTGTCCCTGAAGTTCACTCAAACATATTCAGCAAGTTAAAAGGGTGGTCCTCAGCCAAGTGCATCTGGTTTGTTCACAGCCTGACATTCACTGTTGTGCGCAAACATACACAACAGACGGATGCCCTCCATATTTACATACTGTCTGTCTCCATGTGGTTCGGTTGAAGTATTGAAGTCATTAGAGGCCCTGTGAGGCGTGCTGGAGTAGCGTGGAAGCTATTACACTGATGTCTTGTTTTACAGTAGCACACACTACACATCTTCTGACTCATACCGGAGAGCCTCCCCCAGGCCACGGTCTCTTAGATTCACAAGGAGAGCTTTTTATTTGCTTCTCTCTCTCTCTCTCAGTCTCTGTCTTTCTCACTCTCTGTCTCACTTTCTCATTTTCATTCTCACTCACTTTTTCCCTTTACCCGTTTTGTTGCCTGCTGTCTCTCTCTCTCTCTCTCTCTCTCTGACACTCACACTCACACTCACACTCACACACATACACACACACACACACACACACACACACACACACACACACACACACACACACACACACACACACACACACACACACACACACTTTTTCTTAGTGTGGTGCTTGTTTTCGCTGACATTCACTGTAGTAGTATAGCTGGGATTGCCTGTTAACGCAGTTAAAATCAGCCATATAATGAACCCTGCATCCAGATCACATGCAGTTCCACTGTACATAGACATCTTCATAAACTGTAGGGTGCGGATATTTTGACCTATTTTGATACCAGGTTCCTTCCTTCATTTTATTTATGTAACAAAAGTGGTTGTGCTGTCTTGTTTTGATGACATAGCACAGAAAAGGGGCTTTTGGTAACTGGGCATTCCATAATCATGCAGCTCCTTATAAACAGCCATTTTTGCAATAGTGAAAACCCAAAAGTAGTCTATTGAAACAGGAACTGCAATGAGAGTAAAAGGTCCAATGATGATCCTTTTCACAGCTCTTAAAAGAGCTTATAGAGAGTTAAGGTTTCTGGTACCAAAAACCCTCACTGATCCCTTCTAGTAAACACATGTTTTTTGCTGTCAAGCATAAGGGTCCTGTAATGATCATTTCCCAGGAGGTTTTTATTGTTTCTCTGCATTGTATTCTTCAATAATGCTAGAGAAAATAGCTTAGAAGAATCAGCAAACCATTTCACCACAACACATGGGGTAACTCTCTCCCATTTTCAATGAATTAACACTCAGAGGAACAGCTTTATCAGTGTAAGGTTCATGTGAACACACTATTGAAATTCATATCCAATTGCAATGATTGGAAGATGCAGTGGCTTGTTATCTATTGCAGCACATTGTCTCAGCTATAAGGTCACCAATGTTGCACTTTAGTTTAAAAAAATCTTTATTGGGGTTTGGTCCAAAAACTAAGAGACTGAAGATTCTTTAAAGAAACTGTCAGACAAAAGGTTCACAGTGCTTAAACAGTAACAGGCTTGCCAGTGCTACCCCAGACATGCTCTCAAAACACATGTTCATTCTTATCACACTTTATGTCCTCAGATCACATGAGGGATCTATGGAGGGAAAGTGCCCCCGGGGTATGGCACATTAGCTCTGTTCTCTCTCTCTCTCTCTCTCTCTCTCTCTCTCTCTCTCTCTCTCTCTCTCTCTCTCTCTCTCTCTCTCTCTCTCTCTCTCTCTCAATCTCTCTCAATCTCTCGCTGGGTCTCCGTCTCTTTCTCACTCTCTCTCTGTCTCTGAGTAGTAGAGAAAATGAGAGAAGGGAGGAGTGTGTGTTTTGTGTTGGGAGTGGGGGGGGGGGTGTTCTGCCCCCCCTGCCTCTCCCGCTGAACTCCCTGAAAAATCCTACTTGGCTCCAGCGAATCTTGATCAGCGGAGCGAGTTTGCACTTTGAACTTGAAGTGTGAGGAATGTGGATTACTGCATGAGTACGCGCCGGCTCCACTCCTCAAGGGCAAAGGGAGCCCTCTCTCACCCACAGTCACCCGTTATACACTGGACCCCACTACTACACAATGGACCGGCCCAAACTGTGTGTGTGTGTGTGTGTGTGTGTGTGTGTGTGTGTGTGTGTGTGTGTGTGTGTGTGTGTGTGTGTGTGTGTGTGTGTGTGTGTGTGTGTGTGTGTGTGTGTGTGTGTGTTTGTGTTTGTGTTTGTGAGTGAGTGTGTGTGTATAGGGGGGTGGGGGGTATAGTATATTAAATAAATGATAGAAATCCGCAACACTGTTAATGCTCCCAGTGATTTATTTGTATAGTATATGCCCAAAGATAACAAAGCATTGGGCACATATAACATTACTTGGGGTTTGGGTGTAGACTGCCATGTACACAGCCGTAAAAGATATTTTCTCTGGAGGAACTAACTAATGTGTTGCTCCTGCATTTTGAGACAGATTGAAATACCTCTGTAGGGGGTTCTTTCTCATCCAAGTTCCATGTGCAGTGTTCACTTAAAACCATAGAAGGCATGGTGATAACCAACTACACGTGTCTTCTCTGTAAGGTTTTGTCAGAAGGCCTACCTGAGCCCAGTGCCCTAGACAATCTCTCCCCTTCCCCCTTTGCTTTTTGTGCATTTAGAAGGTGTCATCTGTAAGCAGAACGTTGTACATCTGATCGAGCACATCTGATCTAGTACCTACAGTTCATATATGGTATACTAAGTGACTATGAATATGCATTGTTAATATGAATGTGGGAGTTTTTGGTATTACTGGCGCTTCCAAGACATTTGGCGCTCTAGGCAACCGTCTTGTCTGCCTTTGCCTAGCGCCGGCCCTGCCCGAGCCAATCAAGTGGCATTGTGTGTGCAGTGGTTGGAGTCTCTGTTGCTCCGAAGAGCACGTGAGAAGGTAGAGACCCATCTCCACTATTGATGCCCAGTATAGATATTCTTCAACTGGGTGGTGATGACGTGTTGGTGTTCTGGTGGATCACAGGGCTTACCAAGAGTTTTAAAACAACCGCACATCACAAGACATTGGAGCTGGGTGGAATACAGCCAGTCTGATCTATATCAGGGATACGCACCCTAAGACAGCAAATTTATCTTGAGAAAGAAATCTGGCTCCAGTCAACCATATGACTGGGACGGCAGCAGGCAAAGTGATTTACAAGTGAGGAAGTGTACGGGGTAAACATGGAGAGACCAGCAGAGACATGTCTAACTGCATCATTCTTCAGTGATTTGACACGGTTACAAGACTACACTCTGTTAATTACAGAGGTTTTACACAAGCTAAAACATTTGTGGGAGCTAGACAGTGTTTTAATGGAACACAATGCCCCACTACAATACAATGTCTGAAAGACATTTTGATGAAGTGAGCAACAACTCCTATACTGTACAGTAGGCTACATCTTTTCCGGTGAGATAAAAGTAGTTTCTGACATGCTGTTAACCGTTCCCCAATTATTTTGTGGTTTGGGTTATGTGTAGGCCCTACATTTCTGTACGTCCTGCATGCATCTACTCTGTATCGCTGTCCCCTCCTAACAGATGAATTATATAGTTTGTATGACAAAGCATTACATTGCACTACATTCACAGTAGCAAGAGGTAAAAATGGTGAAAGAGTTTTTTTAAAGATTTTAGATTTTGTTTCAAAATGGCTGCCTAGCTATTGCAATTGCATTATCGCAAGCGCCATGGACAAAGACATGGGCAGAGGAGGAGACTGTCCCCCCTTTCGTGTTAGGCCACTCATTTTCTGTCCTCCGCCTTGAGCAAGGGAGTGATTTTCACAGCTGTAATTTTCCAAGAGACGATGATTAAAGTCTCCAATGCAAGAACGAAAATGACAGAGATGGCCACTGCGCCACATCTCTCCCTCTGCCTGCCCCCACAGCAAAGTACCACGTTCCAGTCCCTTTAACACATGCCTGTAGAAGAACAACAATGTCGCTGTTTACAAAAGGGGCCTCCCCGAGCCTGAGCCGAGCCCGAGCCACTGCTCTCCAAGAGAACACAGTCAGGGCTGGACTGGGGGAGAAATAGGGCCCGGGCACTTTTGACTTAACCCTCCTGTTATCCTCAGGTTTAGGTTACATCCGTGATCCTTGGGGTCAATTTGACCATTCACTTAAATGTCTACCTTTTTCAGTGAAGCAAAACCTTTTTACCACCACCATCAATATTCTAAGTATTCACTATGACTGGACATAAAAAAGCCCTTTTCATACATGAAAAGATCTTCTAGCACCCCCACGCACAGCCCATTTTGAATTTCCAAAAATAGCCATTTTTAGCAGCAAAAATGACTATACTTGGGCCATACTAGAACATATTTGTTTATTACTTAGTAAACTTTCATGTAAAGATCAAATTTGGCAATAGGCAGCCCAATTTCAATAAGCAACATAGTTGCAGTACCTTTTTTTGACCATTTCCTGCACAGTGTCTCTTTTAAGGGCTTAAAGGGCCCCCTCATCAGGGCCAGATTAAGGTGGTCAAGGACCCCCAGGCTACAAGTTGCTGTAGGCCCCCCCGCAAGAATTGTCGACAGCATCGTATAATTCTGAGCCTGGAATTAAGGATAACACGTCCGTCAATCCTACACTTAATGTTATTTTTTTCTTCCTGTTACCAATCAGGAGCCCCTTGGCAGGTGGGGGCACCTAGGCTGCAACCACATCTAGCCTGTGCACTAATCCTGCCCTGCCCCTCATAATTAGTGGCGCAGAACTGACTACCGGTAACCGGTGGGCCCCGCATCATTGTAACCCCCTATTTTCAGAATTTGTAAAAAATTAAATCTTTTTTTACATTTCTGAAAATAGGGGCCCACAAGGGTGTGTGGCCCACCGGTAAATGCCTGCTATACCGGATGGCCAGTCCAGCACTGGCCACAGCACTGAGCTCTGGCTCGTAAAGGCATCCTTTCCACAGCCCATCCTGTCAGGAAACCCTCTCATTTTGGGAGCAGTGTCTGTAAAAACAGTGCTGTGTACTGTAGTGCAGGCAGGCAGGCCTCTTCCTATACTCCTACCTTCCTCAAATCGCCTTTTCCTCCTTCTCCTCATCAGGCAGGCAGAGCTAAAGGCTGTGACTCCACCGCGCTTTTGTGGCTTTGCTCCCAGACCGGCTGCTGCTGGAGTTGACTAGAAGGCCCACTGGAGGAGACACGGAAGCTGCACCACCTATTCTGCCCTACAAAGGCAAAGTTCAGTAACTACAAATTTAGTGAAATTTGAGTTCAGACTGAAAATGGTGTTCATAATGCCTACTTTATCTTGTGACAAAGCCTTATGTCCCAAATGTGTCCTATTTTAGAGATAATACCATCATATCAAATTGGCAGTATCTATGATATCCAACCCAATGCCAATACTTTGAAGGCCTGTTTCTCAGCTTCAATGTTGGCATAGTTACTGCACTTTGCCTTTGTAGGGCTCTATTGTACCATGTGCTGTCCAACAGAATGCTGAGCATTTCAGTCAAGACTTGTTCCCTCTCAGACGCATCCGTAAGAAACACAGACATAAGCATCAACGATATTGTGACTTTTTCCACACATTTTTTTTGTTTATTCTTTTACTTTTCTTCTACAGCACTGGTAACCTTCTCATGGGTTGCAGAAGATGTCTTCTTTGTATTAATTGTGTTTAGCAAACAAAAAACATTCTCAGTTTTCAAGTGGTACGAGTGATCGTCTTGAACCTTGATTCATTTAGGACCAGAGGAACAAGGTGAGGTTATTGGCAGAGAAGCAGAGAAGAGTGTGGTTTGAGATCAAAGCTGACAAACTCGTCCCTGTCAGAGGCCATCTGAAGTTGACATGATACGCTCTCCTATCAGGTTCTGCAATGCTTAAAATAATTACCATACATGAATCCCTTCACCTAGGCTACTACACCTCCACATACAATCACAGACGCACAGTCTCTTGTGAGTACAAAGCCCACCGTGTTTGCACACTCAGACACACATGCAAACATACTGTTCGTTCATACAACCACACATACCTACATACAGTACATACACAACAGCATACATGTGGTAAACCACAGATACCATCAACAGCACAATGCACACAAGTGCATTAACGGGAGTTCCTGCTTCATGCTTACTCTGTATACAAAACTGCATGGAGAACCATATAGCTCTACATGCACGCACACAGAAAAGTAACACATGAAAACAAACATGCAAGCATGCACGTGTGCAAACACACACGCACACGCACACACACATACACGCACACGTGCGCACACGTGCGCGCACAGAGACACACACACACACGCACAAACACGCACACATACACACACACACGCACACGCCCCCACACACGCACACACATGCACATACATGCACACACGCACATGCACACATGCACATACACGCACACACATGCACATACGCACACACAGATGCATGCACACGCACGCACACACACACGCACACGCACACGCAAGCACACACGCACGCACACAAACCAAGAGCATAAAATTGCCATTCCAAGTCACATGAGCTGAAGTGGCTCCCAACAGTGGAAGGAGAGCTTAATGACAGGGTAGAGTGTGTGTGTGTGTGTGTATGTGTGTGTGTGTGTGTGTGTGTGTGTGTGTGTGTGTGTGTGTGTGTGTGTGTGTGTGTGTGTGTGTGTGTGTGTGTGTGTGTGTGTGTGTGTGTGTGTGTGTGTGTGTGTGCGCACGCTCGTGCGTGCGTGCGTGCGTGCGTGCGTGCGTGCGTGCCTCAGCATGGAGTGCTTCCCTCTGCTCTGCTCTGCTCTGCTCTGCTCTGCTCTGGGAGGGAGGGGAGGGAGGAATGCTTTCAGTATTATCAGTCTTGGAGCCTGGAGCACAAAGCAGATGTCCACCAGTGCTCCCATACAGCCCCTGGAGTCCCTGGTCTGCATGCATCAAAAGATTTGTGCAAAAGTAATGCACAACAGCACTGTGCAGAATTCATGACGGGTATATAGGAATGATGTGCGGAGGGGGGGCGTCGTGCAGATATGGGGCAACTAACTAAATGCACTCGACTCGGCAAAGAGGGGCTATCGGATGTCGGACATCCCGTACTGAAACCCTCCCATTCATTTGCTCACATTTGGTTTGAGTTAGGGGAAATGCCTCCACAAGATCCAAGGCAAAGTATGTAAGCCTGATGGCCTGATGTGTTTGCCTTTCTTGTTGCTTTATTTGTTTTAGGGAGCCATTTGATCAAAAGGAGGTCAGGGACAGATTTAACAGGATTCCTTTTTCTAAGCAAAGTAGCTTTTGGGAGAAACCAGCGGTAATACACGGTGGATTTAAAGTCACTAAGTATGTGCAAAGGAAAGGGAGACAGACAGACATCTTTCAGCCTGGACCTGAAAGAGTTCTTTTTTTCTTCTTTTTTTCAAATGTCATCTATTGTTTTTCTCCGTCTTTGCATTTGAGTGCTTAAGCGTATTAACCATATAGGTTGAATGTGGTCCTGATGATGTAGATAGATATAGACAATCCCAGTTACTCTTGTGAGTGGGGGCCTTGTGGTCATGAAGAGTTCAGCTGGTTTTAATGTCACTGGGCATGTGAAACAGGAAAAAAGATTCTATCAGCGTACTAATGGGATTAGACCAGTCTGAAGGTTGATTTTTTTTTTGCTCTCTCTCTCTCTCTCTCTCTCTCTCTCTCTCTCTCTCTCTCTCTCTCTCTCTCTCTCTCTCTCTCTCTCTCTCTCTCTCTCTCTCTCTCTCTCTCTCTCTCTCTCTCTCTCTCAAGAAAATAATGTATGTATACATCTCTGGATGTATGGGGCCAAGGAATTATCCAAGCTCTATCTTCCCTCTTCTCTCTCCCTCTCTCTCTTTCTCAAGAAAATAATGTAGCCTATACATCTCTGAATGTATGGGGCCAAGGAATTATCCAAGCTCTATTTTCCCCGAAAAGGTTGTAAAGGCCTTTGGGGTTTTGAAGAAACTGTTGTCAGGTTATGAGATAAGCATAAATGTGGTATATTCTGACAGGAGATTGTCATGAAAAAACTGCCTGAACTCATCATCATATGAGAGACATAGTTACAGTAAACTGTAGCTCCTTAATGCATGCCGTATCTCCAGTGGCACGCTGTAATAGTAATTTAAAGTTAACTACCAGTACTACAATACTATTACATAACACAGGGCCTTTAGTAATGCACTGGTCATTGCCACTCTGGTAACAGCACATGTATAATGATGTGTCTTAAAGGGTTAAAATACAAAACAAAACAATAGAGCGCACAGGAAGATTGTCTAAATGTCTAATCAGCAATGATTTTGCACAGCTTACATTTTTCATCACCTTTGAAAAGATCCAAGGTTAGATAGATACTATGAATGAATTATTCAGCAGAGAGAGAAAAGAAAACAGGATGAGAAGAAAAAATGTCCTGCAGCCAGGGCAGAGGTATAATTTAGCCTTCAGACTGACTCTGGCCTCTGAGCCCATCCGCTGCACAGTACTTCATAGCGGTGTAGTTCATCACTGTGTTCAGAGCAGAGCAGGGCAGCCAACCCCTCCATTGCAGCACACATCACTGGGGCTCTAATTATGGAGCTAGCTGGCCGATTGCAGTGTTTGAAGCACAGCTGGATTGGCCACAAGGCATACAGGGCATTTGCTCTGGACTGGCAGAATATGTCCTCTCTGTATGAATTGTGTTTAGCAAACAAAAACTCAGAGTTTGCAAGTGGTACGTGTGGTCATTTTCAACCTTGATTCATTTAGGCACAGAGGAACAAGGTGAGGTTGTAGGCAGAGAAGCAAAGTGTGGTTTGAGATCAAAGCAGACTTATCCGTGTCAGAGGCCATCTGAAGCTGACATACAGGGCATTTTGTCCAGTGGACTGTTGATGATTTTGGCTTGGTCTGTCCTCCCCTACCCCAGTGTTGTGGTATCACCAGTCCTCATGCCACTACAGCTATCCTCTCCGAATCAGATTTAAATAGTAATTTGCCTATTGTGTATGTTGTGTAGCTCATTATAGATGACAAAAAATATTGTCACGGGATTCATTGTCTCTCTCAATTAGAGATGCACAGGATCCAAGATCCGGTTCCGGATCCGGCAGGATAATAGGGTTTCTCTCAGGATCCGGATCCGGTTCCAGGATCCAGGATCCAGGATCCGGTAGCCGAGGCTTTTCAGTCAAAATAGTTTGAGCCAACGTGATAAAAAGGGCCCACGTGTGTGAGTAGGCTATGTGTTTCAACCCTTTCGTAGGATCTGGTATCCGGTTCCGGATCCGGCAGGATCTTAAGCAGTGGATCCGGTATCCGGCAGGATCCTAAAAATCAGGATCCGGTGCATCTCTACTCTCAATGCTCCAATAGCGGAACGTTGGCCCGGAAATGCCCGGCCTGATTTGTTTGTCCCAGACCAGCCCTGGTTTGAAGTCATCCTGAAGCCTGGCCAAGATTACTGTACTTCAGCTCAGAGGCAGGCAAGTTACAGACTACAGGGACAGCAGGGCAGCTTGAGGAAAAAAATAATACCCTGCATGCTATATTTTGGACGTTATTTTCGAGTCACCCTTTTGTCTTGAAATTTGACGTTTGGTCTAAATATTTATTTCAGGATTTATTTCATTTTGTCTCTGCTTCACCTCATTTTTGACTCTGTTTGGGAGTTAACTGAGTTCCCTTTGCTCAGCATAGGGAACTGCATAAGGCAAGTGCATTGTCTAAACTCTTGCAGAGTTTAGCAGAAGAGCTAACATTGTTTTGGAAAAGTTTCTCTTTTAGTGGCATCTTGACAGCTGGTGAAGGGGGAGTGAGATAGACATGAGTGAAGTGGTGACTGAGATGCAGGTTTCATAGGAGCCGTGACAGCCTCTCAGTCAAGTGTCTCTGCCTGGATGCTCTGAGAGGCCATCCGTCTGCCCTTCTCTGACAGGTTGTTGTAACAAACGCGCCACTGGGAGGACGTGAGAATGCACTTTCCAGATAACCTAGTTTTCTACTGTATGTTCTGCGGTGTTAGGACATAAAGTTTACAGTCACAGTTCTACGTAGTTCCTGCAGCCTATTGTTATTTACATTCGAGAAAACACATTAGATTGAAACATTATGACTCAAATGAAAAGATGCACTGAGGGTGCTGTATGTAGTCATGGACAGGTCAAGGCAGTGGTTCTCAACCTTTTTTGAACAAACGCCCCCTTGGCATCATCACAAGCCTCCCAATGCCCCCCTTAGTTTAAAATGAATGCCCCCCCCCAATGCTAAGCACCGCCTCTCTCAGCTATATCCTTCTCAACGCCTCCCTTGAGCTCCCCAACGCCCCCTGGGGGGCTGTACTGTAGGTATCTACTAATTGATAGAATTGGTCAAGGACATTTTTCTATTTATGGCTTAGCCTCAGTTTCCTTTTATCTTTCTGTTGTCTGTTAAAGCTGTTGAGTGTGTGTGCGTGTGTGCGTGCGTGTGTTTGTGTGATTGCGCGTGCGTGTGTGTGTATGTGTGTGTGTGTGTGTGTAAGCGATACCCAAAGATAACACACGCGTACCTGCATGAATGTGTGCGTGTGTACACGAGCATAGTCTACATCGGCATTTTGTTTAGCGTCTCTTAGAAGTTCAACAGCAGAAGCAATTCATACATGATGATCTCAATAAAACTTAAAGAACTCCACAAATAAGCAAACCATTTCTCAGAAGCAAGTGAGGTTTTGTAAACGAGCGTGTTGTGTAGACTGATTTGTGCGTTGTTTTTGTGTGTCAGGAGCACGGCTCTGTGCGTGGGAGTGGCTGTTAGGAGCCTCCTGTTCTGTTCTGTCCTGCATTTACTGTGCTCTTCCCTCCATTTAAATGTGAAGCACGGGCCTGGGCCCTATAATTAAATATGTGCCAGGCTGTCTGGAGAGAAAAAGGGCCGGCTTAGGCGTTTGGCCCTGAGGCAGGGGTTGGAAGGGAGGGGAGGAGTCGGCCCTGAGCCCTCGCCCCTGTTATTTGTCTGTAGCGAGGCTCCTCTAGTGACAGCTGAGAGTTCAAAGGCACAGCAGGAAACGTGCGTCACCTTTACAGAGGCTGCTGTTCAAGGTAGTAGGGTTGGCAAGGGGACACGTGTGACATGGGGAATTTACTTACTTACACGCTCGCCTCGGCCTCGCACACTGCTCTGCAAACAGTCTTCCTTAGCCCCCTCCTCTCTCTCTCTCTTCCTCTTCCTCTCTCTCTCTCTCTATTCCTCTCTCTTCCTCCCTCTCTCTCTCTTCCTCTCTATCTCTCTCTCTTCCTCCCTCTCTCTCTCTCTCTCTCTCTCTCTCTCTCTCTCTCTCTCTCTCTCTCTCTCTCCTTCTCTCTCTCCCCCCCTCTCTCTTTCACACACACACTCACACACAAACACACACACACACACACACTGAAAGAGAGAGAGAATGAGAGAGGTTGGAGAGAGGTGGGATGGGGGTGTGTGGGGGTGGGGTGCGGAAACACACTACACATAATTAAAGTGTTTGCATATATTCATACACCAAACATACTAGCAAGTTAACACAGTAGAATTTCAAGATTTCAAACATACTGTATATTCTGGAAAATGTGTCCTTGTCTATAAACCACATTAAGATTTCGTAAACTACGTAATGATCGATGCATCTGTCCGTAGCCCAGTAGAAACAGGCACGCGCGCACGCACACATTCATGTGCACACGCTCACGCACGCACGCATGCACACATGCAAGCATGCAAGCATTCACGCATGCGCACCCACTCATTTGTTGATTGTTGATACATGTACAAGATTTTGCAGATTATTTTTCTTCTACTCTAACTTTATCTAATGCTTATTTAAGCTTTGACAAACTGTCAGGAAGCTGACAAACTCGCTCACCATCATGCCATTCCTCATGAACCGACAGACCAGATTGGGTGTGTGTATGCGATGCGAACAACCCAAAGGTATGAGCAGAGCAGTCATTTAATGAGAGCACATTCAATTACCTCTGCCAGCCACTGCTTTACTATGGCTCTTCAAACATGGCATCTCAGTCTGTAGCTGACTGTGGTTACCCCGCAAACGAATACAGCTTTCCGTTTGTTACCAACTCTGCCAAAGGGCTGCGATCTAAAAACAAACAGGTCCATTAAAGTTAAAGCTGACATCTGTTTGCAGTTTTTGTCTGCTTTCCAAACACTCGAGGCTGTTATTTTGGGTTATCAAACTACACTCGGTGGGGATATTAAGCATTAAGCAAAGATAGGCCTACTTTTTGACACTTTTTGATAATTTGGCCCAAAACATTAATCCGGGCCAAATTACGCTCTATTCTAATTGCACAATGTGCAGCATCATTTCTTCATTCTGCACTTGAAAAAGTGAAAAAAGAAAGAGCGGTTGCACTTGGTTGATGTACATGAAGAAGATGAATCTGAGAGCACTCCCTGCTCTCGTCAGTGAATTTAATCAGAGACTCGTTCCTGCTGCTTTCTTCATAAAGCATCACTGAGACGGGCCCCTTTTTATTTGGTTCGAACAGGAGGTTTGTGTTAACGCCATCACCAACTGTACACAAGAGAGTCCCCCCAGTCCTTTACGGTGGGCCTGGAGTTCATTAGGGCTTTCAGTTGGGGGGGGGGGGGAACGAGACGACGACCCCTCCAACAAGTTCTCAATCTCCAGGACGCAGAGCTGGGCACATCCTTGGGCACAGATGGCGACAGATAGCACCTGTACAACTGCAGCAATGGATTTCCATTTGCATAATTGCATTAATCAAATTGGTCCACTTGCGTCCGTTGCATGCAACTTTAATTCAAAACGTCTTGCTCTTTATGCTCATCTTGTGCAGTGATGCACATCTATAAATTAGGGTATTTGACAGGAGAATAACTTGCTTTAATCCAGGTTTAACATTTTATGTAGCCTATTCAGGGCAAAGGTGCATCCATGGGTCTATATAGGGCTTCATAGGCTAATTGCATTGCCTTGGCCTGAGAAAGGTTATCAATTGTGCACGTCTTTGACCTAATGCATGGGCTTCTTCAGAACTTCAGAACTATAAGTATTTTAATAATCTTGATACAGTACGTTAGTGTATGACTGGTATGGATGTATATCAATCAAAATGGGATTTCAAACATCCCTAAAGATTCTGTTGACTTATCTTACAACAACTCTAACTGAAGACTCCTCAGGACTAATTGATGTCGACAACACCAGCCTAAGTAGCTAATACAGCATGGCTAATGTCTGCTACTCCTTGCTCCCCCATCCCCTTCTCCACCCTGCCTTAAGTGGGCCACATTCCTGCATTTCACTGCCATAAACAACTATTAAAGCTAATGGGTAAAGAAAAAATCATTACGCGGGGACCATCTGTGGACCGGGAGCGGCTAAGCTCAAAGAGCCACAGACCAGAGGCAGACCAGAGGCGAACTCGTGCTGATTGGCCAATGTCGATGAGGTGCCGGGTGAAGCCACACCCTGTCGGCGTGTGCAAACGTAACGTCAGCTATAAGCAACAGGAAGATGTTAGTGTAGAGGGATGGAGAAAGAAGGACGAAGAGGAAAAGAAGGAAAAAAATAACAAATTAGAAGAACCAGATGGAAACATTTAGCCTTTAAGTGGTAGTAGCTGTGATGTTTTTAACAACCCTCACCCACCCCCCACCCCCACTCCAGATCTACACCAGTCAGGCACCCTATCAGCCCTGAGCCCCACCCCTTGGCTATACTCAACTCTCCTCATTTGAGTCCCTTTCATTCGGGCCACCAGCAAATTTAAGGATGTCACTGCAAAAATTGAGTTTTGTAAACTGGATGAAGGGGGTACGGGCAAAAGGGGATGTAAAAAGGGTCATTTTGATCAATTTAACATAGGCCTAGTTACAGGCCCTGCGAGAGGAATACTTTTTAAATGAAACCTGCTTCCCATCAGGACTGTTACATATAATAAGATCAGTAACCAGGGCCGCTGACACCTTTTGCACATAAGTCAGTTCTTGGGTCCTCTGCTGCAATAGACCAAATAGCTGCCTGTCTGTGTCAATTATGACACTTCGTCCAAAGAAGGTCTGACAACAAAGCAAAACAAATAGAAGAATCGAGTGGTTGAGAAGACAAGAGGAGGGCACACGTTGCTAAAGAGGGGGAAACCAGAACCAGAATCCAGACAGGGCAAATTTTGAAATGGACACCTATGGAAGATGTTATAGATAAACAAGACATGGGCAGAGGAGAAGAGAGAGAGAGAGAGAGAGAGAGAGAGAGAGAGAGAGAGAGAGAGAGAGAGAGAGAGAGAGAGAGAGAGGGGGAGAGAGAGAGAGAGAGAGAGAGAAAGAGAGAGACAGACAGAGACAGACAGACATACAGTCAGACAGTCAGACGGACAGAGAGGCAGAAAGAGAGGGGGAATAAAATGATTAGCTGAAGAGGATGAAGCTGGGGGGGAAGCTGGGGGGGGGGCACATGCTTAGCTTCTATGGGGCGTCTATGGGCCATATCATTGTTGGGCATCTAAGATATGCCATTGCATTTGGCTGCCAGTGACTGCAACTGTTACTGTTTCAGATTGAAATAAAAAAAATTCTGAACATGAAATAACTCATTGTGACACTTAACTAAATGTTCATTGTTGGTGGGTACACAACCAAGCTATGGCAACATATTAGAAAATAAAGCTTTTGAATCTTGAATTCAGGTTTTGAATGTTTTTTTCAATTTTTAGACCTATTATATAATTCCAAACAATTCGTTCCTGTTATCAGTGAGTCATCAGTGAGTTATCTTCTCACCTTTCAATCAGTTAGATTAGAACAATCCTTGTCAGCCAGTGACAGCCACCTGTGACTATCAATATTTTAACCCCTTAAGACGCGGCTTTATACATTTGTTGTTACCAGTATGGTAATGACCAAGTCGTGGTGCATTACTAAAGGGCCTGTGTTGTGTCATAGTATTATAGTGCTATGGTAGTTACATTTCAATGACTATTACAGCGTGCCACTGGAGGTACGGCGCGCATTAAGGGGCTACGATCCACATTCTACACATTCCACATTCTATCCAAATTCTACACAAACAAAAAGGAGGTAAAACACTCAAAGCTCAGGATAGAACAGAACGAGAGTGCCTCCTGTAGAAGCACACAATGAAATGTTTTTGTTTTGTTTTGTTTTGTTTTGTTTTAACTCCTACTCTTACGTTTTCCTTTTCTCTCCTCTTTCTTCCTTCTATCCCCCCCTATAGACTCTCTCTCTGTCATGGGCACAGAAGCATGAAAATGCTCCAGCAAATGGGGATAATTGGAGGGAAACGGCCCTGCCCTGTCTGCCTAATCAACTCACACAACAATCACTGGATTGTTCCGGGAAGCTGGTGACACAGAACCTTGTCCTGCAACATTTGAGCTGTAATTAGCAAGCACTTACTGTCATGCATGTCAGATGCGGTTATATGCTGAATTGAATATAGGCGCACAGCAACAGGGTTGCGCGCGAGCACTCACACACATACACACACATACATGCACGCATGCACACACAAACACACACATAGGCTACACGTTTATAGACATGTTCAAACACATGCATGAAAATCTTGTCTGTAGTACAAATTACAATGTCAACTAATACAAATCATACCAAAATTCCCTTCTTTCATCTCAACCCAGATAAAAGCATATCCTTTTGATATGATATATTCTATCCTCTACAGCTCATTAGCTATATCATTGTATTAATAAGCACTGGGTGTAAAACTTGCAATAACATTATACACTTTAACCTTTTATAACCTTTTTATAAACCTTTTAACCATATTACAACCTCTTTAACCTAATTATAGCCTTTGTGCCTTCTTCTTATAACAATGTTAAGTACATGAGAACAAAAACATTTGCTTTTGCTTTTTTCAACTGTGTGTTCAGGGTAAACATAAACGTGGGTATCACAGTCATATCTCCTTCCACACAGCTATGTGTTAACCCCAAATATGGTGCTATGTGAGGGCAGTGCACAGTAGACCACCACTGTACTGAGTATGCAGCTACAGTAAGACAGCACTCCTCAACACTCAAAAATGAGACATCTGTCCCATATAGCCTTTTTAAGCAAACCTACTGAAATCCAAATAGCAAGATTCATACACTCTTGACTAGTAGCACTTGTAAGAAGAGCAGACAAATGAACAAAGACAGACTAGTCTAATGGAAAAGGTTACAGTGTCTGCTGAGATCAGCAGCGGTTCTAATCATTTGGGGTCCTAAGAATATAGACAAGGGGCCCTTTTGAAATCATTTTGCTGGTGTTTTACCATGGCGGAGCTGATTGTTGGGGGGCCCCCTATGGGCTCATTTGGTGAGGCCCTAGGCAACTGCCTAGTCTGCTTATCGTTAAAACCGTCTCTGGCTGAGATCAGAATGTCTCCCTTCATACTGTATCTCACAGCTGAACACAGCGCCCTCTGCTGGGCCTCACCATCATCAGATGCCTGCTGTCAGCATTACCTAAACATTAATGACAATGGCTTTCCAAACTAATTTGTCATGAAAATATGCTCAGTGTCATGTAGGTGCAGAATGAAAACCTAAACATGTGTATTGATACAAGACTACTGTTTTGGGATATTAGTGGAGGAGATCTCTAGAATTGCCACATTTTGCTGTTGTGACTGAATGGAGTGTTACATTGTCTAATATGCTTTGACTTGTGCAGTTAAAGGTACACTGCCCAGGAAATGGTCAAAAAAAGTACTGCAACTATGCTGCTCATTGAAACTGTGTTGCCTATTGCCATATTTGATCTTTGCATGAAAGTTTACTACAAAGCGGATTCCAAAAAAGTTGGGACACTTTGTATTTTGTGAATAAAATCAAAATTGTGGCATTTTCAAAACATTCAATATGTTAATAAGGTAGAACATCATATACAGACAACATATCAGTTGTTAAAGTCAAACAGAATTATTGTTTTGAGGTAATTATGTGGTCATTTAAAATTTCACCCTTGCAACAAATCCCAAAAAAGTTGGGACAGGGCCAATAAAATGCTTTTTATATTGGATAAGACTAAACACAACGCAAGGGATGAGACTGAACAGTTAAATACTTTGACTGATGGCATAATTGTATTCAAAAATTAAATCTTTTGATGTGCGAGACATGATTTCAGCAGCTCAACTGATAGGTGTGTTCTTCAACTTGTTTACCTTTTTGTTATGCTTAATATGTGGCATATCCTGACTGCAAGAAAACAATTTTGTGACCTGTTTACTCTTATGATGGAACCACACTGTTGGAACATAGAAGAGATTGACATTTGCCACCGTTATGGGGCAATATCTAAAGGCGGTGCTCCAAAATATAATGCCTTGGTAGCTATGCATGCTGTTTAAAGTCTGTATTTATCATTCAACGTTCATTTTAATGCTCTACATGAGCAAGAAGACCATAACCAAGGCACCTCTGCCCCCATTTACCATCATATATGCTCTCTTTAAGACTGAAAACTAAATCAAGCTGAAGTATTCACTTTCTATATAACCTGGAGGGTGCATGACTCCTAGATTTTAAAAAAGGATGAAATATTTTCCATTCTGTAATCAGAGGACAGTTTCACATGTCTCCTAGGTCCATCTAGAATGAGCTTTCCGCATGCAACACTGTTTAATGTCTGCATCATGTGCATTAATCAAGTGTTGTGTTTATGGTCATTTTTTCGAGAGCTGTCATTGTTGGAGTGCCATAGTTTGCTTATTGACGATGAGTATGTCATGATCTCATAACTCATGCAATGATTAAACAGAACTCTATATTACGGAAATAGGCCTTATATGCCTGCAATTTTGATAATTCAATCTTTCTGTGTAATAGATAAGTAATTAGCCCCTCAAAATCTTCGCTTCTGAGTGCCACAGCCTCTCTGTGATGGTATTTTATTTGTGCATTCATGTTGGCAGTCAATATAGTTCCTTTTAAAATATTCTTCCTTGTGTTATTTTTAGAATTATCCAACTATTACAACATGTGTTGGCCCTGTCCCAACTTTTTTGAGATTTGTTGCATGGGTCAAATTTGAAATGATAACATAATTACCTCAAAACAATAATTCTGCTTGACTTTAACAACTGATATGTTGTCGGTACATAATGCTCTACCTTATTAACATATTGGATGTTTTGAAAATGCCAGCATTTTTATTTTATTCACAACATACAAAGTGTCCCAACTTTTTTGGAATCCGCTTTGTAAGTAATAAACAAATATTTTATAGTATGGTCCAAGTACAGTCATTTTTGCAGCTAAAAATGGCTATTTCTGGAAATTCGAAATGGCGGACCTTTTTCAAGATCCCCCTTTTCATGTAGGCCTATGAAGAGTGCAATTTGTCCTGTCGTAATGATTACTTAGATTTGATGATGGTGGTAAGTATTCAAAAGATAACATTAGTGAATGGGTAGCATGAATTGTGGAAAAAAAACAACAACTAAAAATCTTACACAGTGTACCTTTAAGTAGGCCTATTGTTAGGAAGGCAGAAGATTATTGTAGTCCCTGCTGATGGTTTTACTAACATAATGATTGTGAGCTGTCAATTGAAATGTTTCAGGAACAGCACCACAATGAAGGCAACAGGCAAGACAATGACAGGGGAACTTTTCAGAAATGAGAGGGTGGAAGATCGCTACAAATGTAAGCAAGAAAGTAGAGATATGAGGAAATTAAATAAAAAGAGAATGGAAGACAAAAAGGGAGACAAAGAAAAGAAAGAAAGAATGAAGAACAATACAGAGAATAGCAAAAAGCAAAAGAAAGAGTAGGTCCTGTGACGGCCACAGACAGTGGCGGGCGGCCCCAGGGAAAGAGGGTGCTATCTAACCTCCGAGACCTGGAGGTGCCACTTCCCCGGCTGATTAGATCCGCGAGTGAAAGAATGTCTGTGTGCTGACAGCGGTCAGGGAGATCACAGCACGGCCACTCCACTCACACGTCTGATGAGGCGCGTGGACTGGGCTGGCTCTCTCTCCTGCTCCGACTGGTCTGGCCGGACCACAAACACATTCTCAGAGCCATGGCCATAACTACCATTGAGGACACAGAGGTCATGTTCTTGTTTTTTTTTCAGAAATGTAAAATTTATCTATGATGAAAATCGATCTATGATCGACAATGATAAATTCAGTCTGTATATACCACCTCCATTTATCCTCAAGACAGTGAGTAATGGAAACAAACTTAAGAGTTTGACTGAAGAGTTTGAGGCATTCTACAGACTGCAGTATGCAGTACAGGACGCAGTATTTGACCGTGGTATTTGAAAATGTCTTGTTACGGCCCTGCTCAGAGGTTCTGCAGCCCTCAACTTACTTGCACAATTGTCTGACTGCTTCAAATCTCTGTTTGGACCAAATGCTCATGCTGATTTTCTTGTGTTCTGATGTTTCCCGCAATAGTCAATTATTTTGCGTTTGGTATAAGCTGTTTATTCACCGAAAACAGTTGTGCCAAAATATGTAGCCTACAACATTTGGAATTAGTTGACATTGGGACATCTCTGAAGATACCATTGACCATGATAGCATCTTTGAATAGCACATGATTAGAATGCACTACAAACCGCTGGAAACATCCTCATGATTTCTCTAATTATAGGCAAGCGCTGGAAAACACTTGATATGTGACGGACTCTCAAACACTTTGCCAATCAAATGCTCTGCTTGGCTGTGTGGCTGACACCAGTGTTAATTTTGTCAGCTTTTTAAAATTTAGTCGTAGTCTTAGTCAAAATGACGAAAATCAATTTTAGTCTTAGTCATATTTTAGTCATTGCCTTCCCAATTTAGTCTTAGTCTTAGTCTAAATGACGAAAATCAATTTTAGTCTTAGTCAATTTTTAGTCATTTTCGTCATTTTAGTCATTTTAGTCAACACTGTACATAACAGAACTTCTCCACACACTTTTAACATATATCATTGACTGTAAAGAATAAACCTTCTCCGCACACTGCTTCTCTTTTTAACATATATCACACTGTATAGAATAAAACTTCTTCACACACTGGTTCTCTTTTTCTCTATTTTATTTAATACAGTGTTAATTTCGTCAGCTTTTTAAAATTTAGTCTTAGTCTTAGTCACAATGACGAAAATCAATTTTAGTCTTAGTCATATTTTAGTCATTGCCTTTCCAATTTAGTCTTAGTCTTAGTCAAAATGACGAAAATCAAAAAAGGGCATTGACGAAATATTTTAGTCATAGTCATGGTTGACGAAATTAACACTGGCTGACACAAGGCTTTTCATGCAGTGGCCGACTAATGAAATCAGATGGCACCAAGCTGACAAATATGAAAAAGAGGGCATAGAGATATGGTAGGCATATACATAGGACATGATATTCAGTCAGGCTTCATCCCAGACCACCATTCCAGATCAAACTATAATACTCTGACAAAAAAAACACTCATCTTTGTGTCTTAGAAAACAGCATTGACCTGGTAATTGTTTTATTCATATTTTTAAAGATTTTTTTCTTTTTGACTTTACTTTATTATAGGACAGTGAAGGTGGTGATAGGAAGCGAGTGGGGAGAGAGAGACGGAAAAGGGTCGGCAAAGGACCCGGGCCGGGAATCGAGCCCGGATCAGCCGCATGGTAGATGAGTGCCCTACTGGTTAGCCACGGCAGGGCCCCAGCATCAATGGGTTAAAGCCATACCCCACATAACACTGGTAGAAGCAAACTGACAAGCGTTGTTAATCATCCCCCCTCTTTGTTTTTTTTATGTTCTGGGCATCCTGAAAAGCCTGGAAGCCTCCATGTGAAAAAAGAGTATGTTCAGCGGAAACAACATTGGCTCATTTCCTACATGGCTGCGGTCCTTGAAACAGCCATATCCTTTACAAGGCGAGTGTTCACAGCTACAAAGTGCGCTTTTCTTCTGCACAATGCTCCTCCTTTTGGCCGCCACCCCAAGCAGTTCCTAAAACCTCACTGCCACTGCCATAGCTTGAAGGCAGATCGACATTTTTATATTTTTGTTTCTTAGTTGTATTTGTATTTATGTTTGTTTTTTTACTTGTGAATAATTTTGAACTTTTTTTGAGAGAGAGAGAGAGAGAGAGAGAGAGAGAGAGAGAGAGAGAGAGAGAGAGAGAGAGAGAGAGAGAGAGAGAGAGAGAGAGCGAAAGAGACAGAGAGATTCTGTATAGGCATAGGCATGCAGCACACATAAGATGTAGACATAGAGTTAAAGGCTTTTCAGTGTTTTTACTCTTCTTAAATGCTTTTCAATCTGAATCAATGCAAGAAGTAAGTGAAAGTCTCAAAGGCGCCCACTAAATAAAAAATCTATTTTCCTCTTGACCTTGCTTGACACAAGCACATCAGCAAACACAGTGGAAGTTACAATTTGTCTGGACTGCACGTCTCCAGTGGTTTTGAGCTTAACAATGCCTTCACACCACAGGCAAGCAAGGGGTGCATTTCTCAAAAGTATAGTAGCCTGTTAACAACTTGGGTAGTGCCAATGGGAAATTGCATTGCAAACAACAAAGTAGCTAACGAAGTTAGCAATATGGTTTCGAGAAATGCATCCAAGTCCTCCTCTCTGAGCGGGCCCTCCTCCTTCTACAGTAAGCCTTCCACCAGTTTCCAGGCTTACCCGGCCCATCAGGTCCATTCCCCACAGCTTAAACAAAAGGGGGCTTGAGAGCGAGGGACACAGACCGTGTTTTGGGCACACTCAGGGAAACCGACAGGGAGGGACAAAGGGGTCAGCTGTCCCGGGCCCGGGGAGAGAGGGGGCCCAAAATTGGGTCCTCATTACATTGTATGTATTGGATTGGGGGCCCTTTCAAAAGCCTTTGTCCCAGGCCTCGCAAAAGCTGTCAGCGGCCCTGGGCACACTGGTGCCATGGAGACTTGCATGGCCAGCTTCCGGCACTGGATGGTGAACCACAAAAATGAGCCACCAGGTCTACAGTCCCGGGGGCCCCACAACACCCACTTCACAAAGCTACCGTCTGCTTGCATGAGGATGTGGTTATGCAGAGACAGAGAAAGAGAGAAGGGTGGGTTGCTTCCTACTCTCCCTCTTTCTCATTCTCACATTCCCACATTTTTCCCTCCTTCCTCACAAGATGACATAAAGAAAAGGTTGTGCGTCTGGTCAGAAGGTAGTGTGAGTGAGAGCCACTTTTACGACGAACTTCCCTGTTTAATATGGAAACATTTCATTCAAAAAGTGCCTTGTTATAACCCCACTGCCCGGACGAGGGGATGAATTTTAAGTGCATGCAGACGTCTTTCCACCAAAGCGAGGAGAGGGGCTTGTGTTTTAATGCGAGTGCTGCGTGGTACACAGCGCTGTCCCATTACAGATCTGAGCCACCGTCGATGATTACTCCCATGTGCTCCCACTGGCAACTTAGGTTAGCCAATGGGAAATGATTACTGTTGCAAAGTATGCGATTAATTAACATTATTACCCCTATCTCAGCCCACATTAATGAAGCAGCTGTAATTCATTTAACCTAGGTATTAAGTTGGTGGCAATGATTTGTGCAAATAAGAAGCCTTCTTTCCATCCACACCGAATCAGAAGACTGAATTTTGTCATCTGACTGAAGACATTCGATCCTGTGATATGCTGCTGCTGTCTTTCTCTTAACAAACTACCCATTACATTTGGATACTTTCAGCATTGTGATGGAGTGACCATCACTAGGGTTGTGGGTGTGTTCTGACTAACATGCCAACGAGTCTGGCTCTTTGGTGTAGCGGTCAGAGCCCCAGTTTACTACCCCAGAAGGTCTGGGTTCGAGTCTCAGCTAGGCAACTCTACTCCCCTTCGCTACAAGCATAAATAAGGAAAGAACATTTATACTGTATACAATGAGAAATTATATACTGTAGTCTTATCATGGTGACAAAGTTAAAACCAGAATATGGCATGCTCAATAACATACATAGGGCTTTTTATGCTGATCCTGTTTCCCAATATACTTCTGGAGAGATTGCTATGGTGCAAGAGCGATGTGAATACTTTCTGAGCTTCTATTCGGAGAACTCAGGAAATCCACCCACTTTGTCGGGAAGCAGTCAAATTTGAGCAGCTCCAACGGCCCTGGGTGGAGGCATGTTCAAAGTAGTGACGTGGTTTAAGCAGAGACGTTCTTTTGGACTAAGAAAATTATTGATTTAATCTTCTGCACAGCCTTTCCTGGCCTCGGCCAGTAGCAAACCAAGGGAGGAGGGTCAACCGTGCCGTTTGACAAACGTTAATTGTTATGCTCTAGGTCAAACCAAGTCTCAAAGAGATGTGAAAGTCGATGATAATCAGACTAATGGTGCATTATCAGACCTCCCTATTCTGTGCCTCTCACTCACCCTTTTACACACACACCATGGTCATTTGTTGAGATGGTGGTTCTGACATTCTTTTCAGAAACAACCACACTAAAATGACTGCACTGTCTGCATAGTAACTGTCCTTCTGAAAGTCTCTGTGGGTTATAAAATCTGTGTAGAAAATGGCATGCTGCTGTGTCTATTTCCTTGTGGAGTTGACATTGTTTAGTGCTCTGGGGAGCATGCCTGGGCAAACACTGTTGTGGTTGAGAGAGGGGAATCTCTCTGTGGCCATCACTATGCCCTGTCTGGAATTCTGGGATGCATTTCTCGAAATGATAGTTGCTTACTATGTTAGCTACTTTGTAGTTTGCAATACAATTTCCCATCGGCAACTACCCAAGTTGCTAACAGGCTAACAACTATGCTTTTGAGAAATGCACCCCTGTATATTGAGGAACACAGTGTAATGTGGTGGGTCATGACACTGAGCTGTCTGCAGAGTTCCATGAGGGGCACAATTAAAATACAATCTTTCCATTAGGTTGGGTGAATTGGAAGTGACTTGAATTAATTTATTATTTATGTATATGTGCTTGTTATTTCAACTACATTACATTTAGCAACAGTGTTGAAGGAAATCGTACTCACCCTTTAAATGCAACGGCAGCATTTGCGGTTAATGCCTTGTACAGTTTATTAACTTCTTTCGCTTTATTAGTAGGAACCAGGGACGTGTTTTCAGCTGACTCTATACTTGGGGAATCCAGATAATGAAAATAGTTGTTCATGCTAATGAAAGACCACGCATACCAGTAGGCCTACAGTACTCACCAAATGAAACATAACGAAAAGTGGTAGAACTTGTTGCAAAAGTGTGGACTGTGATGCCTCCGTCCGCAGCCATCTTGAAGGCATGGCCGTATCCAACCATGTGAAGTAGGCGAGGTCCGCGCGCGCCAAAATTTTTCAAAATATGTCTTAAAAATCAATTAATAATAATAAAAAAAATAATAAAAAAAAAATTATAAAAGTAAATGAATAAATAATAATAATAAAATATAGGCCCCTTCTATATAGGCCTATAGACCTAATGTGAAATAGTAAACATGTACATAACATGTATAATAAATAGGCCTATGTTATGTTTTCAGCCAACTCAGCCTGTTCCCTTTGAGTGGCTATGCTTTGGTATCATGCCTCTTTTATCATAAACAGCCTTCTTTCAGTCAGTAAAGCCCTTTGTAAGGAAGCTTACGTTTGACCCTTTTACTTAAATACATCAGAGGCAAGTTGCACAATAGGCCTAAGCTGCATCCTCAGATGGCAAGTTGCTCAGCCATTCACATTTTCTTCTTCAAATGAGAATTACACTTCAGCTGTTTTCCTCAAAAGGTAAAGGGGGAGCTATCTCTGTGGTGATGCAAAAAACCTATTTTGTAGTAAACTTTTTGTCACCTGTAAGGGCATCTGCACCAATGAGTTTTTATCCAAACCATGGGATGCTGAGGGTGTGCGAAATACCCTGCTTATTTAAATTCCCTGCCTTTATATGATTAAAATGCATTGCTTCCAGATGTGCACATTTGCCTATGCAAAATATTACTTAGTCTGTAGGAAATGTGGCGCTGCACGTTTAAGGAATTGATCATCATGCTTTGAATCCATGTTTTAGCTGCATGATATGAAACGTGCCCGACATTCTCTTTCATACAGTCGCATTTTCGGACTCTCCTGCCTCGTTTGGAAGTATCGCCACACTAATATGTTTCTTCACTTGGATAGGCCTACTATTTTAACGGTAGTACAGCAAAAAAAAAACAGTAGCCTATTTTCACTTACCAAATGATTGAAGTTGACATAGGCTACAAGTTAGGACTCTGGCGTGGTGTAATGGCCTAGTTTACTGTTGTTGTGGAGTGGAGTAGCCTAGGCCTACTGTTATATGTAGGCCTAAAACTAACGTCAGCTGAACATTATTTTCCTCGCGTCAGATGCACGCTTGTTATTTTTTAAATTATTATTTCTGCACACGCAAAAGCGAAACAAAAACCCCTTCCAATTTACAATCAAATTACTTTGATCGGACAGCCTGCTTTTAGCAGAGGTTAAGTTTGAATGTTTATTGGCTATTTTATGCAACTGTCAGTCTGTCTTTTTATCCACTAGCCTATCTAAAACCAAATGACGGCTTCTGACAGTGACTTAGTTATCAAATGGCAACGTTGTCAAAGACGATAGCCTACTCATAATACTCCTTATGCATAAGCCTATGCTACTATTTTAAAACTGTGGCTCCTGTGTCTCAAGCAAGCTTGTTTGATGTCTGAATTGCGTTCTCTTCCACCAGTCGCACCACTCGCGCGCACAAAGCGCGCTTGTTCATTTGCATGGGAAAAAACTACAGCCTAGTAGGCTAGTGCAAACAGAGGAAACCGGAGCATCTTCAGATGTGGAAATTTTACTGTGATTGACTCTGAAGAAGTCGTGACAACTCGAAACGTTAATATTGTCACTTGACCAAATAAGCAGGTAAAAATCCACATCTGAAGACGATCTGGTGACTTCCTTTTCCGTCCTTTTCTGTCGCTTATATTGCAGACCTTCCGATTTACAATTAAAACCCAATGGCTGGTTCTTTCAAATAATGACTCAGTTATCAAGTTGTGAAAGACATCTGCCTACTGATATAGGGCACTGTTTTAAAACGGTTGGCTGTATAGGAGACCTACGTCTCAAGCGCCGAAGCGCAGCGTGGGCAGGCTTAATGGCCACGTTCGTGATGGTGCATTACTGTGCAGGCTGCTATCTCTCTATTAATTAATTACTTGCACAAACAGAACACAAAGGCAAAATATATACCATGGGTTTTAATCACTATTTGCAAAGCAAGTTTCACGGAGGTTTTGAGTTTTGTATGTTTGATTCATTTGGGCATATTTGGCGCTCAAAAACAAATTCTCGGACGAAATGAGCGAGGTCCAGACCTCGCTAACCTCAAATGTGCCTACGGCCATCTTGAAGGCTCTCTGTCTTGAAAGAAAGCCATCTTGTAAAGGTTGTCTATCAACATTTATTCAGTTCATGTAGCCATTATAGATTGTTAGCACACAAGCGTTTCTACGAATCAGTCCACTCGCTCAAAAGTCATCATGCTAACAAATAGTAGATCATTTTAGCAAAAGATGGTAGCTCAGAAAGACACAGTGTCTTGTCAAGAATATTGGGTGCTCTTGGATGAAGTAGGTCAGTCCAATTAAAAAAAATGGATAATCCAGGCAACCCCAAGTAAAAATGAGGATGTGGATTAAAAAGCCTGTATTAATTTATGGCTAAAGCACGATTAAAAGAGCCAACATGTTTTGACCGTACTGGTCTTCATTAGGGCTTAGTCTCTAGACAAGGTGTATGGCCTCACCACTCACGAAAAATGTCAGTTAGGAGGGTCTGTTTCAGGAATGGCATCTTGCAAGGTAATTACTATATTACCCCAATCAAAAAATGCCAAGAATGTCTGCCTAATGCTCTAGCATCTGACCCAGTGGCAAACCAACACACCTTTGAAACCTCAGGGGTGGTTTGGTCCCTTTCCTTTTTTTTCCTGCTTCTATGTTTTAATGATGTAGTGAGTTTATTTATTCAGCAGAACCTTTTCCTCCACTCCCCTTTAATTTGTTTCTTTTCCTTTCCCCCCCTCAACATGATTCTGTGTTATGTGAACAAATCATGAGAACACTGACGGCACTTTTGCCCTGGCCGCCTTCTCTGGGAAGTAAAGGGGGGAGGGGGCAGAGTGGGTGGGGTGTGCCCGGCCCGGCGGAGGGGCTAAGAAACTGTAACATTTATTTTCCTGCTCTCCATGTCTGTGTGTGGAGGGGGCATATTGTTTTCATTGGTCTGGAGTGCCATTACCGTGAAAAGCCCTGGCAACTGGCTGCCTTTGTGAGAACAGAGTCGAGTATAGTAGAGAGCAAGGCAGCTCCCTATCCCACACACAGAGAGCTGTGGGCAGGCCCGCTGACAGGGGGGGTATGTTGTCCTGGGCCCAGGGTGATAGGGGGCCCATTACTTTGTATGTATTGGGCAGGGGGCCCTTTCAGATTACGTTGTCCTGGGCCACGAAAGCTGTCAGCGTCCCTGGCTGTGGGGACACAGCATACTCGGCTGTGTCCTTTCCATTCCCATCCTCGCTGCCCCTTCAAAATGGCACTCAATGGGAGATCGAGTGAGGGGGAGGCGGATGGGTGAGGGGTGGGTGATGACAGATCTATGTTAATAAAACATCCACTCTCTTCAAGCTAATGGCACCCTTATTGTTCTTTCGATACAATTTTGGACCCAGCTTGACATTTTCCATTCTGTCAAACAACTTAATGGACTTGGTGTTGGTATACAGTCAGTGAGTAAAGGTCGTATAACATCAGGATACAAGTCTTATAATAATAACAGAGTACCATTTCTTCTAACTTGACAGTGTGACCTGACATATGAAGTGAGCCTATATGTACATATTTAAGTTAATTCAACAATGATGGTACAAATGAACTATTTCCAGTTATAGAAACATGAATGCAAATATACAGAATTTATGAACTTGCTCTGATCTCTGAATCGTATGTCTGTCTGTCTTTCTGGCTGTCTGTCCCTCCCTCTCATCCTGCCATTGCCTCCTTCCCCATCCTGCCGGGGACAGACAACCAGAAAGACAAACAGAAGAGCCTTATTATTTTGTGAAGAAAGTGATTAAACTCAATCCCAGCTCTCGGATTTAACCTCTAGTGCGCTTCTCACGCAAGGTTGCAACATTGATGCACAACTGGAGGACCAAAGAATATCTGCACTTCTTTTCCACATAATTCACTCACTGCCTTGTCCACTCAGCATTTTTCCCCCAGATTCGTGTTCCCCACAGAAAATTAGCCAAAGCCAGTGAATCTCAGTGTGAAAACCCCCCCTGAAAACTGGTCAAAATGACCCAAACACCTTGCAAGGGTTAATCTTGTCAGCTGTGAACTACGGATGAACTGCACATTGGACAGACTGGAAATGTAAATATTGAGAAAATGCATTTTTACAGTTTCCAAAAACACAACATGACTGCAATGCACACCAGCATTTATCCAAAATCCTTCATCGGTTGCCATTTGGATAACCCTGCAGAGGTCAAGTGTGATGTCTTTGATGGGTCAACGGCAACATGCTGAATATGACCTACGTTTGGCATTCATGGATAAGCGGTGCAGTGTTCACTTGTGGGGTGCTGTGTCACAATGACAATGGGAGTTGGAGTTTCCCAGTTGGGCTTTCACATTTCACATTGCCGTGGCGATGACGTCCAGTACCTCTGACCTGATGCTTCGGCTGAAAAATGGCATTCGAAAAGGAAAGCATCATAGCCCCTTAATGCGCGCCGTACCTCCAGTGGCACACTGTAATAGTCATTGAAATGTACCTACCATAGCACTACAATACTATGACACAACACAGGCCCTTTAGTAATGCACCACAACTTGGTCATTACCATACTGGTAACAACAAATGTATAAAGCCGCGTCTTAAGGGGTTAAAAAAGATAACAATAACACTGTTGTGCACTGGATGAGAAAATGTCAACTATATCATAAAAACCCATCCATCTTTACCAATGCATTTGTATTTATGGGGAAAAAAGAAAAAAAGAAAGAAAAACAGATTTTTTTTAAGCTATGCACTGAAAGCACAATCTTCTTTTCTGCTATATATCCAGAACGGAGAGCCACACATGACACTTCAGAGAGTCATTTCCTTGATATGGATCTGCATAAGAGCGTTACATGATCCACATGGCCCTCCGGCTTCCTTTTCTAAACACTGGTGCGACAGCGGAGGTCAGGAGGGAGGGAAGCCCAGAGCGGCCCCAGTCAAGAGGGCCCAGCGCTGGACTGGCCATCTGGCATAGCGGCCATTTCCCGGTGGGCCCTGCACCCTTGTGGGCCCCTATTTTCAGAAATGTTTTAAAAAAACTTTTTTAAATTTACATTTCTGAAAATAGGGGCCCACAAGGGTGCGGGGCCCACCGGTGGGCCAGTTCTGTGTTGCTAACTATGAAGGGGGGCCCTTTAAGCCAAAAGTGCCCGGGCCCTATTTCTTCCCCAGGCCAACCCTGAGAGGGCCACATCTCCTTGGCAGCAGCTAGCAGGCCAGTTTAGGAGCTGGCTAGAATTTCACCATGTGGCTTTTGTCAATTTAGAACCAGTTTTTTTTCTCCTACTCATGCAAATAGCAATAGCAATGTTGAAGGAGGAGGCACAGGAGAAGACCTGGGTGGGGTAGGTAGGTTAAAGTCATCACAGCACTCGAAATGTTGCCATCTTTTCACTGTGAAAAGTTACCCATTTACGTTATGTTAGCGGTGCATAGCAAGAGGCTTTGTCTACAGGATGGATCTATTTTAACACATTGTTATATGGCTCTGCCGTGGCCTAACGGTAGAGCACTGGGTTACCACACTGGCGACCTGGGTTTGATTTCAGTCCAGGTCATTTGCTAATCCTAACCTGCCTCTCTCTCCCCACTCATTTCCTATCTCTCCAGTCAAAAATAAAGGCAAAAAAGCCCTAAAAATATCTATGTATTTACAGTATAAATAATTTGTTGTAGGCCTACAACAAACAACATGCTTGTTTTTGAATGGATAAAGGTGTTAGGACATGACTTCTGAGCTTTCAGATGCGTTACATGCACAACACTAAATATTAGTATTCTGTGTGTGTGTGTGTGTGTGTGTGTGCTCTTCCCCATTAACCCACCAAGTTTTAACATCCAAATCCATTCATTCTGTGTTTCCTGTATAGCATGGGGTATTCAATTAAATGTCAACGAGGGCCAATTTTTCAAATTCCTCCCAGTAAAGGGGCCAAACTGTACGTATGTATTATGGTTGCCGACTGTCAATGAAAAAAATATGGGACACTTCATTGAGGTGGGGCGTCTGGGGGTCCTCCCCCAGAAAGTTTAGCATTTCTTAGATGTAATTTCTTGCATTTTAACGTCCCATGTCCCATTTCAGCTCGATACGGAAGCCATACTTTTATTTCTAAATTCCGGAAAACAATTCCATATTTCAAGGGGCTTGTGGGGGGCCCGAACTTTGCCATCCAAGGGCCGCATCTGGCCCCAGGGCCGCCATTTGAATAGCCCTGCTGTATAGTGTATACTGTCAAGGGGCTTCTTGAATTAATGTTGGCCTATTGTTAACCTGTTAAAACACGGCGTTATACATTTGTTACCAGAATGGCAACCGAGTTGTAGTGCATTACTAAAGGCCCAGTGTAATGTCATCGTTGTAGAGTAATACTATGGTAATTAACCTTTCAATGACTAAAACAGTGTGTCTCAAATGGTACGGCTTGCATTATGGGGTTAAACCAGAGCAAACAGCAACAGAAACAAATGGAGAATATAATAATGTTCAATGTCACTGGGATTGTGGCTGTACTGTATGTAACTATCATGGTCACTCTTTTGTGGGCCTCCTCTCCCCAAAGGTTCCAGTGAGGCCCCACATTTTCCTCTCATCATAGCTTTGCGATGACTGGATGTGCTCCTAAAATGCAGGGCACAGAAATTGCCATGTGTAAACTTGGCTATGTCAGTGTTCAGATAGCTCAGATAGACTGGCTGCAGTAAAGCCTGACCAATGTGACGTAAATGTGGTCTTCACTCCCTCCGTTTAGCAAAGATAATCATAGACTGCATGCTGTGCAAAGTCAGTCTGACTAACAAACTCATGCATTGTTTAGCAGAAATCGGAACTTTCCCTTTTACTTTATACCTTTGATGAATACATGCACGCACGCAAGTACGCACACATGCACACACACACACACACAGACACACACACACACACACACGCACGCACACACAGACACGTAGACACAGAGACGGACGCACGCATGCACACACACACGCACGCACGCACGCACGCACGCACGCACGCACGCACGCACGCACGCACGCACGCACACGCACACACACACACACACACACACACACACACAAACTGACCACACACAACTTCCTGGTCTATTCTGATACATTTGACTTATTTTCCTCCAAATGAATGAGTCTGCTCATGATTAAACATGTGAATATATTTGGTAAGGGAATACAGCACTATCAGTGGAACAATCCATCACAGACATGACTCGTGTTGTCAGTTTCTGTAAGCTGAGAGCGGGCTTGTTGGAAGCCGCAAAAGCTAATTTGACACCTTAGTAAATATAATTAGGCCCAGAAACAGGAAAAGCCGGCTTATTATTATTGTTTATCTTTCAACCCAACTCCGTATATTTCGATGCATGGGCAAACCGCCAGCAGACAATGTCAGGTTACATCTGACAGCCATAAACCATGAGCCTTTAAGGCGGTGAGCAGAGGCAGCAGCCTTAAGGTTTAACTCTTCTACATTAACATAGTGTTTCACAACAACAGGAGGTATAGGTATAGGTAGTATAGGTTCAGCTTTTCAGCACCGTACGACAACTTTCACTTGACTTTGCATCTCTGTTCTATAGGTCAGGCAATGAACAGAGTACTTTTCAAACTTTCTTTTGAATAAATATACAGTAAATGAAGTCATATTATTATCATTAATAATAATAATTGTATTTGTATAGCACTGTATCAAACAAGGCATGCAACTCAAAGTGCTTAACAAATGGGAAAAAAATATCATTGTTAGAGATGGATTTAAAAGGAGAGGTAGAGAGGAGAGGCAGAAATAGCAAGAAGGCAGAGGAAGAAGAGATAGATAGAGATTGTAGAGTCATAAGGTCCACGTAGGTTGGGACCAGGATTCTTAGAGGCGTAAGGTCCATAGTGGCTGGGTCCAGCATAAGTCATGGATAGTCACACTGAATTTGGGCGCTCTGATGTGGCCCCTGGTGGCATCAGGGATGAGGAAAAACTCCCTTTTCACTCGATTCATAGTTTGTAGGGGGGGAAAGCTCAATGATAAGGCAATGGCTTTACTAGTAAACAAAATCATTTTGCAACAACAATACTCATATCAATATATGGTATACTCTTAGACGGAGAGTGATTTTCTAGCCTCTTTTTGTCTTTCTTCTTTTTACCAGCTCTAAGTTTGTGTACATTCTGTTGGGTACTTCTTGTGAGCAACACTACCTGGATTTCCTGTATATTCTTCACACATTATGAATATCTATGTGGGTAAAAATGACATTGTGCTATCTTAGCTGTGTGCTGTAGAGATTATTCACTGCCAACTTTAACTTGAATGAGTATTTTAAAAAAGGCCAAAACTAGGCCCTATATATAGTATCTTGTGCAAAACAGTAGGACTAGAACCTGGGCACACATGAGATGCACAAAAAATAAGCACAACTAAAACAAATGTTACAATATCTACAATTAAATTCCAGAGAGTTGTGGATGACCTTCTTCAAGGCATTCTTTTATTTTCCAGCCCTGAAAGAAAGAAAACCGCATAGCAGGACTTTCATCATTACCACAGGAAAGAAAAAAAAATCTTCTGACCATCCCCTCTGCTCCGTGTGCCTGATTTTCCCTGGGCTTCTGGGCTGCTTTGTGGGAGGAGGATGAAGCCTGCTGCTGATTGACTTCATTTTGAATTAGAAGCGATTTAAAGCAACAGCTGGAGTGGTCAGATGGAAAGCCTCATCCTTTAGGGTCCCGGGCTTTGCCAATAAGGCTCCGCTAGCCTGCATGCGCAGGGCCGGCTCCAGGGCTGGACATGCCATCTGGCATAGCGGGCACTTCCCGGTGGGATTTTTTTACATTTCTGAAAATAGGGGCCCACGAGGGTGCAGGGCCCACCCGTGAGTCACTTCTGCACTGCTAATTATGAGGGGCCCCTTTATGGCAAAACTGCCCGGGCCCTATTTCTCCACCAGACCATCCCTTGCCGACTCCACATCTGCTTCTGCTTTACTCCCCCCCCCCCCCTGCCATGGAGGGCTCTACAACCAGCCTGCACCACAGTCGGGGACCGAGCCACCCCACACCGCATGCTAGCCTGGCCCTGGACGATCTCAGAGTGGCATAGCAGCACTGTGGTGTCTAAATAGAGGATGGCTATTCTGCTGCCTGTGTCTGTGTACTTTGTACTGTGTGTGTGTGTGTGTGTGTGTGTGTGTGTGTGTGTGTGTGTGTGTGTGTGCGTGTGTGTATGTGTGTGTGTGTGTGTGTGTGTGTGTGTGTGTGTGTGTGTGTGTGTGTGTGTGTGTGTGTGTGTGTGTGTGTGTGTGTGTGTGTGTGTGTGTGTGTGTGTGTGTCTGTCTGTGTGTGTGTGTGTCTGTGTGTGTGTGTGTGTGTGTGTGTGTGTGTGTGCGTGCGTGCCTGTGTGTGCGCATATGCATGGTGGGGGTGGTGTCTGTCTACGTGTGTGAGAGAGAAGCAGAGAGACATAAAAAAGAGGAGTAGAAGCAAAATAGCAAATCAGATGATTTTCAGTATCTGTTTATGGCATGCTGTACATGCTTTTTGTTTTGTCTTGCACTCAGTAGCAGTTGCAGTAGGATGTCCAGATAAGACAGGCACGCAAACTAAAATAAGCCAGATTCTTTTCTTTCAGATACATATGATAATTGTCCAATAAAGAAAACAAATCTGATTTGTTCTGTAATCTACAACAGCAACAACAAAATCTTTGCAAAAGAGACACCCGCATGCAACAGTGGGGGACCACACGGACCCAAAAAAAAACTTCTTTCAGAGAGAGGAACCCTAGACATCGGTATGATGTATCTGGGCCTCCCAACACAGATAAGATCCATGGCTCTGTCTGTCACTGTTTGTCTTTGAAGGTCAGCCGGGCCGCTCGGATCCAGGGATGATTAGGGAAGGCTCGGCCCCGGGAACCGTGTCTCAAGGATGAAGGGAGAAGGGGGTGGGGGGTGGGGGTGTTCGAAGGAGGGTTGGAGGGGTGGGGAGAGGGAATGGGAGTGCGAGGTGCAGAGTTGCTGGAGCGTGGGGGTGGAATGCGCGCTGCTGCGTAAATGTCCTGATAAATATTGTGCTTGTGTTTGTGTAGGCCTGAGATAGAGATTGAAGAGCCCTGAACATCTGCCAGGCAGCACTGGGGGCTGCAGCGCTGCCATAAATCCAGGAAGGAACCAAGCAACGTTAAACTCCCCGGCAACCAGGAGGATGAAGGAATGAGCTAGATCTAGGATTTCTACAAAAAAAAAAACTTTAAAATGACTGTCTCTTTAAGTATTTGTTATCAGTATGTAATCACATTAAAAGGAATGCCCGAAGGCTGTCTGCAGTTATTGATATTTACATTAGGTTTTAAGTTGAATATATTTACGTATATAGGCTATTTATTACACCAAATGCTTTATACCCTCATACTTGTGTTCAGGTAATATAGATTACACTTTGACAGTTGCCGTTTTCTTGAATGAAGTCAGCTGCAGTACATTATGCTATTAAGAAGCAGGCCAAATAGGCAGCCAATCTTTTACACACAAACACATGTCAGAGTCAAGGAAGCAGACAAGCTATTAAACAGACCAACCCCTTCGCCCCCCTCTCCCTCTCCCTCTCCCTCTCCCTCTCCCTCTCCCTCTCCTGCTCACTATCACATCGGGAGCGGAGGCCAATGAAAACACCTCCTTCGGTCAGCACACTCACATTTGTTTTACCCCGTGTTCTGTTATTGAGCATCAATTTGTTTTAACAGGATTTTGTGCAGAAGTAGTAATCCATGGCAAAGAATAGATAAAAAAGCACAACAATAACAAAGATACAGTACTACACGAAATAGGTCAGACAAAATGGATTCACAAGTCGTTTGGAAAGTGTGTGAAAATCATGCATGAGATCTAACAACCATCTATGACAGTCTGTAGTTTAAAAGTACAATGAGAGCTCATAAACAACATAGTGCATAAAATAAAAAGGTGTGCACATTTGTGACACGGGATTTATGACATGGGATGCACCCATGGCCGCTGACAGCTTTGACTGGGCCCAGGACAAAGTAAGCTGAAAGGGCCCCATACAATGCAATTGGGATGCACCCAATACATGCAATGTAATAAAGACCAAATTCTGGGGCCCCTTTTGCCCTGGGCCCGGGGCAACGGACCCCTTTGTCCTCCCCCTGTCGGCTTCCCTGGGTGCACCAGTAGCATATTTTCCATTTCATATCAAGAGGAGGGATCACATTTAGACAGCGAAACAGGAGGTGAATGGGAATTGGAATTGGGGTGGGGGTGGAATTCTGGAGATCCTCTATCAGGAGCTCCTGTGTCCTCTGTGTGGGGCCACCTCAATCAGCAAACAGGCTCTGATAGCACCCCCTCTCTCTCAGCAGCGAGGCCTCAGACCTGTCCTCACAGGTGACAGGACCACCAAGGGGAAAAGCGGAAGATGCTTCTCCTGGAATGACATGATCAGGACAGATGAAGCCCACAGAGGAGCAGAATTGACAGAATTGTCCAAAGCTGTGCGCAGCCTGCAAGTACTGCCTTTGAAATGCTTGGGTGGTAATGCTGTGATGGACATCAAGAGGAGTTGATGAATTAACCCATTTTAGCCTGATGCTGTGTATACGCTGTTAGACCTATAGGCGCCTGGAGCGACATAGATGCTGCATTCAACGCTCTTGAGATTTGAGGGTTTTTTCATTAAAATGTGGGTATATTAGAGCTGAATGACCATTTTAATACAATGTGAGGGTCTTAGCTTTTAAATGCACCTTATTTCATGTTTTATGTGCTTTGGAGGCTGAGATATTCAGGTTTTATGAAGGGCTGACACATTGTGACAAGTGTCTTCTTCAGAGCCTTCATTAATAACTGCACCAAACAGGGCTGGACTGGGACAAAAAACGGACCTGGACATTTTTGGCTTACACTGACCCCTCACATAAGTCTACCGTCCATACTGAAGCTGTACCAAATCACATGCAAGGATCACTCAGAAATGTGGTCAAACATAACTTCAGTTGTTGCTGTTGTTTAAGTCTTGCTCAGGCTTTCCAAAGGCACATTGCTTGATTAAGTTAAAAAGCCTTTAATATGAAGGGCTGATGAAGGGCAGAGCACTCCATTAATAACTCCACCAAACAGAGCTGGGCTGCCAAAAACGGACCCGGGCATTTTAGGCTTACACGACCCCTCACACAAGTCTACTACAGTCAATACTGAAGATGTACCATTGGGCAGACTCCTCTAAATCAGTGTTTCCCAAACTTTTTTGTCTCGCGTACCCCTTAAACCTCTTTGTTGTGCTATGAGTACCCCCTAATTCATGTTCTATATCGCTTTCTCTGTCCTGATGTGATTGCTCCATACATTTGTTATAATAATAACATCTTTCCAAGTACCCCCTGCAGTGTGCTTGCGTACCCCTAGTGGTACACGTACCCCTTGTTGGGAAACACTGCTCTAAATAGTGGGCCAATCAAAATGCCCAAGCACATTGGCCCCCGGCTCGAGAACAGTCGGACCAGCTGGAAAATGCCAGACCACCATCCCAACCCTGACACCAAGGGCAGGGGTCTTGCTGTGTCCTCTCAAACATCTCACAAAAAGGGTGCACCATGGTGTTAGATCTACACCGGGAATTGAAAATGGCTTCCTCAACACATGGATGCCAAACACACATTACAAGTCGGTCGTCTCATTGCTGATGTAACATGACTGTTGACTGTGTCCAGGGACTTTACAATACGCCACTATGTTGGTTCGATGGTTGGCTGGTCCGTTCATCAGTTTGGTTTTCAGGGTTTGCATTCAACGTAGGTCTTTTTATTTATTAATTTATTTTTTTATTTAACCTTTATTTAACCAGGAAAAATAAACCCGTTGAGATTAAGAACCTCTTTTACAAGGGTGTCCTGGCTACATGTAGCCTATACTGCCTTCTGAACAAGGGTGAATTCTATGCCACCAACAACCAATATGTTACTGCCAGAGCAGAATACTGCATTCCACAGTTCTTGGGTTACTGACTTGCGAATGAAGGGGGAAAAAATCACCTTGTAATCTGCCAATGTGTATGTGCGTAAACTGTGAAAAATTAAATAGCCTAGAAAACCGTGTGCACCACGTTGTAGCCTAACTGTGGTCTGACCATTTCAGCATATGGAATTCCAAGCACAACAACTCATCTTACCGTATGTGCTGAGCATATTCAATGTATTTCTTTGTCCCAATAATAACTTTTAACTATGAGAACTGCGTATTATGGTACAGCGGACACATTGGACATAGTGCAGGGAGCTAGCCGTGAGGTCAGTATAAACAAGGTCAAAAGTGTATGCGTAGGGGCTTTGAGGGTAATGTCTTTCCTAACAAGAAAGTACCCAGGATCATACTGTCTTTATATATGATTTTTCTAAATAGTTTTAACTGCTACACTTATATGATTTAGTACACTAGATCTTCTCTAAAGGCAGGAAGACACATATACGGTAATGTGGAAGAAAAAGACTACATGTATAGTGTAATGTTATATATTTCTATTATGGTGAGATGATTTACAGAAAATTCTATATTCATATTTCTGCATATGTATTTCCTATCATAGGAAATGACCATATAGTGTATAGAATTTTCTGTATATGCAATCCAATGTGACCACGGAATTCACCTTGTGGAGCGAATAACAGAATTGCTATTCATTTCCTCACATCTAGATCGTCCAGTGATCTTCACTCCACCCCTGGTGTTATAATAGGGCCCATTGTGCTAATTATAAGTCTACCGTGTGAAAGGCTGCAGCTCTTCTCTGTGAGAACACCACACATTCAGGGCCAGCCTGAAATTATATAAATATAGAAAGTTTAGGTATGACTGTGGTATGAAGACACAAGTTGTTTTATATGTTTTTTATTTTTTTCCCTCTAAAATCACTTTCCCGAAACAACCAAGCAAGGTTTGTACAAGGCTAAATAAAAACTTCTATTGGGGTTAAAGAGGGCGGATTTGCGGTACAGATGGTATTATATTTAACCTGAGGGAAAGCACTGATAGGGACTTAAATGAAAGTGTTTTCCCTTGACAGACCCACATTTGGCTTGAGTGTGTAACATGCAACAACACTTAAGCATCTGTGAATCAAAACACAATGATGTGCCAGTGATCAGGCAGCATCTGCCTCAGTTACTTCGAATTCTATAACATGACTCCCTTTCCCATGTGTAATATATAATGTTTTTGTCTGACTAAAATTAGAGTTGAAAACACTATCTATGTTAGTGAGGTTTTTTTTAATTGATATACTGTAATATGATTTGATAAATGCAGCAAGTGGAGATCACTCAGTATTTATAGCTGGACAGGGGCAGAGCATCTGTGACCCATCAAAGGTCTGCTGTAAACAGTGCGCATTGGCTGTCACTGTAAAAGCGCTCTCTCTCTGAAAATCAGCTTTTATGAGGTTGACCCCAGCTCCAGGGGTCACACATGTGGCCTCGCACTGCTGATACTAACTACTCTTCCTCGCATAACAAGCGCACAGCTCAAATCCTCCAGGTCTCGTGGATACAAGCTACTTTTATCTGCAGCACAGTCTGTAATCATTTCAATCTTCCCTTCAGTGCAGAGCGGAGAGGAGGAGGAATCTGTGATGGTCGCGATAGCAGTCAGACACTTTTGTTCCAGCAATTATGGTATGTCAACTTGGCATAGACATAGCTCCTGCTGGTACATTATTGTATGGTCTACAGGGAGTATGCAAGTACAGTATATGTCATCAAGACAAATATTCAGATTTGAGACTGTAGTATCTGTGTATGAAAGGTTTGACAAGCTGTTTTCAGTAATACAGTAATTGCATGTTTCTGTTCCTGGACAAGTCATAGCACATATAACAAACTGAGGAGGCTGCCAATCAACGTCAATCAGTGCGTGTGTACTAGTAAGGAACAGGCAAACCCTTTAATAAATAAAGACATATCCGTTATAAATGCATGAGGACCGTGCAGTAGCATCCGAGAATGGGAATAAATGAGAATAATATCATGAATGAATAAATAGGCAGAGAGGTCACTGTTGTGTTCAGTTCGTCTGTGGGTCTGTGTGCACCGTGGGCCTCTGGGAGTTTATTTAGTCCTCTGTGAGGTCAAAGGTCAAAGTCAGGGCCCCGATTGAGGGCCTTCACGAGTGACTACTCTGAGTTGGAATGAACCCATGGAGTCCACACTGGGGGAAGAGGACGGCAGAGAGGGCAGTGGAGGAGGAGCATGTAGGGCAGTTCATCCTGTTAAACAGTAATGATACACAGGGCATCTTTTAGAGAAATGTTGCCGTGCAAAAACATGATTGGCCCCTAATCTTCTGATGGAATGATTAAAAAAGATAGTCTGTTGCTGATGCAAGTTCTACGGATGAAAGTGTTATAGTGATACACAGGATAAACAACATCATGTAGAAAATGCTTTGAAATATTCCTGAAGAGTTGCTCTGTTACATCATCACTTTAAGAAATAGCACTGTTAGCTTACACAGTCGCACACACACGCACACGCACACACATAGAAATGTGTATGCAAGAAAACAGTAGATTTGCTAAATGTGCATTCAAGAGAAGACGTTTACACTTTCTCCACTGTTGGTAGTCATAAAAACTTCAGAACTTACAACAGTTTACGGTTTCTCACTTGACCATCACATAGGCCTACCAATTTAGCCTGATTATTTCGCCCAATTGCAGTTTTATTAAACACTATGTGAAACAGACAGACATTTCTGTGATTTTGTATTATTTATTTTGTATTATGTTTTGCGTGGGTTTACTTTTCACAGGTATTTAAGTACATTCTCTTCTTTTTTACAGGTATTCAAGTTCATTATCATGGTGCATCCATTGAATGTGTGATTCAGTGCACATGCACTATTACTCTTTCATGTTAAGTCAGTCTTTCTTAGTACATCCAAATGTCTGTGTGAAAAGTTACATAGGTAGTTTTTTGTGCATACGCAAGCTTTGTACATCAGGGTCCTGGTGTCTAAAACTACAATCAAATATCAAGATGATGAAATTGTGCTCTGCTGCCACCTTCAGTCTATCAAGGGAAGTAAGCACTGGCCACAGAAATTTGTGAGGTAGGTAGGACACATCTATTTGAACACAGCGAGCGGTGTCATGGCAGATATATGAGCATTCAAAAGCAGTAGGAGTATACTGTAGGACTGCATTCTTTAATGACTCCCAATGTCTTGCTCACACAGTCATACCGGTACACAGCCTCTCTGTCTCTGCCTCTGCCTCTCTGTCTTTTTATCTGTCTGTCTGTCTGTCTGTCTGTCTGTCTGTCTGTCTGTCTGTCTGTCTGTCTGTCTGTCTCTCTCTCTCTTTCTCTCTCTCTTTCTCTCTCTCTCTCTCTCGCTTTCTCTCTCTGTCTCTCTTTCTCTCTTTCTCAAGCATGCACGCACTCACAAAGGCATGCATGCACGCACACACACACACACACACAGGCATGCAGGCACGCACGCAAGCGCGCAAGCACGCAAGCACGCAAGCACGCACTCAAGCACGCATGCACGCACAGTGCCATGCACACACAAACTATAAGCTAGTGTGGCCTGTGCCCACCAACTGGACTGTGTCTGTTTGCCTGCTGACCTCCTACTACAGCAGCTGTAGTAGACTGGTGTTTCAGTGACAGCTTACCTTGCATTAGCCATCCTTATTCTATTCAGTTTGAATACAATGTAATTTAATATGTTCAATATAATATACAGTATAATTACTGTACATATAATGTGATAATAACACATCTTATATATTATGCCTTTTACAACAGGGATTAAATATTTCTCTGAATGTTTCCTTTTAAAACTAATTTAGAGAAAAATATATAAATAAATGTCTCTTAACCCTATTCAGACTGGGCTTTTTTGGCATTCCTGGGCCTGGGGGGGGGCTCTTTTGACCCCCCCCTCATAACTCATGAACGGAATAAGGTATGACCACCAAACTTTGGGGAGATGATCTACATATGGACATCTATGACTGACATAATTTTTGTGTCATTATCTGGTATTATGACGTCATTATGACATCATCTGTTTATAATACCCAAAATCTCGCCATAATGTATTTTCCATCAAATGTAGGTAATGCACTTAAATTTTAATGATTATATGCTTCAGACCACTTTAATGTTCACAAAGCTGTCTGATGCTAATGGAAATAGCAAAAAAATATGAAAAGGAACAATAATGAGACGTAGATCAGTGCAAATGCCATCAAAGTCTATGTTCAGACATACCTGTCAGAAAACCGTTGCCATGGCAACGGCAAAAATGATAAACATAATCTTTTGGTACTAAACTGTAGCCAACTAAATGTTAGGAAAAGTCATCATGGATTTTTTGTAAGAGCTTTGAATTGAACACATTTGAGAGGAGCACTAATGGACATCAGTGGATCTCTGTTGTATAGGGATGCACCGATACCACTTTTTTGAAAACCGATACAAGTACGAGTACATTAATGTGTGTACTTGCCAATACCGAGTACCGATACCGATACCTTTTACCACCAAAATGCAATGAAAATAAATGCATGGCCTTGTTTTTTTCCACCTGTGATATTTTTATTGTCCATTTCCATGCAGATTTAAATGTTAGTAAATGTAAGAGGTGGCACTTTTTTCCATGCTGATTTCAAGTCCACAGAACATGACAAATTTTTGCATTGTTTTGAGTAATAGTAGTACTCATAGCTGGTATTCGCAAGTGCTTGACGAGTACGAGTACGAGTATAATGAGCAGTATCGGGAGCCGATACCGATACCAGTATCGGTATCGGTGCATCCCTACTGTTGTACAACTCTATCCTGGATTGAGTAGCCTACATTTCATTTGATATCGAGGGTATGTTTACATTGTCTAGGCCAGTTTGAAGCTATGTTACTAGCTAATTTCTAATGAAAAGGAGTGGGCACATCCACATCATTTAGCGTTCTGTGGCTGGACTGCAACTCTGAACGTCTCTCATAAAGCTTGGAGACAAATGTATAGCCCCACAACTGTATTACATATGAAAGAGTTTCTAACTGGGGAGGCAAACTGAGTGTGTATTTACTACCAAATGTAAAACCAGTTCTTTATTAGGATACATAGATATGTTAGGTTGCATGAAAAGGTGATGCTGGTGTGGGGGCTTTGTTGCTCTGCTATACTGCCTACTTAAAGGGACAGTTTGGTCAATTTCAACATGCAGTTGTATTGCTACCCTTGACTTGTCAGTACCTGGTGATGCCACATTTTTGGGCTCAGCCCTTTCCGAGATATGAGCAATTCTAATGGGGGCAGCGTTTGTTTACAATTTAAAAAAATGAAACATAGGCCAACTCCAAATATTTTCCCAAAAGGTACTGCTGTTTGCTAGTTGTCTGCTGATGTTTTATAACCTCTTGGATGTTTTTGGGAATAAATACAAATGTTTTTTTGAAATGTAAACAAAGAGCTGCCCCCATTACAATGACCAGGATCTCGGAAACGGCTGAAGAAGAAGAAAAAAAATCTCAGGCACTGACAAGTCCAGGGTAGTGTGAGCATGACAACTGCATGTTGAAATGGACCAAACTGTCCCTTTAAGCCTATTCAAAAGTACAGTAATGTCATTGCAGACATCATTTTCAAAAGTTGAACATGAAATTTAAAAAGGAGTGCCAAATTATGTGGTGTACTGCAATCAACCACTGACATGACATGTACAAAATTACAACAAAAGAAAAATCATGTTAAAAACTCTAACATGTTGGAAAGTGCATAATTGCAACTGTGCACATTAAAAAAGTACATTTCACATTTTCACATTTCCATATGACAGTGGACTACGCCTACGCATGTATCCAAACTCGGTCGAATTCATACTTTATACTGTTTTTAAAAAAATCTTTGGCAAGAAGCTGTAACCTGTCCATGTCAGTGGTGGAGAAGTTATTTTAGAGAGTTGTAATTGCATGTGCATAGGTTACTGAGAGCAGGGGATATACAGTCTTTTTTTCTCGCTTTGTAATGACCAGCAATTAAAGCGTCAAGAACTAAAGAACTGGAACAAGTTAAACTGTCATTGTTTAAGCAAAGAGTATTAAAAGAAAAGTTCAATGTTTTATACGTAAGACATTGTGATGAAATACAATGTTTATAGATTGAAATTTGGACAGATTGTATAGCTGTATTTCATGTTGCAATACTGGTTCAAAATAATTCGTTCAAATTCAGGATGAATATTTATAGGCCTACATGTCATCTTATACATATCTCTTAGCTATGGTCCTGTGTCTAGTTTGTGTCATATACCATTCGAATATGATCAATCCTGACCAGTTAGAGTATGTATTTGTAGGCTACTTTCATCAATCTTCGGGACACTAACAGCCACTATACTACACCAGTAGGGGGCAGCATACCTGCATGAACAGTGCAGAACAGTGTCACACTGTCCCCTGTCATTTTTTAAATTATTCATCCATTTATGTCAGTTTAATTTTATTCATGTGTGGTGACAGCACATATTTCCTATTCAGACTGACACCATTCTATTCATCAAAAGAAAGAAGGTTTTTCAAAACAGACATTTATCACTGTTTAATCCTCTGTTACTAATTCAGCGGTGATTCTTTCCAGATATTCAGTCTTGACAGCAGACACACTCCTGTCTCTGTGGTATAGCTAACCTGTCTCATACTGGATGAGTGTATGTGCTTTGATTGAGATGCACTTTGCATTTCAAAGACCCTCCTGAGCATGTCAGTTCTCTCCCTATAGGCAGCAATAATGAATGGGCCAGTCATTCAATGTAGGGTTTTTTTTACAGAAAAGGGTCTGAGAGGAGGACCCAACGAGTAAGCATCAATGATTTTTGTAAGACACCTTTCCCAGTTGCAGACATCTGTTGGGGAGCACACATACCATATCCTAAAGAAAAGCCTCACAGTATTACAGTTTCTGAGCCATCAGCAATGTATGTAAGCTTCCTGATATTGTATTGGGGGAAAGCCCTCTATCCCTTAGAAGGCCATGCACATATATGTACAGTCACAGATCTGAATCAACAACCAGAAGATGATCGGGTGTTTAGCACGATGCTAAACATGTTCAAAAGAACATCCCAACTATCTCTCGAAACTGATAATCAGATCTGAAACGTATAACATCAGATGCTTTAGGAGGCAGTGAAGATATTTCCTAAAATTGGGGGGTGAGTCCCTGGGGATGAGATCAGATTTAGATGTCTTCATGTGCGCAAGCTCGAAAGATGTGATGTTACTTGCCTGTACTTTCTGAGGCTGCAATTAGTGGATTTAATTACACGCGGTCCGGATTTCATTTTCCTTTTATGCCACAGCCAAAAAGGTCCAGCCACACACCCTTTGGTTTGCAGTGTGTGTTTCTTAAGACACAGAAAGTCTGTTTTGCCATGGAATAATTGGTCACTCCATTTCACAAAATCAGGCCATTAATGTCCAATCTGCATTCAGAATTGCTAAACGGGCCATATAAACAGTAAGAATGCATTCATTTGTGATCCACGTTTGATGTAAAATAATCAATTGCTTCCCACAACCCTAAGAAATTACAGCAACATTTTAGACTAACTCAGAGTAAATTGTGCTGTTTATATGATTGGAAATGTTCTGGTGTTAAATGGCCAGCCTTGAATATATATGAAGCCAATTGGAGCCAATTTGGATTGGAGCCAATTTTATTTTGGTCCCCTAGGGGAAATTCTTTCTCTGCATTTATCCCATTTGGACTAGTGAATCACATTGAAGTACACACACTAGTCCGTAGCAGTGGGCTGCCTGCTGAGCGGTGCCCGGGGAGCGGTGTGGGGGTTAGGTGCCTTGCTCAAGGGCACTTCAGCTGTGGTCCGGTCGGGCATTGAACCACCCTTGGGTTGCCAATCCAGTGCTCTAACCACTGAGCCACGACTGCTCAGAGCATCTGAAAATCTGGGCAAGAGCATCTGAATATATCACTTCTTTGACCTTGATGAATCCCACATTGGTAATATTTAACCAAAGTAGCTTAACAAAACTGAAACCTTTCTGGTGGAAAAACAATAAAACTTTGCTAATGTAAATCATTTTGAACACGAACATTGTGTAAAAACAACGACTATCGATGTGAGTGTGTAAGATCTGTTTCTACTTGATATCACACTTATTCAGGTTAGAAGCCTCTCCCCCTACTTCCCAACCAGCGTTGCATCCATATCTCCTCAAAAGGAGGTGTGACATGTTGAGACTGAGCAGCTGCTCTAGCCTACTGTCTGTGCAGTGGTAGCCGGTGGGGGGAAGAGAGAGAGAGTCTAGAGGGCTATTACAACTGCAGACAAGGTGATTGGTTGCCCAACTCTCTCTATCTCTAGGCTGTCGCTTGGGCTGCTGTTGACAAAATGTTCAATTCAGGTTTGTGCTGCTACTGTACCTCATATTGTGCAAGACCTACGTCACCATGTGCAATACCTACCTCAAATGTCCAATATCAATATTCACAGCCTCAGTGTGCAGACCATCTATTATTTATTATGCTATTGTATCTATTTCTTTTTTATGCTGTTTGACTGCACTTTCTCCTTCCACCTTAGTGGCCTGGCTGTTCCCTGTTTCGTTGAACAGACAGCATTACGATGAAGGTCTTGTCATAAATATTGAATTGTGAAATTGTGGTTGATATCTATTCCCACCTTTGGTGACTTTCCTTGTGCTTGACAATACCTCTGTGTGTGAAAATAAATGACATCTGACAGACACAGTGCACTCAACAGTGTGATTGTTGAATGGAAAACTGCTTTGGAAAGTGTAAAATAAACACAGTGTTACAGTTCCTGTAAGAATAACTAAGGCTCCAGCTTCAAAAAAGCAATTTCCCTCAGAAGCATCTACAGTATATCCTCAGGAAGATTGTTGACATGTTGGAGTAAGAATGCCCTCAATTTTACAAGTGTGATTTTTTTCTACATGGGGTGGAACGTCAGATAAGTGATGGTGGATGAGTGGATGAGTGATTTAATCATGCCTGTAACTGGACCAAAACCTTGCTGAGTAAGCACAATGTCTGTAATACATCAATATGTTAAGACTAACCTCTCTCGGTCGCACATCCGCTATCTGACTGCTCATGAGAGCCTTTGTTTAGAGTGGGCCCAGTGGATCCAGATGCGGTGCTATGACTGAAGACACTCTCCCTGTCCAATCCATTACAGAAACGCTGCCCTTTTGTCTCCCTTCCATTTTATTTGCATAAGGCACTCTGTCGCTCTGTCTTTTACCAGTCAATTACCTTTTTGTTTGATTTTATTGATCTAATGCTGATCTATTTTATTGAGCAATTTGTTCACATCTGTTTTATAAAATGCCATTGTGTTCACCTTTCATCGTGCCTCTGGCTTACCTCCACCTCCCAAAGGGGATAGAGGCCTAATGTTTGGTACGATCTTCCATCTGTATGTGTGTCCGTCCGGGCATCTGTGCATGTGTCCGCAGGGCTGCTGACAGCTTTTGCAGGGCTCAGAGCAAAGTCATCTGAAAAGCCCCCCCAATCCAATGCATACAATGTAATGAAAACCCAATTCTGCCCCCCTCTCTGTCTCTGGGCCCGGGGCAACCCTTTGTTCCCCCTTGTCAGCTTCCCTGTGTGTCTGTAACAAATTTGGATTTGGGCAATAACTTTTGGAATGGAATTCAGATTCAAACAAATGTTAGGCCTATTTGCTACTCTGTAAAAGATAGCCAACATGAAGTGAATAATGTTTGGGAGCTTTCAAGATGAATCCCTGATGGATATCGACGCAGAGGCATCTGAAGCAATACTCTACTGTCAGGCTAGCCATTTTGATCACAAACTATTATGGTTTGTAATTGTACACTATTACACTTACTACTTTTATACAGTATCATTGCATGACATGTATTACATAGCATTCATGAAATAGATGGCATAGAAATGGCATGAAAAGAAAATGGCTTAAAATCAATAAGAATCAGAAAACTTTGACTGCAAAGGAAGAATGGCATGAAATCACAATTCACAAGAGAATTTGAAATATAATCCCTGGTGGCAACAAGGATAACTCCCTATTCATTTCATTTGACATTTTAGGGAGGGAAACCTCAGTATAGACTGAGGGCAAAACCCCATTTAACCCATTGAGGCTGAATGTTGCGTTGCACAACAGTGGCCCTGGCGCCTAGAGCTGCATGACGCAGCATTCAGGCTCATGAGATTTGAGATAATTGTATTTAAAATCTTGGTATGTTAGAGATGAATGAACACATTCCAATGCAAGATGCGGGTCTAAGCGTTTAAATGCAACTTATTGCATGTTTTTATGTGCTTCAGAGGCTGAGATATTTAGGTTTTTATAGGCTGAGGGCAACTTTTCTTACAGTAAAAAGGGCTTAGGCAATCAGCAGTCTTTTTGCAGGTGCTTTAGGCATCAATAAGATTCTCAAGGCATCAATTAGAAAGAAACTTCAGGCAGAGACTGAGGAACACCCAAGTCCCCTGTCAGGGCTGGTTAAAGGTTTTGATGGTGTTTTAGGTCTAGCAGAGCGAGGAGGTGGGTGTCATTAGCAGGTGTTCACTGTGGGGTTTGAGCAGCAGTGGACTTTCCATTAGGCAATTGGGTCCCAACCAAATTTGTCCTCTGTAGGGGCCCCGTCACACCAGTCATGGTAAACACACAAAAAAGTTTGATCTTAATTTGTGACTTGTATAAAGTAATTGAAGATATATAGGAGACAATACACTAAAACAGCATCAGTTTTGGGTCTATATAATGACTTCTAAGGGGCCCCTGTTTACATTTGGATGTGCATCCTGATGTGAAGCGTTCCATCTCTTGAGTGCCTCAACCGCATCTTCTTTGGTGGGGGAGGGGGCTGGAATTTTCCCAGAATTATGCCCAGAAATTTTCTCCACGACCCTGCAAGTTACCCTGACAAGCTGGACCCCCTCTACTTCTTCCACTAGCTACGAAAGTAGAGAGGATATGACTTATCTGGGAATTATCCCGACATTACTATTCACTCTTATGAAGAAACGCCTACATTAAATCAGATAGTCAGGGAATAGTCGTGGCAGGTTATTTGCGTGGCAGGTCATTTGCATGACAAGAGTATGGACTCAACGCTCGTTAGCGACGGCTTTGTTCTCAAAGGTTAAGAAATGTGTATTCTGATTGTGTTCATCATCATTTTCAGCAAGCATTTCATTGCCATGATATATTACTGAATATTTTACTGATCCATTCCTTAGTGGACGCAATGGTTTTTTTTTACTCAGTAGACTTAATTTTGCTATGCAGACATGGAGCTGCACACTCCCCCTCCCAAAAAAGTTCACATTTTATAAGCGCGAAGCAAATATTAATATATAAAGGCTCATTGCAGGGCCGACCCAAGCCTTTATGGGGCCCCAAGCAAATTTTCCTCAGTGGCCCCCCATACTGTACCACCACCAGCATCAGATGCTTCATGAGCTTCATTTACTTGCACAGATAGGAGCTCGTGTACCGATCATGCACTGCATTTCTTTGACCAACACACAGACATCATATAGGAAGACTAGATGCGCCATCCGCGTTCCCGTCTTGCAAGTCGAACGTCCGCGCATGGCGGCCATGTTAGCGCAGCCTGCTGGCTCAACCAGTTGCAGTGAGTTTTTGGTGATCCATACTCTTCAGATGGCCATAATTCCCTCAAATGTATGTGTATTTTCGAAAGGCTTGGTTTGTTATACAGTATAAAAAATTCCGAACGTAAGTATTATGTTGATACTGCATAGTGATTAATATTCACGTTATATTATATTATATTACATTACATTATAATGTACATGGGCCTACAATCATGTATAATATGGTTTAGTAGGCTTATTCAAGTAATTAAATAGATCCCATAAACAAATGCATTTATTATTCTTTTATATTTTGAGTAAAATAACAATTAAACGGTCCCATGTGTGCTACATTCTGCTTTGGGTTCGACAGCTCCACCCTGTGTTCAAAATGAGTCATGACGCTTAGAATGAAATTGTTGCGATGTAATCTCTCTTCCAGTACCTCATCTGTCGCCTTTAATTTGATGCAAATGCGATTAATATATGCCTTCCATCAACGTAATGCACAACAACGGTTAAAATGTGTATTTGCTCTTGGTCCATCCCTATTTTTGGACAAATAAATAAGTGGGAAGCATATTACTCTCCTGTGCGTTTTACCTCAGTCTTAAGTTTTAAGGAGCTATTACTATTTATATACACGTGTCAATATTTCAGCGAAATAACAGCATACATATTTCATCATCTCAACGTCTCAATTCCTCAGTTAACTTCAGGTGTAACGGAGGCTCTGTGGAGAGTTTAGGCTGCGCTAATATGGCCGACCTGTGCGGACGAGCTTGAAATACGCGATGACGTATCTAGTCTTCCTATATGATGTCTGTGGATCAACATTTCTCAAACAGACGGCCATTTATCACGAAGGAATATCTTACTTTCGCTTCAAAACTAGCACTCCTCGTGATTTATGTGTTCATTGTAGGGTGCTAATAATTAAAAGGGGTACATAAAAATGACGTTGAGGTGTTCCCTGGTATATAATGGGTCCTACTTCCATTGTGTCAGTAAGTGCTACATGAGAAAGAAGTGTATATGCTTAGTGAATACGGTGGAGAATTCACTACTTCCTCAAACTGTACTGCTCACAGGGGGACCCTGGTGGTATGGGGGCCCTAAGCCATCGCATAGTTCGCTTATGCCTCTGGCCGGCTTTTATGCTCAGACCATAAAAAGAGCATTGTAATCTAATCTATAACTACTTTTTGTTTTGTTTTTCTCAGAAGCTTTAGTGCTGTCTGGTAGTCTTATTTATGGGGAGATGTATTTGTTTATTTGTAAGTTTAGGGTGTATTTCTCTCTTCTGTGCGGCTGTTAAAAATTCTGAAGAGGAGGATGCATTATTTACTGTCAGAGCAGTTCCTCATTGTTCCTGATTTATGTAAGTTGAAGTCATTAAAGTTACCCATGAGTGGAGCATGCTAATGAGAGAAATTCCAGATTGGTTTCAGGATTAATTACGATTCGATGTCTGCATTTTCAATGATCACATAACTGGTGTCAGCGCCTCTACTAGCAGGCCTACATAAAACAATCGTGATCCCAAATGTAGCACTTATGACACACATGAGTCTTTCTTGGCCAAAAGCCTTGGGCATGGCCTATGACATCCATTCCAGGATCTTAATCTTTACAGCAGTGACATAGAGGAAGTTGGCAAGTAGCCTTTTTGGCTATTGGCCATATGGACAGTGGTTTGTTTAGGGGGTTAAGTGTGACTGAGTTACCAGGGCCCCATGTAGTATACAGGGCCCACACAGTGTCTGATTTATGTAGATATATGGCTGGGGGGGTCCATTGGAGCTGATTGTACATAGGGCCCATGATTTACTGCTACGTCCCTGCATGTGGAAGTTGATAACTGCAATTTACTCCAGCTGCATAATCATAGTTAGTTTAGTTTTAGTTGCTAGTGGGTGGTTTGGATTTAATTACGACTGTGTCAGAGGGAACATTGCTATATGTACCTGCAAGGAAATGCTTAAACTGAGTCCTTGAGGAGATGAAACAATGTCTAGGAAGGTACAATCTTAGACCGGGGCTTATACTCCCCATAGCAGTCGTACACTTCAGCAGAGTGAATACTTTAATTACATTAAACAAACTTTATATACTGTATTACTGAAAGGACACAGGGGGTGTGCTGCTGTATAATTACATTATCAGAGTCTACTAGCACAGTGGTTTTCAAAGTGGGGGCCGGGGACCCCTGGGGGGCCGCGAGGGGATGCTAAGGGGGCCGCGGAAAGTTGGTAGGGGATATTAAAATAAATTATTGAAGAAATTGGATAACTAATGTACACCAATACAAACCAAAATTGAGGTACACAATATTCCCATCAGTTTAATTTTATATATTCTAGTGGGGCACTGACTCACAGGCTTTGGACTGTGGTTGTTGGGGGTGCACAGGAAAAGTAGTGCGGCACGACCCATGTAAGGGGGGCCTTGGCTGAAATCTACCGGTGTATGGGGGGCCTTGGCATGGTTACGTTTGGGAACCCCTGCACTAGCGCACTCACAGGCTGTGACTCACAGCTTATTCCACATCATACAATGTAAGCATGCAGAGTACAGTAGTATACACTTTGTTGTACAAACCCTGTTACTTCAACTGTGTAACATGTTACAATATGTAACATTACGTATTTTCACGGTACCTCTGTGTTAGTGTTAGTGTCAGTTTTTGATATTTAGTAATAATGTATGTTTTGCATACACTTGGGCCCTACAGGCCCAAACTGCAGCTATTTCTTGCAGCATAGGTGACAATGGCAAAACATAATGACTGTGATTTGAGTAGGCCAATTTTTAGAAGTTCCTAAAGCATATTTTAATTAATTTCCTCAGAGTTAACTACAGTTTAAATACTCTGCATTGGCAAGGGACTGAATAACTGAATAGTGTAATACATTCCACGAAAAACTATTTGAGTGACACCACACCACACTCAAAACACCAGAGTTCGGAGGGAAGGACCAACGGCATGATGCTACAAATATGTCTCCAATCCCCGAGCCAAAACACTTGATCTTACATTAATCTCACTCAGTAAAAGGGGGGATTAAAAGATTTCTGAAGGTGAACCTCAGACTCATTATGAGTATGGCTTATATTACTAAGTAGGTTTCTTGGAGGGCAAAATTAGATTTGGGGCTTAAATCAGCATTACTATTCCTTCTGTCACATAGAAATGTCCAGATTAAAATGATTTCAAAGTTTTCTTGAGGAGATCAGCTGATGCTCACTTTTACCGGCAGTGTGCCTTCAGTCTGTACAAATACAGAAACTTCTAAATTGGCATATTGAATATGTTAACGGGCATACTGAATGTGAAAGCATTTAATTGCTCTGCCCATCTACTCTATGATCTCTGCAGCAAGTGCATGCCATGCCTTGCAACCAGGGGTCCGTTTCTCGATTCTTGTCGTTGCTAACCGTCTTAAGACCGTCTTAAGACCGTCTTACCATTCCATTGGATTTAGTTGTGAGCGTCGCTGTCGAGAGCGAGTTGAGGACGTTGCTACCGTCGTTAGCAAAGACGCTTTCGAGATACGGACCCCAGGGCTGCTGACAGCTTTGGCTGGGACCGGGACAAAAGACATCTGAAAGGGCCCCAAGCCCAATCAATACAATGTAATGAGGATCCAATTATGGGCTCCCCGTCTCCCTGGGCCCAGGACAAGTGATCCCTTTGTCCCCCCTTGTCGGCTTCCCTGCACCTTACCTGTACACATCCACATCACACTGTGACAGTGAAGCCAATGTCCTCCATCCTCACCTCTACTCCTCTGGTTTGCACATTTGGATGTGAAGTGAAGTGAGAGTGAAAGCCCAACTGGGAAACTCCAACTCCCATTGTCATTGTGACACAGCACTCCACAGCACACAAATGTTCACTGCACACTGCAAAATTGCATTTATGCCTCACCCATGCAAGGAGGCAGCCCCCAATGGCGCCCCAAGGGAGCAGTGTGGCAGGACGTTACCATGCTCAGGATACCTCAGTCATGGAGTATAGAAAGGGGGAGAGCACTGGTAAATTACTCCCCCCACCAACCTGGCGGGTCGGGAGTCGAAGGGCTACAAGTCTGACGCCCTAACTGCTTACCCATGACTGCCCGTGGATGTACTCACAGTCTATGCTGATCAGCTAATCCCTGCAAGGGAATTATGTTATTTGCACTTCATTATTACATTATTACATTACATTGCATGATTTGGCAGACTTTTTTTTTAACCAAAGCGACTTACAATCGAGGACATAATCATAGTCGACATCACTAGTAGAAACAATATGCACAGGAAATATACAGAACAATAAGTGCAGATGCCTAGTCTTGCTGCCTCTGGGAGACTGTTCCACCACTGAGAAACACCAACAGAGAACAGTCTTGACTGGGCCAGACGGCCTGTTTTGGAGGAGCTTAGTTCTCCTCCAGAAGCATAAGACTTGAGTAGTGTATGTCCTTCAGATAAGCTGGAGGCATCCCAGGGAGGAGGTGTACATTGCGAACCAAAGGGGCCCCATTGATCCTTGGGGTACGTCTGTAGTGGGGGGGTGTGAGTCAAAGAAAGTTTTCCTTGCCACTAAAGGTGCATCCAGAAAGAAAGGAGTTGAACCATGAGTGGACAACACCAGTGATTCCCACGGTCGTGAGTATCCTCAGGAGTATCAGGTAACTCAGATTGACTGTGTGAAAAGGCTGCAGATAGGTCTAGTAGGATGAGGACCGAGGATAGTCCTTCTGTTCTTGCAGTCCTTAGAGCTTAAGTTACTGAGAGTGAGACGGTTTCACTAAGCTGAGAGAACACTGGGTGTATATATTTGCCATTACAGGATGGAAGGGCGATTTTAAAAAAGCTGTATTCCTCCATCATGGGTTCACTCTCTCACAGCCTCTCATAGAACTTACAGTAGGGGAATGATGTAGCTACAGAAACTCTGACAACACTTTACTTGACGCCGATGTCATAAGCATGTCATTGCAGTGTCATAACAGTGTCATGGCACAGTTATCCATGTGTCATCAACATTATGTCCATGTCATAAACATTTTATGACTGTTGGCCTTATATGACATCCGGTGATGCCAAGGTTGTCTTTGCCATAACCGAATGTCACTTATGGCCAACAGTCATAAAATGTTTATGACATGGACATAATGGTTATGACTGATCTATGACTGTCTTATGACACTATTATGGCACTGTTATGACATGCTTATGACACCAGCGTCAAGTAAAGTGTTACCAAACCTCTTATAAGCCCCTATACAGTAAGCACACAGTGTGCTAACAGGTGTATTGACACATAAGAGTTTTCTATCGAGTTTTCGCATACTCACATTTAAATATGAGGGAATATAAAACATTTCAAAAAGAAAAATTCTAGTGTGGTACATGAAATGCAAGTCTTGATTAAAAGCATCAAATTCACAACATGGGAATATTTTTCCATTTAGCCACTAGAAAAACATTATCATTTGTACATGTCAGCAAGCCAAATTTAATTTGTAGCTTTTTTGCCTGACTCATGGGGAAAGTAGGATATTCTGGGAAAAAAAATACAGTTTGAAAGACAATTCGAAGTTCCAAAGCACTTTCTTAAGAATACACCTTCTAAACAAAAACAAATTCCTTACACTAAAAACCACGAGGTGACAAGATGATCAAAGGGCTTACAGTAGAATAGGCCTTTTGAATGTTCTTGCATCGAACTGGAGGCTGCATCAAGCACTAGGTAGGCCTCAAGGTCATACTTATTGTAGTCGTACTATATCAGGGGTCACCAAACTAAGGCCCGCCAGCCCCCTTTGACCGGCCCTTCACCTCTCTGTACCGCACCATTTGAACTGGCCCAAAGAAGCAATCCTTACAGAAAAAAAATATGATAAACTATATTTTTTAAATATTTTATTTTGTTTATCAACAGGCCTTCCTACAGTTTAATTTTCACTAAGCTAGTGTGAATCACCAGAAGTTTCTTGTCGTGATAGTTTCTCATCTCACTGTTATATAAACAGGCCTACCATTTCTGTTGTATCACTCATACACTGTCAATCACTATATTTTTCTAACCTTTCCTTGCTATTTTTACATGGTTATTAGAAGTTAAAATGAATGCCGGTGGTATTTCAAATTGAAAATATGTGAAGTACTCACTTCTTTGCAAATCACTTGTAATTTTGTGCTAGAAATTATGGCTTTCACACGTAGTATACAGCCCACATGATTGATCCCAGCCCCTGATCACAGTCAAGAACGATAATGTGGCCCCCGGAGAAAAAAGTTTGGGGACCCCTGTACTATATAATCAATATACCAGTTTTACATGACAGTTAGGATTTACGTTGTGCACTTCCCAACACTTTCATTGGAAGTTTCATCGGAAAGCAGTGCACCCAAACTTCTAGTTCGGTGTCTGGTGACAAGAAAATTGTCTATTGTACAGTACAATTAACACACATTGATGCTGAGTAAAGCAAAAGGTGTTAAAAACCCTCAACAGGCACCTTAAGTATAAGCATTCTTGAATTATTTAAAGCCCTTGGGAGATGAATGCTATCAGGCCAAGACAAGTGCCAAGCAGCAACTTACAGAGCACTTAAATAATATTGTTCACTTTATACTTTATACATCTTTACGATCAAAACAGTCAGCAGCACACAGCTGTATAGGATCTTTTGGGGGAAATATATGGTAATTTGCAGCAAACGTCTTCAGTCCATTAGGAAGCTACTATCGAGGTTGCTGATAAGGGTGTTCTAAGGCAGTAAAGTACAGTATACAACTTGAGCTCAGACCTAGGTCACGCTTGCACAAAAAAACAGTAAGAAAGAACCACTTTACTTCTATTTGCAACGGCTTTTAGGAGTATTTGTTCAGGAATCCTGGCATCTCCCATTGAGGACACATTAGATAATTACCTCTATTATAGAGTTGTATACACCAGCTTGTCCTCCACTTCAGGCTTCACCGCACAGACATGGATATATACATGTAAATCACTTCCTCATCAGTAAAAACACAGGAACGATATAGGCTATGCAGATCCAGTCAGCTGTGGAAAAAACATGCCAAGGCCCTAATGTGCAATCTTGTCCCATCAAATACACGCAACATGGGCATGGGGAACAATTGTACATCATCTGTCACAATAAATGTTGGAAAGATCAGAGCAAGGAAAAGAGGGGAAAAGAGGAAAAATTCACAAGGTGATTGATGCGCATGTAGCCTATACATAGGCCCTATACAGTATGTAGAGGCCTACATTAGGCTACCATTGAATGAAGCATTTTTACATTTATTAGGACTTACTAAGTAATCTACAGGTGTATTGTTTCATAATTTGGCAATTAAATGTAATCATTTTACCAGGACAGAGGGTAATTTATAGTATAACAGTTAAATTCTTCTCAGATATAAAATACTGTTAATTCTTGCCTAGGGTCCCGATTTGAAAACCGAAATCTAGCAAGCCAAATGTCCATCCTTGCACTTCATGACCCTATGCAACGTCATACACTGGGATACTCTACTCTATTAAAGTGACTCGTAAAAAATACCAAATCTTGTTTATCTATGGATTGCACACAAACACCGTAACCAACTTAGATATAAATTGAGTTAATGCAGAAAAATAACATATTTCTTTCTGCTATCATTATGTTGATAAGCCACAGAGTTCCACAGTTCTGCAAATACTTTTTCCAAATTAATGATGAGGCTTTTTGTGTGTGTAAAATATGCCTGTCTGGGGTGATACTGGGAGTAAATTGTATCAAATTGCTGAGAGGCATTCATGAATAATTCAGAAAATCCTTAAATGCCATTTATCTGCCTCCTTTTTCTGTTTTCCCCATTGCTGATTACACTAGATCCCATGATGGGAACAACAAAGTTTCTTTTTGTCTCTACAGACTTACTGTAAGTCCAAAAATAAAAAGTACTGTTAAAGTGACAAGGTGATAAGCACAAAATACTACCTACCTAGTGAGTGGCAGCAGAGATGTCAGGTCCAATAAGCTGCAGGAAATCGGCATTGCCTATCTAGTCCATGTTGGCATATATAAGACAATAACTTTGTAAATGCCTTAACATAATCACACAATAATGTATGTGATTGACAAATCAAGTGTACTCAGCTCATCTGAATAACTGATCTCACTGAAAACACTGATTAAGTCAATGAGCAGCATGCTGCATACACATTCCCACACATCAGGGCCGGATATATACTGTAGGGAGGGCCCTCCTCTGTTGGTAGTGGAGGCCCTATTGTGACCAGGGCAGGCAGTACAGTATGGAGGGCCCTATAAGTGTCTCGCCCTGGGGCCCTATGTGTGCTATTTTCCCGCCACTGCCACACATGACAACAATTCAGAGACCGCGGTTATCCAGCATGACATGCCGTTCACCATCTCCCAGTCCATGACTGCCCAGTGCAGTAAATATGTATGCCGGCATCAACATCAATTTGTTACAGGTGATAGAAATTGAACTTAAATAACTGTCAGCATTGGGAGTCTCATATTCTAATGAGGGGTAGTGTCTCTGCACTTAATATTCCAACTAAGGTAGTATATTCTACCGTTTGCAGGAGGGGCAAGGCACAACAGCAAACTTGGGGGCTGCAACACCAGTTAACGATCATTTCTATTTACCATTGTATATTCCCCATGCTTTATCCATGAGAGATATGCAAACCTGCAAAACTATGCTACCTTTTATGACTTGTACACCATGGTAGATTAGCATTTTAGTTTGAACAAGTAAAGTGGACAATTTTCCAATCTTTATGTGTGTAGCAGAGATCACTCTGTATTCGGGTCCCAAAGTGTTTGGTGTAATAACAAAATCATATGTTGCTGTAGAAGCAGTTCAAAATGGATCACGTGGCAGAATGGTTTAAAGCTCACCTCATGTCATGCCAGCTATAAACGGCACAGTAAATTCCTGTCGCAAATAATTATTCTATTTCCGATGAGAGCTATATCAGAGGGATTTTGTTTTCCGTTTTGGGTTGAGGCAATAATGAAATTCAGCATTATTAATAAAACTGGCAGCCTGAACCCTGAAATATGGAAATCCAGTGAGGTCACTACTTCCTTGCACCTCTCACAGACATTGTCCTCAGTGTAGCATGACAGAGTCCTGCAGCTTTAGGAATTAGGTAGACCACCCAGCTAGACAGCGTCTGTCCTTTGTTTTAGTAAACACCCATCATGTTAATGCTTTCTAATGAATTTGCCAAGCAGCCAAGCAGAGGAACCACCAAAAATAATTGGTGTGTGTAGAGCGCACACAGTGATATAAATAAAATATTCTTCAGCGTTGGGTTGAATATTCTATTTCATGGAGACAGATCATTTGATGCCATTTTATACCAGATAACCAATGCTCTGCGTAGAAGCAAGGTGACTTAATTTCCATGTAAATGAACCTGGACTCTGGTATTTGTGAGCATTCTTGTGATGTATAGCGTTATCTCCAATGGCCCCCGTTAATGCAAGCTATATTTCTTCATTTTTCCATGTCTATAGATTTGTGGGACAGCACAGCGGCTTGCGGAAAAGGCTGACTCTTCTACTTATTCCACATGCTCTCAGGTTGCTGATAAGCTGTATAGGCACAAAACAGACATTGATTTCAACGTGGCTAATTAATTTAGTGAGATGTACTGCTAATTGTTTCCAGACTTTTAGTTACAGCAGAATCCACCTGAGCTCGATAAACAGAGTGTTTGTAAACGCCGATGTGGCCATTCTCAACCTTGTATTCATGGAAATGATCAACCACAGTGCTTCATCAACCTGCTAAGACACACATACTGTAAATGCATTCGTGCACACACGCACGCCCATGCACACAAGCACACACAGATACATGCGCGCGCGCACACGCTCGCGCGCACACACACACATGCGTACATACACACATGCGTACACACACACACACACACACACACATACACACACACACACACACACACACACACACACACACACACACACACACACACACACACACACACACACACACACACACACACACACACACACACACACACACACACACACACACACACACACACACACAAGCACAGATTTCCTAATGGAAATCTCCTTTTGACTCAAAGTATAACTAAAGAATACTGAGCCTAACCTCACAGTGAAACATAAAAAAAAACTACAGACAGTCTCTACAACCCTGTTATATTGGTGTGGAATACCAATGTTTGGTTCCTTTGCGGCTGTTACACTGCTTTCTGTTTCTCTATCTTGGTATGGGCAATGTGTTGCTGGCCATGTGCGCTTTGAGCACACATCCCCTCATACTCCTAATAGCTAATATCCAGCTTCACACATCTCAACCATCTTTTTTTCTCCACCCGGGCTGGGGCCTTGCCTTGTCTCCAATGATTGATAGACCGTGTATTATACGGGTGGAGTGTTGAAGGAAGAATCTAGCATCTTTACACAGAAACCCTTTCTGTACTGATGGGATATCATCTTGTCTGGTATTGATAAATTGTTTGCCTGTTGTGTTGGTTTTGGATCATGGTGTGTACACAAAGCACTGTACACAAATGCCTCCAAACATTTATTCACACGATCTACCTTGTTGTCTCCCCAAGGACCAGCTAGCAAGGCACATGATATTTGTTTCCCCCTTTGTGTGACAGGGAACCTTGCTGTGAATGGGTTCATACAGCTCACTGCTCAGTCATGGTGAGTAGCAGGTGAAGGATAAGAGAGAGCAAAATTGTGGTCTGTGTACGTAGGCAGTTCCTGACAATTCCCAGGGATATGGAGATGGAGGTTGTGTTTTAACAGTGGCGTGCACAGATATTTCTGGGGGCAAGTGCTGAAGTAGGGGGAGTTAGGGGCATCTGGAACTTCAGACTGACAGAGGCTATATATTATATTGGGGCATTATTGTTACATGCTTTTGATAGTGAAGCATTTGTATATTATCACATGAACATCTTTACCACTGTGACAAAAGTAACTTTCAAAAAGAGTATTTTTTTTGTCCAGTAAAGTGGCAGGTGCTTTAGCACTTCATCCCTATCTGTGCCCACCCACTCCATGTGTTTCAACACCACAGGCAGAGGCCATGGGGATGGAGTACAGTGTGATCAGTGGAGCGACGTTCTCCAGAGTCTGTGAGCTACGGTAGATACATCCTCCTGACCCAAAGTCAGTAGCTCTGTGGGCGCCTGGATATCAAGATACTGTGACTCCCACTCTTTCTGAGGGGACCAAAACGAAGCAACTTTCCCCCAAATTTAATTGTAGTTCATTATGCACCGTCCCAAAGGATCCGTGACCTTTGCTCGTCACATTAGAATTTCAGACAGAGGCCATATAGTCATTTGGAATATACTGACTCAGCTTCTTCTCGTTTGCCTTCTAAAAGCGCACTCTTTGTTTGGGATATGCTCCTTGACACAGATTTCTAAAGAATGGAGTAAACTGCAAAGCTGCAGTCTTTTCCAGCAGAGTACACACATTTTCAGGTCCAGTTTTCTGGTAGAGTACACAGCTAAGTCGTTCGATCACGTAGGCCTACTCTAAATGTTTTAATATCATGCTGTTGTGAGTCCATATTTTGTCCTATATGGCGTTTCCCCATATAAACATAAGAGAAGCACAAGTTCTAATTTGTCCCTTGTGGCCCATGGGGCAGTACTATCTTGTGTGGCAGCAACTCTGTTAAATGCACCTGTTCATTTTATGACCAGTGTTTGTATTTACATGCCCCTATAGTGAAGACACATAACATTGACATAAGAATTTAAATTTTGTATAAAAAGTTAAATGCCTGTGTTTTGTTACTGTGAGAAAGCTAGGTTTCCTGAATGTATTTGCTACTTCAGTACTAAATCGTCTTGGTTCATTTGCATTGCTGTTGAAAACAAAGTAGTAAATATATTAGGAAATGCTTCACAAACGCATGTATCATGTCCGAGCCAGTAGTTGTTTGTGCACGGGGTTGAAATGTGAAATTAAGTCAGCCTTTGCGTGCATTTTAATGACTGCTTAATCAACCAACCACTATATGAGATGACCTTTGTTGTTAAGGGAATATCGAGATGTCCATTTATTTAGTCTCTTATCAATCACAGGATATTCGGCTATGTAAATACCATCACACCATTACACCAAACATTTACTTGGATAATCTTTTCTCAATTATGTTTATTTTAAGTTATTTTTTTTTGTGAGAGATATGAGGTAAACTGTTCAGACCCACAAAGTGCTGTCCCATATTCTGCCATCTGAGAAAAGGTTTAGGAGCACAAATAAATAAAAACACACACAAATAATAAAAAGAAAACTCAAAAGAGGATGGGATCAATTACCAGAAGCTGACTAAGCAACTGAGTCAGTATTTTTTCCCAGTCATTTCACGCCAACGAACTTGAAAGTCAGCTTTTGTGAGCACAGTACTAAAGACAGACGGCTTAGAAGACCCTTTGATTTTCATGGCCGCTTGCTTTGTCCTGCTGTCATGGTTCAGAGGCACGTATTAAACAGTGCCAGGCTTGGCATTAAGGCCTCTCTCGTGTTCATCTGACAAGTCATGTAAGAAGCCATGTGGTTGATGGATGGCTCTTATTTTCTTGTCAGCCCAGGACTACTTTTATGTTTATCTTGATATCTCCTTCATTTATATCACAGAGCACATAGGAGGTTTTGGTACAGCAAGAGTGTGGATGGAGAGAGAGAGAGAGAGAGAGAGAGAGAGAGAGAGAGAGAGAGAGAGAGAGATAGAGAGAGAGAGAGAGAGAGAGAGAGAGAGAGAGAGAGAGAGAGAGAGAGAGAGAGAGAGAGACCTTGTATAGCCAGCACAGCAGTGGGGCAGAAACTCACAGGTCATGCCATGTCTGTAACTAACTAGAGTAGGTTTCAATCAAGGTGAACGCCGCATTTACTCAAACAGTGACGTGTGTTTGTCACTGCAGGAGACTCAAGAGTAGCTGGGACATGTAGACATGGAACCACTAACGTCAAGGAGTTATACTAGGAGCGAAATTGAAGTTGAAGGAGGTTGTTGTTCTTCTGCTGAGTTAAGATACTTGAAACAGTGGGGACTTGATGTACTGAGGGACATGGCACAAAAGAGAGTGGCAATCAGTAGTGAAAGTAGGCAGATGCGCACAGGTGCGCAGCCCCAGTATAACATTTACAGCTGGTGCGCAGCACCGGTAATAAAATAGGGTTAATGCTGGCCAAAAACTCCTATTTGAAAATTCTATTAAAGTAGAAAACATACAACCACCCCATGCCATTCGATACAAGTGTCCTATGAAGAGAATACCTCCAATTTACCTGAAATAGTCATGTAGTGATATAGATCTGTAGCCCACATGTTTGTTTTGTTTGTGCTCTTTCTGATGTTGGCATTGGATGGTAAGACATGAAAACTGCTTTTGCCCCTGGTGGCAATACACACAAACTCTTTATGTTAATAAAGTCATTAACCATTACAAAGGCACCAAATCTGTTCCATGTATATAAATAATATAAAGATCTTATCATGCAAACATTGATGAAGCTGTCATTGAAGAAATGGGGTCGAGACCTTACATTGCAGGCACATATTCAGGGGCGCTGCCAGAAATGCTGGGCCCCATGAAAGATTCGAATTTTGGGCCCCCTTAAGGGCCCCTCTCAGTGCTTGGGTCCCTTTAAGGGCCCCTATCAGTGCTTGGGCCCTTATCTGTACCACTTTTCCCCCCCTAGCGGCCCCCATGCATATATTCCTTGAAAAATAGAACAGGGTGAACAAAGAACACTTGTTTTTGTTTCCGTTTGATCACTGTCTACAGTATTTGTGCAGGGGTCATGGGTGCTGCTATGAAAGTGTTACAGATTCTAAGGGCCCAAGCACTGACAGCTCTGACAGGGGCCCTTAAAGGGGCCCAAAATTCAAAACCTTCATGGGGCCAAACATTTCTGTCGGCGCCCCTGGCAGGGGTTAAATGAGCAGGAGCTGATGGTATTGTCTTGAATTAGTTATATCTGTCAACATAAGTCAACTTGGGCTTAAAACAGATGCGATGACCAGAATTAGTGATGTGACATTTTACTCCCTGTGGATGAAGCAAACAGCCCTGATTGTAAATACATAAAATACATTACATATAGGAGCAAAATGTATTCTTAAAGCTTAAAAACTGAATTTGTCTCCACTGATAATGAAAAAGATTAAAACAAATCTGAAAGCACAGGGAACTGATGTTTGATGTTTTTCTGAATGAAACAGCCAGTTTACCACTGAGCAGGACCTACAGTATATTTGACTTTACCAAACAAGTCAAGTCCCTCCTGTTGTATACATATGTTTTCCTTAGATTCCTCATGATGTTAACAGAAATAGAAAAGTTGTCTTGGGAGAGCAGAAACGTTGATAACAACAAAAGTTATTGCTGTTGAGGATTTTTCTGTTGTAAAACATGCAATATTTCATGCTTCCCTGAAATAAGACTACTGGAGGTATGAAAAACTTTAGAAGTAATTTTCAAAAGTTAAAGGGACACTGTGTGAGATTTTTAGTTGTTTATTTCCAGAATTCATGCTTCCCATTCATTAATGTTACCTTTTTTTATGAATACTTACCACCACCATTAAATTGTAAGTATTTGTTATGACTGAAAAAATTGCACTTTTCTTACATGAAAAGGGGGATCTTCTCCATGGTCCACCATTTTGAATTTCCAGAAATAGCCATTTTTAGCAGCAAAAATGACTGTACTTGGACCATACTAGAAAATATTAGTTTATTACTTCGGAAACTTTCATGAAAAAAACAAATTTGGTAATAGGCAGCCCATTTTCAATTCGCAGCATAGATGCAATACCCTTTTTGACCATTTCCTGCACAGTGTCCCTTTAAGATCTCCTTTGCTACATACACATAAAATTGCTTTTCCTGCTTAAAAAAACTTGTCCTTGAGGGAGGACATGATTTCTAACTAACAGCTTTTCATCTGATCAAATATCAAATGCATTAATGGGTTCTGCACCATTCCCCAAAATTTACAAAAGAAACACACAACAGTTGCCTGGGTTCTTTTTCATTAAATGACCAGGCAAGATATTATTATAATTGTAGGTGCCCCAACTACAGTAAATAATCCCTTTTTTAACCACCCACCAGACTGTCCAAATGGTATAATGGCCATTTCCATGATGGCCGCTGCATTAAATCAGTGTCCTCTCGCACTCTGTCCTTCATCCTTGGCCCTTAGTCTCAGTTGGATGGCACTCACAGGGTGTATTTCAATATGAAACCTTGCGTCCTCCACTTGTGCTTGTGGCCTCATCCGGCCTCCTGACACCGCCTCCGTGGAGAAAACAATTAAGTTTCCCATCTCTCAGCCTAGCCACAACAACTTTTGGTAGACTGTTTTTCATTCACCATCCAGTTTGCAAATGAGAAAATGAATTTACAATTGAGCTTTTGCGAGATATTGAAATATAATGCTGTTGTCAGTGATGTCATCATGAAATATTACTTCCTGGTAAGAGGCCACAAGGTCAAGTGCAGGACGCAAGGTCGCATATTGGAATGCACACACAGCATATTCTCTAGTGGCCCATCAGAGGAAAGGAGCAAGAGGCGAGCAAGGCAGCCAACCAGGAGCAGCAGCAGTCAGAAAAAAAAACCACAGACATGATCTGAAATGGTGTTGCATTCTCCTGGGATCCTCAGCCTGCTGCAGCTGAAATAGACAGCAGGGCAGGCACAGGAACTGGCTTTTCCAGTTTCTTGCTTCATAGACTGTCTGATGATCCAGCTAGCCTAACACTAACAGGATCTGTGAGTAGTCAATATTGTGTTTTGTTCCAGGATGTACCTCTGAGAAGTAGGGACATTTGAAATCAGAAAAGAGGTGAAAGGTTTTGAGCGGACATATTTTCATTGTCTAACTACAGTCTGGTGCGGTGCTGAACATTGGACCAATACATATTGGAACAGTGGAGAACATGTACTGACAGAGGCCATACAACAGAAATCCAGTAGCCTATATGTATGTTCAAAGAGGTATTAATATCTTCCGGTTTCCACAGAAGGCCGCAAAAATCGATCGTCCAAGTCATACCGTCCAGTAATCGAAAATGTACTTTTTGTCCACCAAAAATAACCCTCATGAACAGAACTGAACATTGTCATACTGTATTGTCATACTGTATCACAACACAACACATACTGTAGAAACTAGCTATAGGAGCAGATGTGGGAGAATTTACAGAAATGTAAATACTCAGTAGAATGTATTGATCTAACATGATACAATGGTGGTATGAGAGAGGATTTTTACCTAGAATTTTGAGTGTTTTTTAAATGAAATATCCACTCCAGTACTGGCTTGAGTGTGGTAGATTCCACCATAGTCCAGCTTGTAATGCAATAGCTTAAGTGAGAAAAAAATCATATGTGAATATGTTAGGGCAGCACTATCTGACATAGCACCTCTTATGTGCTTAAAATTATAAAGATGAAATTTGAACTGTGTATATACAGAATGTGTATGTGTAGAGGTAAGGATTAGGCTATATGTATGTTTATGTGCATTCGTGTATATGTAGAGCCAATGTGAATGAATGTACTGGATGTACTGTACAAAGTAAGGTACTTGTATATGAAATGTGAGTAACAAACAAGATCTGACTAATGCTGAACATGATGAATTTGACTTGTCTGATGTGACGAAATGGAAACGAATATCCCCATGGAACAATAAAGAATCTCATCTTCTACATCTGCAATGCAGTTGTGCTTCATCCTGAAATACAAGTATTCAGAGTTGGCCAGCTATCGTGCAACTTCACACCTTTGATGAGGAGAAGATTGGCACATGTCATATGTGATAAAAGAAGTGACACAAGAGATGGCTGACAGGCCCAACGCGACCGGGTCTATAAGACACCAGCTGCTATCTGCAGTTGGCATGATGCTGTCAAACATAATTTTCCAGTGCCAGTTTTCACTGTCCGTCAGTACAAAGTCCTCCTAGACTGGATGACTTTTTCGAACCCCGGTGAGTTTAGGTTATGTGACTGGTTGATACGTCTTTAGTGTTTAATGAGTGACAGTTATAGGCTGACATTGACCACGCCTCTTTAGGAGACCAGAAGGACAGGCTTTGGTGAAGCATACCACCCCACTGCAATGGTCTCCTGTATGATATCTTGTTGATATTCTGCGTTTAGTGGAAATGCAAAGACAGACCTCATTGTTATTGAATGGGAGGAATTTTATCCTATTTCAGAGGCAACATGTAGTGTAATGTAATGTAATGTAATTCACAAATTCACACTGCAATAGACAATCACGATAAGCACATGGCAATTTACTGCAGTGGTGTTCTCTGTGGCTAGGGTTAGGTTAGTATATGTAATGATATGATCAGTTCACTCATTGGTGTTGAAAGCCAGCATGGACATATGACAGAAATACAGAGTACTGCATTGTGCTCCTAAAGTCATTGCTGTAAATATCACAACATACAAACATCCAAAATATTGATTTGGATAAAAATGGATATGGTTTATATTTCCTATACTCTTCTCTCTGATTATTTACACAGTGGAGTTGCTGAAATAGCCAATTATACTATGGGAAAAGTAATGCAAGTTTGAAAAAGACACTGAACTTTTAAATAGTTAGGATGGTCTCTCAGGATATAAATGGACAAAGGAATGCCAAAAGACCATCGATTTAATGGGTTACACTCCAAAAACCACAGCCCATAAACTATAGAGAGAAGGCTTAGGCTGAATCCTATTTCACCCCTTAGCCCTACGCCATTCCCCTTCCCCTCCGTTTTGCGCATTCACGTGTAGGGGTAGTGGCGTCCCATTTCACGTTAAGACAGAGGCGTAGGGGTAAGGGTAAGGGTTTTCTACCGCTCCAAACTGAGATTTTCCGACACCACACTCCAAATGGAGGGCTATTTCCCCGAATGCATTGTGAATGCCTTTAAAAATTGTCGGAAAGCCGCAGCATCCACAACAACGCACACGTTTAAGTATTTTCACTGTAATTGACGGTTTTAAAGTGGTAATAATTATTCCATTGTACTAAGTTTAACATTGTCCCAATGTGTAATGGCCCAATACTCAATGAAACGCACGTGAAAAAAATCGCTATTAACGTCAACACAATGCATGAAAGTCTTGAAGGTTTTGCGAGGGTTGCGCAACACTGTTGTCCTTTTTTAAATTGTTGTGCGAGTAATTACAAGCAATATCGCCGGTTTAACTGTAGAGAGGCTGGTTTTTGAATGCTATGGGAGTCATAACATGATTGTTGAAGGGGTGTCTCAATTCGAAGGGGTTGTGTTTCAAGCCCTAGCCCTTACAGCTCTGTTTGAAGGGACGAGGGGCAAGGGGAAGGGGTAGAAATTAGAAATCGGGTTCGGCATTAATGTACACAGAAGACAGAAACAGAAAACAATACTGATATAACAAACGCATTATCAAAATACTCTTGTGAATATTTCACAGGGGATGTGAGGTATGGGAGACCTCTTTTGGTGCTACAGTATTTCTTTTCACTTTGGCTGTGTCTGCAGAGGTCTCAGTGGTTTATTGGCTCTCAGGTCCACTTACCCTAATTATCCACAACATTTCCTTCTTCAACCATTGGCCTGGTCCCTGTCAAGCCCTTGAAAAAGATACCCCCAAAAACAAAAATGTAAAAGCAATGTCAAGCATATGAATAACTCAGATGTTTCTTAGCCGATTCCTGTTCTGTTTGTCTCCACAATGTCATTCTCACCTGCGTTTCATCCAAAAGATAATTTTTAAATGACCTTTCCGCCACCTTTGATTTCACTAAATGTAAATGTTTTCATTACATGATTTTTAGTTTGTACAGCGAGTGTGGTTAGTTGTAAACTGTTTTGTTATTTTCTTTTTGTAGGGTTTGCACATGATGCAGCGATTTGTCTTCCTTTATAAAAACCTTTCTGTAAATGTTCCCTTGTGCCTCTTCCATTATGATTGACAACTTCTCAGCCCTACGGTACTAGTGGAAGAGCTGCCAGGGGGGTCTGCACATTGATGACAAACTGAGTTACTGTAACAACACTGTATCTGACATAACATAATCCTCACTTGGAAAGCCCCGCTATTTCATTCAAAATGCTGGATGTTATTCAAAGATTAATATAATACAATTCGAAATTATTTCAAGAACATGACTCAATCTCTTGAGAACGAACCAACTGTTTTCTTGTTTACTGCCATAACCCTTCTCACACTATCTCCTCCTCCACCGCGCCTCTATCAGTGATTATGTCATTCCTGATACAATAAGATGCTTCACTGCTTGCATAAACCATACAAGCTTCATCCGTGTAATAAATGAGATGTCAGCTTTCCGGACCACAGCACTGCATGAATGTTTTCTGCTGCTGGCATCTTACAAGAGGACTAAGGTTGCAGCTTTGAGTAAGCAGTCTTTCTTTGCAACACACACACATACATACACAAACACACACACAAGCACGTACGCACACGCACACGCACACACACACACACACACACACACACACACACACACACACACACACACACGCACACACACACGCACACACCCACATGCACACACACACACACACACACACACACACACACACACACACACACACACACACACACACACACACGCTATCTTTTAAGCACCTTATTTGGCAAATGAAAAATGAGCAGAGACCAAGCGGACAGGGATGTTGCAGGACAGTCGGCTGTGGTCCTGTACGGTACAGTAGCGCTAATGCTTTATTACAGTATGTGGCTGTGGTAGTTACTGCTGTTATCTCCCTAGGTTACTGCTCCTCCACGGCCTGGGCCCCCACTGCATCACAACTCTCTCCACTGTCACCTGGAGGGAGCCCACACAGTTCTTTCCGCTCTACTATAACTCAAACTGATTAGTGTACTGTAGTTGTGGACGGTCCCCAATGAAATTACTGTTGAAAATATGACTTTCTTGTTTTCAGAAACTGTGACTTTGTTTCTCAACACATTTTGAGCTTAGTCCCGTGGGAGTTGATTGCGCAGTGAACCTTACACTTCAAATGCGGAAACACTAAATTCTTGAATTATGCAAATGTGTAAATGCTTGAGCATGATTCTTCCGCTGGGAAATCATATTTAGTCATTTTGGAGTTCGGTTTTCTTTTTTATTCTCAATTTCCCGATTCCGTGTTTCAGTGATTCAAAGGGAAATATTCCAGAAAATCCAACTGGTTCATTGCAAAATAAAGTGTCCGTAAGCTGTCGAGAAGTTCTGTCTTTAAAACACTTTATCTTGTTCAGAAAAGTTTTGACTCAAACTAAGATAGAAAAGAAAAATTCTTTGTCCTGAACCGAAATATAATCCTCATGGAAAGGTTGGTTTTCAAGTTGGCCTGATTGTATGTTGATGGGCTTGGCTATTGGATTCAGAACATGTCTTCCTGTAAAGAATAAAAGCTGTTTATCATAAGCATATGGATCTCAAGATACAGCCTTTAATAGCCCCACCCAAAAACTTAAAACTTAAAAAAATAACCTATTCTTCCTTCCTGATAATAGCTGAAAATGTGTATATTTACTCTATTATAAACACCACCCCAGGCCATCTAGATGTCACGCTGTTTGCTCTGTAGTTAATAATGTTTGCTGCTTCTTGAAGTGAACTTCCCTTTCCTTTCTTTGAAGAACTCATCGACAAAGAAGTCAAAGTACTTTGTGCAAGTACCAGCAGTTCTCAAACTGCATTTTCTGTTAGTTAAAATTACAACGTTTGTATCAATCCATTGTTATTTTCTCTTGGCACAAGGCAGCATCACCTTGCACTACAGTTATTTTGCTAAAATGAAAACAGCTTGCCAATTACTTTCATGTTTTCATCCTGTAATAAAAACATTCCATCCCTTTATTTGAGGACACTCTGAAGAGAGCCAGAATTCGTGCTGGAGAGATGGGGTAGGATTGGGAGGTAATCACAGTCCAGAATTGAACACGGTTCCCCAAAGACTTACCATTTCTAGGATGGAGGGCAGCCAGAATCACGGCGCCCCACAGTCATTTTAGTGATGTACACCACTGCTTTCATTACCAGTCTGGGAACAAAGGTACGAGGAGAGTGACAGGGAGCAGGCTGTGCATTTGGGATTTTTTTTGGTGGCTTTCTTGATTTATTTGTGACAGAACAGTGACAGAGGGACAGGAAACGAGTAGGGAGAGAGAGAAGGACTGGCAAACGACCCGAGGCGCATTCGAACCCGGGTCGCCGGCGTAGTAAGCAAGTGCCCTACTGTTACTACACGGTAGGGCCACAGGCTGTGCATTGATAACGGTATGCTTGTTTTCTTTCATTATTATTTAAAACAGCAGAAAACTTATCAGGGCTCAGTATCACACCTGCATGCCAACTGTATAATCTTCCTCAGACACTATTCTGTATAATTGGACAATAATGAATCATTGCACTGGGCTAGACACATTCAGACTGCACCGAAGTCATGGGAGGCTACTGTGTGACATTGTCACCTCACCATCATGACAACAGTGTAAATATATAATGTAAACTATATAGTAAATGTTCTCAGAGAGTGCAGACCTCCTCAAAGGAAGCTGTTTGATAGAACAGAAGTCTTTGTGCCTTCTTTTTGTGGAGTTAGAAACTGGAATGTCAAAATTCGGCCTGTCCCGTAATTCAATTTGCGGTCACTAGTGGCGTCCAGATTTGTAGGCTAGCAATGGTGAAGGATCTTTACTGTAAAAAAAGTCCTGGTTCCAGTTTGTGATCCGGATCACCACCAAAATGCAATCAACTCCACAAAGATTCATCCATAAGTTTTTGAGTTATCCTGCTGACAAACAAAGCTTAACTATTTCCCCATTGGGATTAATAAAAGTACTCTACTCTACTCTACTCTACTCTACTCTACTCTAAACAAACAGACAGACAAACAGAGAGACAGACAGACAGACAGACAAACAAACCAACGCAACCAAAAACAACCCTCCTTGACCGAGGTCATTTTTTAAAAAAAATCTCTCTTGAAACATTGTCATGCACAAAATAAGGGATGTCATCGGAGATGGGGTGTAGAAGGTGTAGATCAAATCAATCAGGTTCATAAGAAAAGTTGAAACCTTGCCCATGCATATTCAATACACATATTGTAATCCTGACCTTTGGCTTGTTTGGAAGCATCGATTTTTTTCATGATGCATGGCATAACATAATAACATCCCAAATGTTTCCAGGCTTTGATCTGTGTGATGCTGTGTACCTTGGAATTTAATATGTGTACACTTATCAATGTTGCAGATCATAAAAACCGAATTTCTTGGTTGCCAGCTGTGGTAAGAAAGAATCCTGGCCCTTGCCAGCCCTCATAGGTGCTGGAAAGGGGGATGCAGTGGTGCATTTGCATTTCCACTTTTGGACTCCCTAAATCAGGCTCTCGCTCAACCTTTACTGCAGACAAATGAGTGGAGTGCAGCAGCAGTAACATTTTTAAGAAATAAAGAACCACCACTTTAAAACTTGTTCCGGCGCCCTTGCCGGCCCTAACCACATGTTAGTGCTGCCCTTTGGCATTCCTCTCCATCATCATACCAGGCATGGTGTCTGTTTTGAACTGTAGCTCTGACATGATGAACTGTTGGACTAACTGTTGGACTAACCGTTTGTATTTCATTGTATTTTATTGTGTTTTATGATTAGCATTGCAAATCTATTGAACTTGAATATCATTTTTTTGAATATCACTTGAATTCTGCACAGTACATGTGTGGGTGTGTGAGGGAGATAGACTATTTCTTGGAGATTTGAAAAATCCCCTGAATAAGAATGTAAGTAGGAAAAAAAAAATATGGCATAAACCATGGCCTGACATACAGTATGACTACAGTACATGTGCCACTGGTCATCATGGACCATATTTTTCACGCATAGCAATACATCTGTGCTTGCCTGGTTAACACCAGACCTAATCACAAGTGAGATTAGGTCTGGGGAGTTGCCTATTGTAAATTCCGTATGGGGCCGGAATACTTGGCTATCATGACACACTGCCCTGCTCTCTGATTGGGCAGAGAAACTGTTAAGGTCGGAATGCTTGGCCATTATGACACAGGTACCATGATCTTGTACGTTATGAGTCATCCTCGCCATACTGTCTTTCAGATCGAAACGATTGTGTAGAACTAAAGGCAGTATGGGAGTTCCCAGGCTACATCTGTGCATCAATTAGTATCAATGTTATTATTAACAGTTTGTAGAAAAAAAGATGAGAGACTTCTGGAGTTAAAGTGTTCCCTATACATTTCAAACATATGCTTTAATCAATCATATGAACATGATGAACATGAGACACCTTTAAGTGTGTGCATGTGTGTGTGTAAGTGTGTGTGTGTGTGTGTGTGTGTGTGTGTGTGTGTGTGTGTGTGTGTGTGTGTGTGTGTGTGTGTGTGTGTGTGTGTGTGTGTGTGTGTGTGTGTGTGTGTGTGTGTGTGTGTGCGTGCATGCATGCGTGCATGTGTGTGCACCACCACTGTGGTTGGAGAGAGGACCAGTGATAAAGAGAGTTGGGAGTACGGATGAAACACTGGTGCAATTTAGAGTAAATGTCAGCAGGGGAATGATTTATGGACCCTGTAATGCAGGCTGCACCATCTGTTTTTCTCTGAGACCTGTTGTGTCTGTGTGATATCAAGGCCGATATCTTTTCTCTACACAGAGCCTTGTCAGAGTCAGATCACCTCAACGCCATCATCAGCAAGTCATGTGTAAACACAGAGCAGAAGGGGAAAACAAGGGGAGGATGAGGAGGATGGCTGAGAAGCAAAAGGAAGGAGGAGGAATCCACAGAACAAAATGTCAAAGGTCAAGGCAGAGTTGGACGAAATACAATAGAACCACGAGGAGATCTGAGGGCGAGTAAGCTTGTTAATGCATTAGGAACAGTTTGGAGTCATCCTGCCAGCCTCTTGAAGCGTGCCACACAGTGGAATTTCCAGACAGAGAGCTGGATACTGTTTTTAGGGCATAACATCAGATTTTGATGTTACAAAATGAGCACAGAAAAGTGAACGGATAAAATGGAGCTCTTTCAATCTGCCGACTTAGTTTCGGTTCAGCTGACATTTCCTCATATTGTGGAAAACATTAACTTGGCCACTTGTCTGTGATCACAACACAGCAAGAGAAGCACTGAAGATTAAAATTAACGGCATTTATAAGGTCACATTGTCACACCAACAATAATTTACACATTATTTAAAAAGCTGTAATTCCCATGCTCCCATCTCGACGCAATTGCATATTCTGTGTGGTTAATCAATGTAATGAAAGCGAACGCATAAATAACACTCGTCAGATGAATAAGTGTGTGGCATCGGAGTCTTCCTGGAGATGAATGGACTGTGTGTTCTCTCCGTTCCTGTTCTTCATTGATTTTGTGGCCATTATTCTCTATAGGCACAGAAATGAAAGAGTCGCACCAACATGTGTAGCAACATATTAAACAAGTTCTGTAAATTCACCATGGACTGGCCATGTACATCACTAGATGTCCACCAGGGCCATTTGTTCAGTTCAACTGCATAGTTTGTTATTATAATTACAAGATCTCACAACTTGAATCATATCTTACAATTGGCGCACTACCACACTGTAAAACAACAATAATGTTATTAATGCGTTAACAAAAATTGATATTTTTATTCCTTATATACTGTATATAAGATAACATGATATAGGCCTATAACATTTGGTGTATGCAGTAAGTGTCCTCTGTTCTTTCCTTTTATTTTGCATACATATACATCCTCAATTAATACGACTTGCTGGAATCGTTTTTCTTGGTTACACAAAATCCAAAGTAAAGCCTGCCAAATGAAAAGTTTGCAAACATTCCATCCATTTAGTTGCTTCTTCACTTTCCACAGATAAAGATTCAGTACAGTGAGTCTTCGTCTACTTTAATGATCTGCAGAGAAGTAAATACCTCCGTTGCGATATTGAACAATGCCCCGAGTATCAAACAGAAAATCAAAAGTATCAGTGGCAGAGCTTCAGCGTGGATAGAGGAGATCAGTAAGTCAGCAGAAATGGCTCCAAGAACCTATCATGTTTCAAGCTAGTGTTTACTGTTTCTTGGTGCCTGCAAAATGAGGTGCTGCCCTTGATCCTGCCAGCCAGCTCTTCATTCCCATGTGCTGGCGCCAAATGACTGCATCATAAACAGGCAACTTGACTGAAAAGCATCCATACTTTACTTTGTGTGATCCATGAGACACATTTCCCTATATTTCTTTTCCAATGCAAATAGTGGATTTGCCTGTATCAAGTCTTAGGTTTTTCTTATATTTCAGACATGTAAAAGTCCTTTGCCTGACAATCCTTTACCTGACATGTGCAGCTTCCATCTTCATCGGGGGGTCACATCGATGTTTATGCACGACGTGCTACTTTTACATGTCGGAAACAAAAGAAAAACCTAAAACTTGATTCAACAGTTAGACATACTGAACCTGTTTCAAACACACACACACACACACACACACACACACACACACACACACACACACACACACACACACACGCACGCACACACACACACACACACACACACACACACACACACACACACACACACACACACACACACACACACACACACACACACACCAACTTTAATATCTTTGTGGGGCCTTTGTGGGGCCCTTCCTATTTTTGTGGGGCCCTCCATAGTGTACATATTAACAGCAACAATAGCTAAAGGATGCTAAACTGTTTGCCTGATTTTCATAGACTTCAGATCACGTATCGCGATTCTGGTTTTCTGTTTCCAAATGGCCTAGTTAACCCGCCTCCCTCGGCTTGCTACTGGTTGAGGGCTGTGCCGAAGTTTAAACCAAACATTTCTTAGTCCCCATAGAACATCTCTGCTTAAACCTCGTCAATGCCTTGAACACGCCTCTACCCAGGACGGTTGGAAATGCTCAGTTGATTGGTTCCAGACAAAGTGGGTGGAGATCTCGCTGTAGCGGGATCAGATTCTACTTGAACAAGCTCCTGGCCCTATTGTGTGTAGCTGAGCCGAAGGCGTTGCGTTACCAGTAGGGCAGAGCCCGGCTACTAAACTGTGCCCAAACCAAAACAATCTACCCTAACCTGTCAGTGAGAAAATATTTTTACACTTTTACTTTTAGCAGTAACAGCAAAACTACCCCAGCAAAAGGGGTCAAACATGTGGGTCAGGATTTGGGCCCCACATGGAGCGAGGGCCCCAGCATGTGGGTGTGCTCCAATAGCAGTGGCCTCACAAAGGTAGATTAGTGTAGTTAACACACACACACACACACACACACACACACACACACACACACACACACACACACACACACACACACACACACACACACACACACACACACACACAGCGAGACAGAGAGGGAGAGGGAGAGAGCACTCACACACACACACACACACACACACACACACACACACACACACACACACACACACACACACACACACACACACACACACACACAGCGAGAGAGAGAGAGAGAGCATTGCACACACACACACACACACACACACACACACACACACACACACACGCACACGCACACGCACACGCACACGCACACACACACAGCGAGAGAGAGAGAGAGAGAGAGAGAGAGAGAGAGAGAGAGAGAGAGAGAGAGAGAGCATTGCACACACACACACAGCCACCCCCCCCCACCCCCTGCACACACACACACACTGGCCAGAGTTCTCCCCTCGGTAATTGCAAGTTCAGATCTCCTGCTTCACCATGGCTCCCGTTCCCTGCTCTTGCCAACAAATAAGTACACAGCGATGCATTTTAAGTCCAGCACCCATTTATCTTGTTGTCATATGCCTTCATCTGCACTCTAAGGAGGAAACTCCCCCCCTGACCTCCTTCCCTTACTCGTCATGAGCTTGCAACCTCCTCGCCTGTATCTACTCGTCATCCTTTTCCCATTTTCATTTTCTTCTCGACTCATATCCCACCTTGCCCATGAGAGGTCAAATCTGAGACTAAATTTGGTAGGTGCAATTACAGTACGTAGATTAAATGCATCATCACCACTATCATTTTAGTGTTCATAAACTCCTTTGTCTAGAGAGAAGATACACCCAAACTGTAGCAAAATATGTGGATGCCGCCACCACTTAACTTTAAACCCACAACTGTGTCAAATCCAACAATGAAGATAAAAGAACAACATATTTGGGGGCGTTTAGGCCAGGGGTGGAATGAACCCTTGAGGCCGTCTTATCTGCCAACTGACATCATTTTAATGTTATTCAAATTAAATGGGAAGTCCACCCACTTTGTTGAGAAGCAATCAACTTTTAGCAGCTCCAACGACTCAAGGTAGAGGCGTGTTCAAGGCAGTGGCGTGACTGTTCTATTGGGACTAAGAAAATGTTTGGTTTAAACTTTGGCACATTCTTTTCTAGCTTCGACCAGTAGCAAACTGAGTGAGGCGTGTTAGCCAGGCCGTTTGGGAAACATTATTCATTATCTTCTTGGTCAGACCAGCATCTCGGTACGAGATTCGAAAGTCGATGACAATCAGGCAATGTACCGGTCTGGTAAAGAGACAAACACTCAATGCCAGAAGTGGCAAACAAAACATACACTTCTTGTACATCTCATCATCACTTATGCGGCTATACATATTCATATATGTTATGCAATGTCATAGACAAGCACTTCAGACTTAGTTTCGATGAGAACTACTTAGTTCCAGTCATCAAAGTGTATCAATTGAGCCTAGGATTTCAGGGTGGCCGATGTTATGCCTGCAGATGTCTCTGGGCTCTCAAGGCTGTGACAATAGCTTGTTAAGGCTATATTTAGACCTCCCTGTGGGCTCCACTATGTCTGAGACACCAGATTTGACAAGTTTGTACCTTTTTAAACCAACATATGGGCCTACTCCTCTGACCTCCCATGAGCCTATGAGGACAATCTGTCTGCATAACAAGCAAAGAGCATGTTCCAAATTGTAAATTTGTTATAGGTTATTCAACCATCCAAAACAGTCCAGCGACAAAGTTCAAAGATGCCTCTAATGCCTCAACCCAATTTTACTACCACAACTAGGTCAAGAACCTCAGACAATATAATGCTCCAACAGCAGAAATGAAACCATGAAGATGAGCGTGAGCACCTGTTTAAACAGTGCTCCACTGAACAAACGAATTGCTGCTATGTAAGCGTTGTTGTGTTTGGAATGAATCCCAAAATAAAAGATACAAAACCAGAACAAAATAAATACTTGAGTAATTTTATCCAAGACAAATATAGTGTCTCCCTACACCTCCATCCATGTCTAAAGTGCCCTTTAGCAAGGCAACCCCACATTACTCCAGGGAATGTAATGTTATGTAATATAATGTAATACACAGTATCTGCAAACAAATTTGAGAAAGCCAAACTCTACAGCTAACATTGTAGGCATGTGTAAATCAATGGCGATCAGGCTCACTTCGGTCACAAAAACACCAATATATGGTGGCGACACATTGAACAAGGCCAGTATTTTGAATGCCTGGTTAAATGAGAACCTGACTATAAATTAATGATTTAGGTAGATATTTATAGCCAAGTATCATCAGCCACCTGTGTCTCAATTTCATTACCTGGCCCCTGGAGGGGTTTGGCCAGGTTTTGCAATGATACGGTCTGTGAGTCTGCCCTGTGTGTGTATCCCCCAGGGGAGCAAAACACACACCAAGTCATACACACACTCCTGGGCAAATGCACACAATGTCGCCCGCAGCGTTGGGTCCAGGTTGCTATCTCTGATTGCACCCTTCCCAGCAAGGTATCAGAGTTAGACCATTCTGAAAGCCAAGAACTATTTTTTGGTGATTGGGCAAATCATCGAACAGAGGTGAAGTCATAGTATCCGAGTCCGTTGATGGTTCAACAACTGCATATGAAAGTACAGGTGTAATAGTTTTAAACACCCACACACAGGAAAGGAAATTAAAATCAAAGGTAAAATTTCTTGCAGTACAACATTTGTGATATATTTAATAACTTGTCCATGTGGTAAATCTTATGTTGGTAAAACGAGTAGATCCTTGAAGACACGTATAGCTGAACACCGCAGCACGATTAGATGCAAAAATTTGAATTATCCGGTTGCTGCTCATTTTGTTGAATTCAATCACCCCATTTCATCCCTTAAATACATTGGTATTGAGAAAGTGGTTTTGCCCCCTAGAGGAGGTGATTTAGACAACTTACTCTCCAGAAGAGAACACTACTGGATATACCATTTAAAAACCTTAACACCTTATGGTTTGAATGTTGAATATGACCTTAAATGTTTTCTCTGAAGAGTTTCCTGTCAAATGTGTTTTTGTGTTTTCAGATTGTATTATTTGTGATGTTTTGATGAACTGATGTTTTAATTTCAATCTGTTAACCTGTGTAAATAGATGTAAATACTCTTGGTTACCTCTAATTAAGACTGATTTGCTAACGAGTGAGCCTTGTGCTCGGAAGCATTTAAGGTAACCAACCAATGGGGGAGCTCTATGCTCTAGGGGGATCAGGTGTTCACTAATTGGGGTTTATATAAAGGCACTGTGGATGTGGTTGTTTTGTAAGTTTGAAGAAGGCCAGACGGCCGAAACGTCACTTCACCATTAAAACATGGAGCAGAGTGTGCGGCATTCTTTTCTTTTTCTTTAATCAACAACTGCATATACCACGACCTAAGGGCAGCATTGCTTAAATCAAACCAATGTCAATAGGGTCATTTCTACTTCCGGTTTTCTACCCGGTACTGTTCGACACAGCACGACTCAGCTGCCACTTGTTGCTTTTCGCTTGGGCACAACACCGCTCGACTCAGCTCGAAAAGCAGGCAGCCGGCTGAAGCGAGCTGAGCGGGTCTTTCGCTGCCTACTACCCAGAAACTGTGTCAGCTCGTCCTCACCGGTAAATCAAAACAAAATCATGTCGGCCACCAGATCAACTCTCTTGGATTGCTCTTTAGTTTGCAGGCAAGGCAATAATCAAATCGATAATCAAAGGCAGAAATCAACATTGTAGTATCCAAATACGACGTCGCTGAAACTATTTATAGCCTACTTCGATAGGTGAGATATCTGTCGGGCTTACCTCAAGTCAACTAGCCTACGTAAAGAAATGCTACATGACATGACATTGCTACATGCCAAAAACGTAAGTTCAACCTACTCCTCCGGGTTACACGGTTTGTAATGGAAACACAAACTGGGCTGGTTTAACAGTACCACTCAGCTCGACACGGTACGCATGGCACAGCCGGGTTGTATATGGAAAAATGCCTACACAGTGCAATTTTCACAGTTTCTTTCCCGCGTTGTAGGGGTCTGCATATCACCTCTGTGGGTGATGCAACTTTGAACTGATTTGGTCAAAAGTTCATTGACATGTATACATGATTTGTCCTGCATGCCCATTTCCAATGCCCCCCACTACCACTAGTGTCCCGACTTTGTCTCCCTCCACCCATGACAACTATAAGCCCTTTTCCACTGCTGGTTTGCTAACCGTACAGCGTGACACAATACGGGACAGCACAGCCGGTTTGTATGTGGAAAAGTGCCTTGTACAATCTCAGTCTCATGATTACAGGCTTAAGATTTTGTGTTTGACTCTCATGTTTTTAAAGTAGACAGTTGTTGTGATGCCAAGGTCTCACAAGGCCCACATGATGCAGGCAGGTGTCGATCAATGTCCTTTGCCTATTTTGAAACACAAAGTTTTAGATGGTTTTGCATTTAGAGTGAAGTAGTAAAAGCTTGCACATCCAAACGTCTGACCTGGGAGCAGGACAAACAACCAGATAGAAAGAGAGAAAAGTCTGCTTCAACCAGGATCTTTTTGGTCCCACTTATTTATTTATTTTTCGGTATGAAGAAGGGTTTCTACCTCCCAAAAAATCCTTTCTCTCTTTTTTTTTTAGGTTTAGATTGCTAAGTTTCAGGTTTTATGAAGGGAAACTGGCCGATGCGACAGACATATCTTCATAAATTCATCACGGATTGTCATACATTTTTGTGACAAGGTGTGAGTGCCCACTTTCAGTGTGGCAAATAACAGTTGCAAACTCAATTGTGTGGGGAAAACAAAATAATCAAATGATGCTAAATAAAATGAAAATTTCCCATGGAGACAAAAACTCTCACACACAGTAAAACGTTTGAGTGAAACATTATTAAAAGGTTATTATCAACCCTGTGAGCACTGTGCAGTCATAAAGAGAGTATCTAGCCGCCACATAAGCAGAGCTGAGGGAACACTCTCCCCATTTCAACCCAGCAGCAGTAGCAGTAGCTGGGGTGAAATGGGGGAGTAATCACTGCTGCACAAGAAGCCTGTGTTGATTGCCCAGATAGCACTGCACTGCATGAGGAGCAGGAAGGCACAATTACAATGCACCCTCAACTTCTTTTGAATCAGCACCTCGCCAGAAGAGAAGGAAAGCACAGCATAGGCTACATAGGGTTAGTGTGCCACCACAACACATGAGAGCTCTACTAGGATACAGTATTTTAAAGAAGAAATCATAGACATGTCAAAACCTCTGGTTACCTGCTGATGTCTACTGCTAATGAAAGCACAGCTATAGGCTACATAGGGTTAGTGTGCCACCACAACACATGAGAGCACTATACAGTATTTGAAGACATCATAGTCATTAACAGCAAATCCTCTGGTTACCTGCTGATCTACTGCTAATTTTGAACTTTATTACAGACTCAAGGCCCACTGGAGACAATACAATACACAGATCAATACAAAAACAGTACATTGCACATTCATATTTACACATTTTATACAAAAAAAAAGAAAGCTAGTGAAGGCTCACATACCAGTGTGCTCATATTTTAGACATGCACCTCACAGAGCCACGACTTGGATCTGCAATCTGAGCAATACGCTCATTCGTGGATCGGTCGAGTCTGTTCATAAACTTAAAAGTGAGTTTTCTCACCAAAGTCATAAAAGTAGTTAAACCCAGCCTGCAGAACAGCTGGCTTGCCCTGGTACTCCTTGGGTTTCTTCAGGAGCAGTGGTGTAGTCTACATAGAACGCAGGTATATGCAGTATACCCACTTCAAAATTTCAGGGGTTTCAGTATACCCACTTAAAATTGATTGATCCATTATTTAGAATAGCACAAATATATACAGTATATCTACTTCAAAAAATGCTCAAATATACAGTATACCCACCACCAGGCCCGTCACTAGGTTTGAGAGACAGGAGGGGCTTAGCCCCAGATGAGGAAAATGCGCGCGCACAGCGCGCGCCGAATTTTTTTCAGCTCACCTGGTAAGGTTTTGTCTATGATTAATTACTTTAAGAGCAAAGAAATCCTGCACATTGTCCATTCCACCAACAAACTTTAATACATTGTTTCGGTCATCCGACCTTATTCATGTTGTATTAAGTTTTTTGGTTTAATGGACAGTATGCAGGATTTCTTTACACTTGAATGACAACCCCACTGGGATAATATCCTACGCACCTGCCCACCTACAGAGGTGTGCAAAAGCATCTTCTTGAGCAAGTATTTTAAGAGTACCATACCGATTTTTAAACACTAGTTACAGTAAAAAAAAATTAATTCACATTTTAATGAACATTCCTTATATGTTAGCTAAACAAAACATTTCAAAAGGTTTCAACTGATGAATATTATGTACGGAAGTTAAAATGATTAGATAAAAATGCAGAGAGCATAATTTACACAAGGACTAGGAACTTTAAGGAGTTACTAACTGCATGTCTCCAGGAGAAGCAGTGGTCAGGAAGCAATTCATTCAAACAGGTTACTTACTTGGAAAACTATGCATCCCCAGCAGATATTTGGTCATTTTTACTCCATTAGTAGCTATTTTAATCAGTTAATGTGTGTGTTTCAAACTGCTAAGACAAATATTAAAGCTCAACTATAATTTCAAGACAATGTCAAATTGATTTATTACACGGGTATTGTGAGTGCAAATTGGTACTTTGGGTCTGAATATTTCATCCGTGTAAGTAATACTTTTCCTGAGGTGTTTTTAGTCACAAAGCACAATCCTCTGTTTCCCCCCGCATAACACATTGCTGTGCACCCTGTTTTTATTGCTGTGCAGTAGGATATAAGTGGCATTAAACAATAAATAAGCAACCATGAACTTGTATTCAGAATAATTTGCCTTCTTGGTGGTTCGTATTCAGTGCTTTACTGCATTTGTTTTTGGAAAAATGTAAAAAAAAAAAAAAAAAAATTTTTTTTTTGCATAATCGTTAAAGGGGGGGGCTAATACTAATGTAAGGGGGGCTAAAGCCCCCCTAAAATAGGCCTAACGACGGCCCTGCCCACCACAAAAAAGTAGACTACACCACTGTTCAGGAGAATCCTTAGACACTCTCTTACATTATAATGAATGTAAGAGAAAGATTAACGAGCCTTGTGACCATTGGTACCTCATACGGTACCTGCTGCATATCATTTCCTTGGTCACTCATTGATTTTCATCAATTACTTTCAGTTTTGACCATAGAGCAAATCGGCTATGTCTGTACTGTATGTATATCTATGTTGTTGATGTCAGTATGCCCAAAAACCTTTGAAATACATGTTAAACCTTCCTGTAGACCTATATCCTAACCCAGTCATCTAATCCAACTAGCCTAATTAAACACAATCGGGACAATTAGCTACTCATTAAAATACATCTTGTGTAGCTGGTACCTATGAACCAAATCCAGCCTTCTTGTGTGCAAGCTGGGATGGTAGATAAAATGACTGTTGAAAAATAATACCCCATCCCGCCCCACAGTTATAATGCTGTTCTATAAAACGTTTATCATGGTGGGTTGAAGATTGATCCAGGGTTTTATTGTTCGGTTTTAAGGCTTCCATACATTGACACATCAGCAAATGGGCTCCGCACAGTCTGACGTCTGTTACAGAAGTGCTGTAATCAATGAAATAGATGTCCGTGCTATTATTAGTTGTTCAGCATGTCTGATTTATTGCCTAGAATCTTAGTAGTTAACAAACAGACACTTTGGTAACACTTTATTTTAGGGATACATCTATAAGCACTAATACATACAATGTTAATGCCTGCATAAGTAACTTGTAAGGCATGTACTAAGCAAACGCTAAGGCCTACTAGGTCCTTACTAAGGTTAAATTGGTAATAAATCCCTTATTGTGCATGAACAAGACATTTGTGAATACATGCCTAACAAATGTTTGATTTTGCTTTGCACATGCCTTACAAGTTACTTATACAGACATATTGTATGTATTAGTGCTAATAGATGTATCCCTAAAATAAAGTTTTACCGACACTTCTTTATATTTAATGGTTGTATTTTGACTCTGGATATTTAGATTGACATTGAGGTTTCCTCTTATGTTCCACACTTTCTGTATCCAAGATAATCAAAAATGAATCAGGCATATTTTGGATAGACAGGTTTTGTTTTGTTTTGTTTTGTTTATTTGTTTTATTAGGCATTCATTTCTATATTGATGTCTTGCAGGCATAGTGCACAAATGGTAGATGGCTGCCATTTTTGAGGTGCGTTAAAGTGCAACTTCAGTAGAAAACCTGTGAGCTTCTTTCCACCATAGCTTATTTAATGTTGTAAAATGTGAAGTGAAAGAAAGCCCACCTGGGAAAACTCCAACTCCCATTGTCATTGTGACACAGCACTCCACAGCACACAAGTGAACACTACACTGCACACTGCACGCAACGAAATTGCATTTATGCCTCACCCGTGAAAGGGGGTAGCCCCCAATGGCGCCCCAAGGGAGTAGAAATGCGACCCAAGTATCTCATGAGATGGAGAATCATACCCTTTAGACTGCAATGAATATTCTACAATTGAGGACTGATATTACCTAAAATCTTCAGATGACATGATCAATGACCTGCATATTAAAGGTATTTTTGCCGCTCATAAGGGTGGGGGCAAAGGTGTCAGTTGCCCCAGGCCCGATGGGGGGATCCTCAATTGGGTCCTCAGCTGTTACATTGCATGTATTTGGTCGAGGGGCCCTCTCAGATTACTTTGTCCCGGTCTGTCAAAGTTGGTCTTATGTGCCAACAATCACTCAATGGTTCAGCCACATCACAATAATCTAACATATAGATGGAAAAAACTACACACGAAACACATCTTTTATCACTGAGTGATAAAATATGTATTCAAGATGTCAAAAAGTCCTGTGATGCCAGCCTTTGAACCTATAGTTGTCAAGCAGAAGTTTGAGTGACACACTTTCCATATCAAAACGAGTGCCAAGTGGACGGACAGCCTTTGAAAGGAGGGCGGCTGGACAGTATCAGGTCACTGCACCGTGCTGTGGCAAGCTATAAATACCGAAACCAGAAAAATCATCAAGGAAGACTCACAGACATCTTGACATTTGCAAGAGGCACTTTTTCATATCTTTTCATGTTCTTTCAACATGAAACTTTTCATTCCTCTTTAACCCCTTATTATATCACAGAACCTATGTTATAACCGTACTGTCACCAAATTTGTAATGGCTTTGTCTTAATCTGTTACTCACGGTTCTCTGTAATGTCATAGCAATGTTGTTATGATGTAGCTAAGTATGTTCAGCAAATAGAGAACAGGCCCGCCATCGACCCCATCTGCAATAAGAGGCTACAAGGTGTGAATTAAGGGTCCTTGTGTGGCCTCTTATAATTGATACTACGCAGACTGTGGTGTGTTTTTAGTTTCCTGTTTTTGACATTTGCAGAGGCATAAGACATGTGAGCTCCTCTTTCTAATCAAGGTTTGTCACAAGTATTTGAAATGTAGTTCTAAGTCGAAGTACATCCATGTTTTATGGCCATTCATATACTATCAAGTTCATACTGTCCGCATCCCAGTTTTGCAGATAGCCTACATGTATCTAGCCAACTGCTTTGTTGTCATTTTCTAAGTCCATTCATGTACAGTGTCCACAGTTAAACTATCCCAAGTTCATACTGTTTGCATCCCTGTTTTGCAAATACATATATCTAACCAACTGCTTTGTTGTCATTTTCTGCATTTAAATGAGTTTGCTATTTGCAAAGTGGCGATATTAATGTAAAAGTGGAATAGTAAGAGGATGAAATGCTGCACTTTCAGGGCATCCTTTATGCTGACCGAAGCAGAAACTGAAGCCCAGAGCCAAAATGTGTGAGTGCTGATTAGACATAAGGAACTTTGACAAATGTGACATCAAAATGAATTTAATTGCACCATCAATTCTTTTAATTTTCAGCAAAAAAATTAAATGGACTTTAAGCACCCTGCAAACATATGGTGAGAGCAGTATTGTATACTACAGAGTCAACATGGCTGTGAGGGTTTGCAGCTAAAGAGCTCAAGGTCTTTATGCTGATGTATGTTGTGTTGTGCAGGTCAGGTCACGCAGGCCAGCACTCCGGCCCTTTGTTGTTGATTATGAGTACCCTCCATCTTTTTTTTTTGCAAACAAACAAGTTAGAAGACGTCCTCCAATGTTCTTTGTGTTCAAAAAGCAGAGGGAGCAGGGGGGGATCAATGATGGCACAGGAACTCATTTAGGTGTAACACCAAGGTGCTTTATCAACACAGTCGTGTGCTTCTTCATTGTTGCCAATAATGAATACAGCGTTTGACAAAGGGGACATTTGATTTCACTCTCGGAGGAGTTCCTGTGGGAGATGGGATCTCCTTCGCAGCACTTAGAAGGTTAATTAGTGACTTCTCTCGCCCTCCATGGGAGACACTGGTGGGCAGGGCCGGATCAACGCACAGGCTAGATATGGCTGCAGCCTAGGGGCCCCCACCTACCAGGGGGCCCCTGATTGGCCAAAAGTGAAAATTGCAGAATTGCAACAAGATGGATTATTGAAAAAATAATCTGTTGTGTTGAGCACAGTTAGTAGACATGCTATCCTTAATTCTTAGCTCGTAATTTTGACGCTGCCTATGTAAATTTGTCTCGAAATTTGCCATCTGTGGGGGCCCACAGAAACCTGTAGCCTAGGGGCCCCTGACCACCTTAGTCCGGCCTTGGCGCCGCGGTGGGCAATCAGTTGATTTTCGAGGTGTAGGCCTACCTTATCTCCATGGCTATGTCGGTGAGGTTGGAGGCTTTGCTCTCAATATTGAATTTCGATATTGCAAAAAACCACCGGGTCACTCTTTGCCGTAATGGTCAGATAACACAAGGTTGTTCTCTTTTCCATTAGCAACGATCACAGTAGGCAGCCTTGTATCTGGCAGAAAAACGATACAGAGGTGTATAGACAAGGCCATGTTATGACAGAGTACAGAAATGTAACCCAATTGAATTTTTGCATCCACAATTTTCAGGTGGACAAAGATACAGAGACCAACCAACCCCATTATCCTTTGACCAGAAACCCTGTCAGAAATTGCTCATATTCCATCTTCCCAGAGGTGTAGAGACAAGGCCATGTTATGACAGAATACAGAAATGTAACCCAATTGAATTTTTGCATTTTGCACAAACAATCGATTTTCGAAGGTGGACAAAGATACAGAGACCAACCAGAAAACCCTTCCAGAAATTGTTCATATTCCATCTTCCCTGCCAGGGTTACATGTAGATTTTGAAAAGGGAGAAGAGATTTTTTTTGGCTCTGAGTCCAGTTCAACTCTGAGTCCTTTTCAGCTCTTTACGATAACTGAGCATGTACCATACTGACAAAGTTAAACATGAAGCAAAAAAAAAAACAGTTAAAAGATGCATTGTTAAATTATTTGACATGTTCAAGCAATGTGGAACACACATAGACATACACACACACACACACGCACGCACACACACGCACTCATGCAGGCACGCAAACACACACACACACACACTCAAACACACACACACACACACACACACACACACACACACACACACACACACACACACACACACACACACACACACACACACACACACTCAAACACACAGGGCCGCTGCTAAGGTTTTGGAGGCCCTAAGCATAACTGGTCAGAAGGCCCCCCTCATGATTAAATAATAATAATAATCTATTAACTAATAAATATATGCTTTGTAATGTAATTCAATATTCTTTTTCATGATGTTTTTTTCAGTCAATCTCAATTTAAGAGGCTCCAATTTTGGGGTTGAGGTGGTTGGTGCCCAACCTAAAGTACTGGTTGGTGCCCAAAGCACTCTGCGTACTCTGCTTATGACTAGCGGCGGCCCTGGATATAGCCTTGTCCCCAAGACTGCATAATCATACTTGAAGCGATGGAGTAGATTCACCCAAGGGTCATTTGAACCGTGCCATCCAGCCAAGTAGACCATCCTGAAGTTTTTTCTACCTTGGCCAAACATTAGCCAAGTTACCGAGTTATCCCCAATAACTTAGTACAAGCGCTAATGGAACTTGGCTGTTTAAGCTGTGTCAATGTCACTTCCGTCATCTGGGAGGAGCCTGTAAAAGTCCTCATCGAAACACATAATAATATGCACAGGGGCGCAACTACTCATTTCTAGGGGGGTATGCAAGAACTATTTTGGTGCCCCCCTCCCCCCAAAAAACACTTAATTATAATTTGGCGCCCTCCAATGCCCTCTCTTTGACGCCCCCCTCTCTCTGGCGCCCCCCTGCAACGCATACGTCGCATATACTGTAGTTGCGCCCCTGAATATGCACAATGAAAAGTGAATTCAGCATCAGTATTGATAAGTAACATTTGAAATATCTTTTAAGTGTTGCCTTGAAAATATAAGCCTTTACACAATCAAGTGAAAACTTTTTTTATACTCTCATCTGGAACTGGGACTTTTACGGGCTCGTCTCAGATGACAAAAGTGACGTTGATGCAGCTTTAGCAGCAAAGAAGGTATTAGGCTTGTGTTTATAATAATAAACTCCTGGAATATGTACAAACTTCAAAATGCATCGTTTGGTGAGTACAGACCATACTACTGTAGAAGTTGGGTGTCATGGCATGTGATTTTAGTTTGGTAAGTTTGGAGATACTGCCAAGTTCCATTAGCGCTTGTGCTAAGCTATTCGGGATAACTCGGTAACTCTGCTAATGTTTGGCCAAGGTAGATAACACTTTCGGTGGACTACTTGGCTGGAGGTCACAGTTCAAATGACCCTGGAGGAATCTACTCCGAACCATCACTTTAACAAACATTCATTGTGCAGTACGTTTCACTTGACAGAGTTTGCCGCCTACACCATATATTCATGCAAACTTGGACAAAACTGCATGTATCATACACTTGAGTCTTCAATCAATCAATTTTATTGATACATAAACAAGGAATTTAAATCCTGTGTATGTTAGCTTTCTGTACATTCAACGTAGACATGTAGAAGTGTACATTCAATAGACAAATAGAAATGAATAGACACATACTGTACAATAAAGACTACAATACACATATGCTGGCCTTTGAAAATCAGAGCTCTTGCATATGTCATTAAGTGTTTTGAATTATTTTGCAAATAATACTTATAGAAAGGGCCTGTACTTTTGCTGATCCTACAGTTTGTTTTCTTTTATGAATGGTTATAAACCCATATGTATAAAACATTTCCTAATTTAATTTTGAGGTAGTTTCAACACAATACACCATCTGTGGCTGTTGTATTCCCATTTGTGTTCAACTGTGTGAAACGCTGTGGATTTATTCTGGTATTTCAATGATTGTGTAACCATAGGCACCCATGTGCTGTATCTGTTGGTCATGCTCCATGCAACTGTAATACACTTCAGCAGTGTAGTGGTTAACCATCTACCCATGTGTGATATGACTGTAACATTTGGCAATTAAGAGCATCAAACATTGCATACAGCATCGTTATTAAATAAAACATCATATTTACAGCACATAACCCTTTCAGACACAAACTAAGAAGGAATATTTCCTCATCACAATTTTGAAAAAAATCCTTTGGGATGGGTAAGGAACAGTAGTTGTTGTTTGGGAAACATCCTATTTAGCCAGACAGAGTATAAAAGAGAAGTTGTGCTTTGACTGAAATTCAAGACAGACAGCAAGAACAGGCCGTAACATCAAAATGTGTCACACTAGTTAGGAGATGGAACCCACAGTTGACATTCGAACTGCTTAACTGCATCTATCTCTCTCTGTCTCTTTCTAGGTCAGCAGCACAGCCATGTTGACACCTTGCTAAGGCCACTTTCACACCAAGGCGGTGAAGTGTCGCGGAATCGAAGCGATTTTTACCAGCGGTTGCGAAAATACATGGAAACATATCTGTCCTTCCACACCAACAGGCGGTAGTCGGGCATCAGCGGCGCGGGAGCTGGCTCCGCTCCGTGCTGCAATTGGAAAATAGAGCTCGAGCGGATTTTGGACGGCATCGACCGGCGTTGTCCCATTCAAATGAATGGCAAAGTAGCGCGCTAGCTTTGGCTGTGGAGGGATTTTGAACAGGACTGGTGGCCGTGCAAGCCCGCCGAAACTAAGCAGAAAGACCTCAGTCGTCGTTGCGCGATGCCTTGGTGTGAATTCGGCCTAAGCCCTCCCCAATGACTAGATCAGTAGCCAGAATGAGTGAAGAGAGCAGCAAATATGATGTGTCAAAACATGTCATGTGTTTTCACTGTTGCTTTTTAAAATGGTAATATATGTTTTACCCCTCCCCCCAAGACACCCCCCCCCAACACCCACTTCCAGCCCACCCGCACACACAAGCACACACACACGCATCAGCCTGATCTCCAAAAATTCCGTGCTCCTGGACACGGATGTTAAGGACACAAAATCCGTGTCCAGGAGCACGGATTTTGCCAAAATTCCGTGCTCCTGGACACGGAATTGTTTTCCGTGCTCCTGGACACGGAATTGTTTTCCGTGATGGGCACACGGAAGTGCTTTCTATGGCTATTACCACAGCACTGTGTTAACTCTATCATTAGAAAATACATACCAAATGCTAATCCTAAACAAAATAATGCTATAGCAATTTAAGTTGTGCCCTGACCAAAACATTCCCTAACCTTCACCTGTCATTAAATACATATTTTTGAGAAATACCTTTTCCAGTTGGTTGCTAGGCTATCAAACTCATATAATGAATGAAAGAAAACTAGCTGTACCTAGACCAAAACAATCCCTAACCCTAACCTGTCAGTAAGAAACGTTTTTTTTTTTAGACAAAATATTTGAAATTAGAAAAATCCTGAGAAAACACAAGACTGTGGAAATAGCCTATAGAAAGCACTTCAAACAATTCCGTGTTCAGGAGCACGGAAAACAATTCCGTGTCCAGGAGCACGGAATTTTGGCAAAATCCATGCTCCTGGACACGGATTTTGTGTCCTTAACATCTGTGTCCAGGAGCACGGAATTTTTGGAGATCATGTTGCACGCACGCACGCACACATGCACGCACGCAGCACAAGATCACACAATCTTCAGAAACAGTCAATATAGTCGGTGGGCTAAACAAACCACTGTAGCCGGGCTTGACTCTTTTAAACGATCATAAGCTAGACACAACATTAAATACAACTCAGGCCAGTGGGGTAATTCTCCAGATGAGCCACTGGACATTTAGCAAATCTCTGATTGTTCATTCAAAAGCTGTAGCCCTATCAATGCATCATGCATTAATGGAGAACCATATAGTCGAGTTAAACAAGAACTGCGATTTTTAAAACAAAATACAATCGGTTTAACATGTTTTTCTGTGTTGATGTACATTTTCAAATACACTCACCTATATAGAAGTAAGCAATCCCCAATCTTTGCAAACATTATAAAAGTTTTTTTAATCATAGTCAGCTTAAAAGAGATTGTAATCCAAGCTAAGTGGTTTATTTAATAGTAATTAAAATGACATCCTTCTAAAAGAACAAAATAAATCCCCTTCTACAATATAGGGTGATGGAAAATATTATTTTTAGTCATTTTGTGCATTTGAATATTTTAAATAGTAGAAATCTCTTTGCATTTTAAAAATGTCCAATTATGTCTACAGTACCTTGGCACCTAAACTCACGATAGCCATATAAAAATAGTCTCCTTTTAAACACATTATTGGAAGTCATTTCAAAACATTTCTCTTTTCAGGACAGCCACAAGGGGAGTACATCAGATCATGTACTACATAACAAGATCACTGCTACCAAACATTCATCTCGAGTCCGTCTTTTGACAGGTGCAAACTGCAAAAAATCACACAAATACAAAACAGGCTTATTCAAAGATGGCCGCCACATCTAGTATATCCCTTGTCCTGGTAGTCCAGTTATCTGTAGAATGGAGGAGGTGGCCTGCACAACCTTGAATCTTTATTTGCAGGTGCATCTCGATGGAAATCACTTGAAAGTTATAGAGGAAGCGCAACACTGCTACAATTACGGTCAAGGTTTTAATGCGAAAGGAAGCTGATGTTTCGGTCAGTCAGACCTTCATCAGAGACTCTGATGAAGGTCTGTCTGACCGAAACGTCAGCTTTCACATTAAAACCTTGACCGTAATTGTAGCAGTGTTGCGCCTCTTCTATAACTTTCAAGTCCTGTTTTCTGTACCCGCGGTGGGTGGAACTGGGGCCCTCCCCTGGTAATTATTCCGTGTAGTGGGCCACAAGAGAGACTTTGGCTGGTTTGGTGGTGATTTCGGAGCTCAGCGGGCCCGGGCCACCCTCCATGGGGTTGGGTACAGTGGAGGTGGCAGGCCCCCCAGAGGCCACCACGAGGGTGATGTTGTTGTCATGGGTACGGCGCAGGACCTTCTTACTCTGCCTGATGACGCGGGACGTGCTCCTGAAGCTGGAACCACGCTCAGGCGTCGTACATCTCAGCATGGCATAGAAACACCGGTAGAACTGTTGGATGGGCAGGTAGGCACACACACACACACACACACACACACACACACACACACACACACACACACACACACACACACACACACACACACACACACACACACACACACACACACACACACACACACACACACACACACACACACACACACACACACAGTTCTATCAGACACAGACAGGGGCACAGAACCACGCATCCACACACACCATCACAACCCGACATGGATTCACATCTCACATCAGTGTTTGTCTTTTTATTTTATACTCATTTGTGTGTCTGTTTACCCTGTTCCTGCCCTGACGGTGTGAGTGTTGGTCATATACACATTCTCACTGCTGGCTTCTTTGGCATGAGTGTTTCAATTCTTGGTCGAGCGTTCTTAGAAATGCAGTCTTTGTCTTCCAGCTGTTTTGATGCCTGGCATCTAGATGATCTTTCATCTAAAATTTATGAGCAAACACACTAAAGTCTGGTCTGTTTTGAACTATTTCTGTTTATTCTGTCTGGTCCTGGGTCCTCAATCTACCCTCTGGCATTTTAGGCCAAGACATCAGCAGCTAACAATGGGAGCGGCACAGCTCCAGGCGCTGTATAAACCACAATTGGTTTGGCTACGACTTCCAATTCAGACTAATTCAATACTGTGTGTATGACATAACCTTTTATTAGACTAAAGAGGCGTCGGACAGTAATTCCAGTTCATTAACTCTGCATTATATTGACTGGTTGTGCATTCCATTTTGGATTTTGCTTGACTATCTGGGTTCGCTGCTGTTATCTGCACAGTTAGGGCCGCTTACAGTTTTAGCCGGGCCAGGGACAAAGCCATGAGAACGACCCCCTCGCCCAACAAAAGCAATGTAATGAGGACCCATTTCTGGGCCCCTATTCTCCCTGGGCCCGGGACAAGTGACCCCTTTGTCCCCCCCCTGTCGGCATCCCTGTGCCCAGTTATGGAGAACAATACGAGGAGGCCCTGCTTATTTGCTCGGTTTAATTCCGTGAGGAGTTAATTGCTCCGTCTGACCAAAGAAAAGCATTGTGCAGATTCCCTTTCTGTGGTGGTCATGATGGTGTATATTAGTGAGGATAATAACCAATGAGTGATAATCACTGTCTGAGAAAGCAGTCCTTTTGTGCACTTTGGCTCAGGGGTAGATGAAGCTGACATAATTTAATTCAGAGCAGACTGAGGCTGGGCTGCTGAGGTCCATATTTATAACTAATCCCTCATGAGCTCGGAAAATGGCAAAAACACCATTGGATAACCATTAGGAAAATAAATTAGCCATTGATAATTTGTGGTCTAATTTGCGGCTTGGAATACATACCAGAAAGGATTCGCACATAACATTGCTATTTCTCGGTTCAGACAAGACATTGTAATGATGATGTTAAAAGGACATTGTACAAACACTACAAAAATCCATATGCAGATATACCACCACACACACGCTCGTACACACACACACACACACACACACACACACACACACACACACACACACACACACACACACACACACACACACACACACACACACACACTCAGGCACGCACACACACACGCACACACACACACACACACACACACACACACACACACACACACACACACACACACACACACACACACACACACACACACACACACACACACACACACACACACACACAAAGAGCTGAGCAGTAATACTTTACTCCATAATCATTTCATATAACCACTAACCAGTGTCATTACAACAGTCAGCAAAAAGTATCTGTACATTCCTGTTGCCACCTGAAATGGGGAAATGTAAATTGTGTCTGAAAGAAACTTAGTTTATACATGTAGATGAAATTGTGAGGAAAAAAAATGAAAAGTTTAGTTCATTGATTCACTGCTGTTCAAATAAACCTGATTATCTGTCAGAATCACAACATACTATATAATAGTGGGGCTGTGAGTCTCACCAAAACACCACGGGTAGTTACCGCTGCAAGAGACAAACCGTACAACAATCTGTATACTACCATAATGGAATGACAAAGCAGTCTTTTTCTTACTCCCCACTCGTTTACAAAAAACAATTTTCTTCAGGAAGTCCAATACACAGTAACGTCAAATGGGGTGGCAGTCAAAATAAAAAATGAACACTTCACATTTTCGGGACCACTGGAGTTAATTCAAATCTTTGTCAACTATGTCCCATGAGAACTCCTTTATGGTGCTTGACAATCAGCAAGTCACCTTGACCATAATACTGAACTTTTATGCAAATGTATGTATGCTGTGTAAACCACTATTTACATAAGACATTATTTCATAGTTCAATCACAAATGATGAATAACAAAACGATAACAGAAAATAAGATGTTTTCTGCAATAAGGCAATTCTGCGTTTACTATTTTGTTAAGGAATAGTGAATAGTCGCCCCTCCCATACAACGAGAATAACCAAACCATTGATTAATATAATGAAACCCCCAATTTATTCCAATATCTGAAAATCTTATTGGCATGTTTATTGAGCAGGTTCTTATAAAGCCATGCAGAGATCCTTGCCTCTGTTGGAAGAAAGGAGCAATGTTTTTGTGTGCACATCAATGGACGACAGCAGAGTATAACAGGTGGCGTAAGGGCATATGGAGGATTCAGATTGTTAATGAAGTGAGGCGAACTCAAAAGGGGGTGATTAACATCCATTTAGAACAAAATTAGATTTCACCACACACACACAGGGCCTCCCGAAACAAGAGGACGCACCTTCAAAGTCCTCACGATAGCAGATGTCATTGAATGAGTACGGTATGTTGACTGTATCACATCCCTTCAGAAAACGTAGTGTACTTAGTATACTCCACTTCATTTATGTATACTTATAGTCTACACTACATTTACTCAAGAGAAGTGTATCCTAGATGTTGCCATCTGCCGTGACTATTCACTTTCCCCTCTTCCTGACTTCAGAGCCACGTAATAACACGACAGGTGGGGTCGGAACAACCACATCCTGTTGATCAAAGATACCATGTGTTGAGCACAACAGGAGAGAAGAGGAAGGCTTCTTCTACACACAATACCATTCCAAGTATAGATTTTGGTGGGAAAAGAAAGTGAGTGTGTGCAGGAGCCGGACAGCATCTCTTTGCAGGGCTATTTCTTGGGAAATGAAGGATTTAAGAGCACAGAGTCCACAGTCTAACCCAATGGCTTATAACCATTAATATCTGTCCAACAGCATTGCATTTGGCGTCTGCTCAGTATCGGGGCGCCATTCTGATGTAAATTAGGGGGGAAATGGACATTTTTCAGCATGGCTTCCCCCATATATCATAGAACACACAGGTTCCAGCGGAGTAGAGAGGCATTACTGCCCCAACTTCAACCAAGAAGTGCTGAGAGTTTTTGTCTTTTAATTGACAGTACCACCAGGGAATGTGAGAAATGCTAAAGAAGAAACAATGTTTCTCACTTTGGGGCAACCTAAAAAGGGGGCATATATGCCCAGACAGATACTGTGCCACTGCTGCTTTCAGTCACAGTATTAAAGGCTTCAAAACACTTCACATCAGTGTATTTCCTGTGGCAACTGCATGGTGATAGACAGTGGCCCTGTGAAACCAATTAAAATAGGTTTTCAGTGGAATTACAATACCACACCACACTGAGACCCTTACTTATTTGTATGAGTAACTGTAAAAGTGCATGTGATTACTGAACAAAGGCTATTCAAAGTAAAGTTAATTCATGGAAAGCACTAGATTGTCAATAGAAAGACTCTGTCTTGTACCTATTATTTTTCTTCGCCTTGATTTAGTTTTCCTTTCGTGATGGCAATTGTACAGTTCTCCCCGTTCATCATTTTGCGTCACCTTCCTTCACACAACAAACCATGACAGGAAGAAATGAAGTGTACTCACGCTTAATCCACATCCCTCTGGCTGCCGTCAGTATCCTAGTGAGGTGTCCAATGGATGCTGGGTGCTATTCGTATCTGTACAGCATTTTTAGTCTTCAACTCGCCTCAACTCACAGTTTCCATAGTTACGGGCTGGGAGGAATTGAAGACTGAAAATGACATACAGGATTATCTGTCTTCTGTGTTTTTTAAAAGTGACAGGATTTCCTTAAAAATTCAAAATATTACTAATGTGAGAAATGAGTACTTTATATTGCAGAAGTGATCCATTTGTAACTCTCAAGTCCAATTTGTGTCAGTAAATGAACACCACAAGGAAGATAATGACAAATGAACAATTACATTTCAGTGTTCTGCTGCCAAATTTCAAGCAATTTAAGCAGCCTTGCATGCAAGGAAAAGCCCTCGTTTCTTTCGGATCTCAAGCGACATTAATTTGCCTCAGCGATATCCCATTTAGTTATAACATGTAATCCCCAATTAGTGGTCACAGAGTATAGCAGAGCTCACCAAAGGTTGTGTGTGGTACCACAAAAGGAGCTAGAGGCACGCTAACAACTCTCTCCCTAACTTCCCTCTCTGAGGAGAAAACTCAAGGCAGAGCCCAATGCCAGCAGATCACAGCACAAGACAATGAGGTCTCTTGACAACTCGACTCGTATCATTATGCCTAATGACTCCAAGAAATCTTAAATTGTGTGTGGTGTAGAAATCTGAAGTAGGGCTGCACAATATATCGAAAATGTATCAATATTGCATATCGAGATATCAAAAGTGGCGATATGCATATCGAGAAAATGTATGAATTATCGCATTTCTGTGTAGTCCAATCACTAACTGAATATCAACAAGTGCGCTAGAAGCCCACCATGACCAAAGCCACGCCCCCCACACAGACCGACAAATTTGTGACAAGAAAAACACTCTGCTATAATTCTAAATGTTGTTTAAATATCGTTAGTGAGGTATTGCATGCTGTTGTTGAGTATCGATTTTCAGATGCGTCCTAGCATCTCTATAGGAGGGTATGTCCGTCCGTCCGTTCGTCCGTCCATCCATCGATCTGTCCGTCTGAAACGCTTTCTTTCAATTGTTATTTCCTCCTGTGTCCACAAGGTGGCAGTGCATAGACGGATGCATCTTTCTCCGCCTATCGGACTTGTTTTTCTGAGAGCGTGCAGCCCTAACCTGAAGTCAATATATCAAGGGCAGGCAAAGCTTACTCTGCCCCCCTCACAACCCATTAGAGAGTAAAGTGAGGGGAGGTGAGGCTCGTACCACTGGGAATGACACAGACAGCCTGTAATTAAAGTCTGTTGATTAACAGACCCCATTATTTAGCAGGAAAGGTATCTGTGTCAACTGCTCTGCAGAGGATAACCGGTCAGAACAGATCTAG
>NC_085872.1:15920337-15965337 GCF_034702125.1 Engraulis encrasicolus | reverse complement strand
TGCATAGTGATCAGATCACCCATCTTTATTTTTTTATCTATTTTTATTTTTTGATTTCTCTTTTTTGATCTACAGAGCAAGATGGGACATGAATTTTCCCTCAGGGATAAATAAAGTTCAAGTCTAAGTCTAAGTCTAAGTCTAAATCTAACATCGGAGAGGAAATAATTGAAAAGAGATAGTAAAAAGCTAAGAATTGTTTCAGAGTTAACTTTTGTATTTCTGCCTGGCCCACTTTTCCAAACTGTCACTTCATTATTACCCGCACATTTTTAACAATTGTTCTGAATACTTTCAGATTTTTTTGTGGAATACAGTTTGCTTGAAACATTTTTTCCTAACAGACTGGGAGAGGAGAGAGGAGAGAGGGGGGAGAGGAGACACAAGGGCTCCGCGTTTCACCCTCACCTCTCCCCCTGTCAGGTCTCCCCTCGATATGAACAAGAGCTGTTTACAGCTGACAATCTGCACGTTCACACATGGTCTCCTGTGACCCCTGTCACTCAAGATGCCATGGAAACAGGCATGTTGTTGCTGAGTAGTTTGAAAGCATATCAGAGTTGACATTATTTGTGGAATAGATGGATCGTGTACATGTGCGCACTCACACGTGCACACTCAAATACTCATATAATACGAGAAAGACACACACACACACATATAAGATAAACTAGACTAAAAATGTTTAATTTAGTGTCTAAATATGTCTGCTAGTTTGCTAAGGATTAGTAGAAAACCTGGTCCATTTCCCTTTTCCGAACCATAGCTGGAAAGAAGTGTGAGCACAATTCAACTCCCCCAAATGTCAAAGAGTTTGTATTAAAAACAAAAAGCCCTGCCCCTTTGTCCATGACGCTTGACATTATGAATAGCTTTGCTTTTGGGACAACGGGTAAACAGAAGAGAAATCACTTTGAAAGTTTGTAATTAAGAAATTTCCAGCTCAGCGTTATTCACAGCTAAGCACACTGCAGCAAATGCTGTCTCAACAAAGGGATTCTAAAATAAAACCACATTTTGGTGAAATGAACCTCAATACTGAAAGCAATAATACACTTCCAATTGAGAATCTCACTTATGTCTAAACCTACAAAAGAGGGGGAAAAGGCATAGAGAAACACACACGCACGCACACACACACACACACACACACACACACACACACACACACACACACACACACACACACACACACACACACACACACACACACACACACACACACACACACACACACACACACACACACACATCCTTTTTCCCTACATAAATGAGCAAATGCCAAGCTTCCTGTTATCATTGGAAGGGTGGGTAACACTTTATTTTAGGGACACATCTATTAGCACTAATACATACAATATTAATGCCTGTGTAAGTAACTTGTAAGGCATGTACTAAGCAAAATAAGACAGTTGTTAAGCATGTATTCACAAATGTCTTGTTCATGCCCAATTAGGGATTTATTACTAATATAACCTTAGTAAGGACCAGTAAGCCTATATTTCTATTTATTAGTAAGTAGTAAGTGGCAGAATACAATGTGTATAAGCTCCCGACACACTGTGTGAACAAACCCTGAACAGTGTGAAAACAGATGCAGAATAAGGGTCCCTATTCTAAAGTGATGCATTGGTCAGCCCAGATGGCTCAGGGCCTCTGCACTACCAAAGTCCTAGGGCCCCCACACCACCCAGGCCTGCACTACCTAGCCCCCCCCGACCTACAAAGTGTAAGGGTATATCAAATAATTGATACTTACCCAGCCGAGCTATCTAGTTTTCTCTTGTTCATATCAATGAGAGGGGGGTAACAAGAGCCTATATATAGCAAGGATTGAACGTACACTTGTCAATGGCGGTGGGTTGGTGAGATGTATTTTTTTTCATGTACCACTGAGTTTTACAGTTTTTCTCGATTGGTTTGGCTAATTTCTTGAAACAGAGATGATATTTCTATAAATTTTGGGTCATTTGGCTAAACATTTTTACACTTCTGCACAACAGTTCAGATAACTAGCAAAATGTCATATACCTCCCAAAACAGCTCATTCTTGCTTCAGCACTAAACCTTCTCCCACATAAATAGTCAGTACCATAAAAATGGCATATATCCTTCTCAATTGGTTTGGTTAATTTGCATTCATTTAGTCATTCTGTCAAAATAAACTGGATGGTTCAGCATAACGTCAGCATAACTCATCACTTGCTCATATCACTCCAAAAACAGTTTACCCGTGTGTCAAAACTAAATTCCTTCCACAGAATGCCGTTTGAAAAAATGTCAAGAAATTAGCCAAATAACAGAGGAAACTGTAGTATACACTGTTGTAAAATTATTTTCTACAAACTAGTAAAGTTACAATACCATCTGGCCTGTTGAACACTGTCATGAATTTACTGTTTACAGTAAAGAAATTCTTAAAATATTATGTCCTTGACTGTTTTGACAATTGTGTAGACTACTTTGCATATGATGACTCACACAATGAAACCATACTGACATGTTTTGGAGAGGGCAACCATTAGACTGAGAATTGTCTAATTCGTTTAGATAAGACAGGTCAATTTATTTGGAAAATGTGCTAAATGTATGCTCAATGTGTCATCTGTAGGGTACTTGTATATAGCCATCTGCCGAGATGTACTAAACATTTGAGACATGTACAAAGCTTTTGAAATTAGATGAAAGCAATGAAAAATGCCATTCTGTTGTGGGAAATTGTAAGTTGGTTTGGAGATTTGTCCGTGTTGTTTTGAGAATGTCATCCCAGTTTTAAGAAATTAGCCAAACCAATCGAGAAAAACTGTAATTGTAAAAAAAATAAAAAATAAATGCAGAACATTAGAATAATAGTTTTGAAGCAAAACTAAACTACTCTTTTGTGATAATTAAGTGAATGTTTGAGAACATTAGCTTCAAGAAGTGCAGTGCATGATGGGTACGCAGTCTAGGCCAACAGACAACCTACCCAGCTCTGAGCCTACGTCCTTAGCTCCTCCCCTCACTTGTGAAATTTAGTTGCTATCCAAACAATTTGCCATGTACGTAACAACAGAAATATTATCATTGCTGCATTGGCCATGCATTGCATTTCTGACTAAGGGCGTACCCATCATGCACTGCACTTCTTGTAGCTAAGTTTCTCAAACATTAACTTATTTATCAGAAAGGAATAGCTTAGTTTCGCTTCCAAACTATTACTCATCGTTATATTCTGCATTTATTGCAGGGTTTTTACAATTAAAACTAATTGGTGTATGAAAAAATGACATCTCACCACCCACCGTCATTGATAACTTTACGTCCAATCCTTGCTATATAATGCTTCCAATTACTCATTAGCATAATAAGTAGAATAAGTGAGATCTTCATACCTACTGAGACTAATATAAAACCTGAAATGTTCTTACACTTTGCTTCCCGGGGGAGGGGGGGGGGGGGGGGGGGGGGGGGGGGGGGACGTAGAGTGGGGGCCCTAGGTAGTGCGGGGGCCCTAAGCCATCTGGGCTGAGTAATGCATCACTTTAGAATAGGGACCCTTATTCCACATCTGTTTTCACACTGTTCAGGGTTTGTTCACACAGTGTACCAGGAGCTTATACACATTGTATTCTGGCCCTTACTACTTACACATAAATAGAAATCTAGGTCTACTACTGTAGGTCCTTACTAAGGTTATATTGGTAATAAATCCCTTACTGTGCATGAACAAGACATTTGTGAATACATGCTTAACAACTGTCTTATTTTGCTTAGTACATGCCTTACAAGTTACTTACACATGCATTAATATTTTATGTATTAGTGCTAATAGATGTGTCCCTAAAATAAAGTGTTACCGAAGGGTGCTTTCAGGCATATAATAATGGTGATGGTGGGATATGGCCATACGGTACTACTCAGCAATTTGACAAGACATCAAACTTGTCTTTAAATTGATTATGGGAAAGGCCATGAAATATGCACTAAGGGCGGAATTCTCCCACCCGCTTAAGTCAGAAAAAGCGCGTAACAGCGCCTCCGAGCTTACTCAAGCCAGTGAGTAAGCGGGGCTTACGCGCGATTTCTTCAGTTGCGCACTTTGGGTGGGGCCAGGCCAAAATCAGGGAGTTTCGCATGTAAATGAATCCTAAGCGTATTCTCCCGTGCACTGCCTTTACGCGCATCAAAGGGCTGTAGTAAGGTCAAGCGCCACTATGAGGTAAAATGTAATATTGCATTTGATGCACGCTTGGCTCGCATTTTGAACATGTTACACGGTATGCTTTGTTGATGTTCCTTACCGTCAGCGTGAGTCCAAATCGAAATTCATTCACAGTTCAACATAAACATCCTACATTAATTGTGACAAAATATGACCAGCTGCCAAGACCATGTTCTCATATCGGTGAACTTACAAACAAAAGCCGGTAATTAATTAATCAGTATGAGGATCATCATGTTGTCTCCACGGACGGTAACCAAAACCAAAAACACCTCGTTGCAGGTTGCACCATGCACAAGTAGGCTAAATTGACAAGGCACGTCAGACTAAAGACCGCTGTTCCAGTCGTCCTTACAGCCTCCCAAAGTATGCCTATTCAAAAACAACCTTCACCATTATTACTATGTTGTAGCCACGACGTTAAGTAAAGGGTTTTTATTTCAACTCCTCCACTTGTGTGATTTATTGGAACTCGTGCATATGTGCATGTAACCTATTAACATTTCTGAACTGATGCCCGACATACAAAACCACCACATACTGAGGTAGGCTACAGGTTGTCCTATCTGTTTTTGTAAGGCAGAAAATATTTCCTGAATGTCATTACAGCTAAACGATAAAAGGTAGGCCTACATATCAGAGCATGTCTTTGGCATTTCGCTTCTAGTCTCTATTACACCCCATCAGCTGCGCGTTTAAATCCTGGCTTTGCATTGCATGCCCATGTCCAATTAATTCCCATGTCTGCGACAGAATATAAAGTCTCCGTTTTTTCATGACGATCGATTTCCTTGTTCATTCTTCAGCATGCATGTAGCCTAAGTTTAATATGCTGACGGGCAGCTGAGATCCACATATTTCCAATTATTTTAATGTCACGTTGCTGTACAGAGAAATGGAGAACACTTTTAAAAGTCAGCAAATAGGCCTACTATGTGTTTGTTTAACTGTGGGAATGATCAACATTTTAAATCACTTTTTGATTTCCGGAATTGTCCAGGCAACACGCCAAACTCAATTTTTAACAAAACGTTTAATCATGTTTATTATTTCAATCAACCTGTTGCGCACCAAAACGCTCAGCTGAGTTCCCGCCAAAGGGACATATCGCGTTTCCATCCCAATATCTCACCTCCAATACTTGCCTTGTGTTTGTGAAAAGGAGCGGAGGTTAGATTTTGAAACGCTTTTGCAAGATGACTTTTGGCACGTGGTTTTAAATTCAAAGTTAAAGTTCAGTGTTGGATCTCAATGGACTGCCGAGGTTTTCACATGGTTGATCAGAAAATCCATGCTCCATAGTTTCTTTGTAGCCACAACTGATGAACTTGGTGGAGACTCATCCCCCCATTTAGCATATATCACGCCTATGTTGGGCTACGCGCTGTTTTTCTGAGTTAAGCGCGAGGGGTGTGGCGACGTTCCAGAGGGGAGAATACGCGCAAGATAAGACCGCGTAAAAAATGCGCGCGTAAAACCGACTTAAGTGGAGACGGGAGAATTCCGCCCTAAGGGCGGAATTCTCCCGTCTCCACTTCGGTTTTACGCACGCACTTTTTACGCGGTCTGATCCTACGCGTATTCTCCCCTCTGAAATATGACCACACCCCTCGCGCTTAACTCCGAAAAACAGCGCGTAGCCCAACATGGGCGTGATATATGCTAAATGGGGGGATGAGTCTTTCCCGACTTCATCAGTTGTGGTTTCAAAGAAACCACGGAGCATGGATTTTCAGATCAACCATGTGAAAACCTCGGCAGTCCATTGAGATCCAAAACTGAACTTTAACTTTGAATTTAGAACCACGTGCCAAAAGTCCTCGTGCAAAAGAATCTCAAAATCTAACCTCAGGTCATTTTCACAAGCACAAGGCGAGTAGTGGAGGTGAGATAATGAGATGGAAACGCAATGTGTAGCCTACCTTTGGCGGGAACTCAGCTGAGCGTTTTGGTGCGCAACAGGTTGATTGAAATAATAAACATGATGAAACGTTTGGTTAAAAATGAAGTTTGGTGTGTTGCCTAAAGTCCGGAAATTAAAAACTGATTTAAAAGGCTAATCATTGCCTCTGAATTTCCACAGTAACAGCCACATTGTATTTGCTGATTTTTAAAAGCGCTTCTCCGCTTCTCTGTACAGTAACGTGACATTAATATCATTGGAAATATGTGGATCTCAGCTGTCCGTCAGCATATTACACTTAGGCTACATGCATGCCGAAGAATGAACAAGGAAATCGATCGTCATGAAAAAACGGAGACTTTATATTCTGTCGCAGACATGGGAATTAATTGGACATGGGCATGCAATGCCAAGCCAGGACTTCAACGCGCAGCTGATGGGGTGTAATAGAGACCAGAAGCGAAATGCCAAAGACATGCTCTGATATGTAGGCCTACCCTTTTACGTTTAGCTGTAATGACATTCAGGAAATATTTTCTGCCTTACAAAAACAGATAGGACAACCTGTAGCCTACCTCAGTAGGTGGTGGTTTTGTATGTCGGGCATCAGTTCAGAAAGTTTAATAGGCTACGTGCACATATGCACAAGTTCCAATAAATCACAAAAGTGGAGAAGTTGCAATAAAAACCATTTAGCCTACTTAACTTCGTGGCTACAACATAGTAAAATGGTGAAGGTTGTTTTCTGAATAGGCATACTTTGACTGTTAGGACGACTGGAACAGCAGTCTTTAGTCTGACGTGCCTTGTCAACTTACTTGCGCATGGTGCAACGAGGTGTTTTTGGTTTTACCGTCCGTGGGGACATGATGATCCTCATACTGACGAATTAATTGCCTGCATTTGTTTGTAAGTTCACCGATATGAGAACATGCTCTGGGCAGCTGGTCATATTTTGTCACACTTAATGTAGGATATTTATGTGGAACTGTGAATGAATTTCGATTTGGACTCACACTGACGGTAAGGAACATCAACAAAGCATAGCCTACAGTGTAACATGTTCAAAATGCGAGCTAAGCGAGCATCAAATGCAATATTATATTTTACCTCATAGTGGCGCTTGACCTTACTACAGCCCTTTGATGCGCGTAAAGGCAAACCCGCGTAAGTGGACGGGAGAATCCGCTTAGGATCGATTAACATGGGAAACTCCCGGATTTTGGCCTGGCCCCTGCCAAAGTGCGCAACTGAAGAAATCGCGCATAAGCCCCGCTTACTCACTGGCTTGAGTAAGCTCAGAGGCGCTGTTGCACGCTTTTTTTGACTTAAGCGGGTGGGAGAATTCCGCCCTAAGTGCAAAAACGACAACTGTTTGTGTGTGTGTGTGGGTTTCAGGTAAGGCAGAGTGTGCATAATCAAGAAAATTGATTGGTAGCAGCAGCCAAAATGCCGGTTATTTCCCCTTTTTTACTACATGCCACTCCCACCAATATTGGAGAACCGCTAGGCTTGCCAGTATGGGATTTATCACTCACCTGATGATGCTTTCCCCAACTCTAATACAAGAAAATGTACACCGATTTCTGTTGACCAATCATATATTTTTTATCCACGTTATGGAAATGCAATTAAAAATCAATAGATACAAATCTGTAGGCCTATAACAGTTCCTGAGGATGACATGTGAATGTGACTATATTTAAATAATCTAATTCACTAGAATTTGAAGACACACAGACTACAAAAATTTGAATTCCCAAAACAAAATGAAGGTATATTATGGACAGAGGCGGACTTTACATCAGACAAACTTAGGCAATTGCCTAGGGCCCAAACCAAATCTGCCCTCCATAGTGGCCCCTCAACTGTCACACTGGTCGCGATAAACACACAAAAAGTAAGCCTGATCTTAATTTGTCACTTATGTCAAGTAATCTAAGACATAAACGAGACAAAATACTGAAATAGCACCCTTGCTCCTTCCATGCCAATTGGTGATGTGTTTAAACAAAGAATGAATTTTGAAAGCCATGGCCCAAAGTGGCTAGATCTGTCCCTGGATCTCTGAGACACACAAAGGTATGTGCTAAAAGTGAACCATAACCCTTTCAAATGGATAGCAGAATTATGAATATCAAGACCAGATACGAAGAATGTCTATAGACAGATATACATATCTACTTGTAGAAGGGGAGGGAACACTTCAGTGTGCACTATTCCCTTGTTTACAGAAGGAAGAGCCGTTAAGAGAGTCATTAGTCTTTCATCTTTGTTGTAGCCTATACTGGCTTGTCTGTGGTATGCAAGGGATAATGGCCGCCAGGTGTTGTACGGAGATAAGAAAATGCCCTCGCCCAGTCAGGGTTCATAGTAGACAACATAGTAGCCATTAACCCTCCTCCAGCAGGCATCTGTTTGACATGCATATTGGTGCAGCGTGATGCACCTGTGGCTATGTAACTGAGATGACACAAGGCATGTATCTGTTACTAGCCTAACCTAGTGTTGCCAGATTGGGCGGTTACCCGCCCCATTGGGCTACTTGGGATGGCCATCTGCAGGTAAAAACGGGAAAAAATGGCCTTTTGGCGTTTTTTTTCTGCGGTTTTGTGCCAATAGAAATCAATGTAATTTGTTGAAATTGGGTGGAATTTAGCACATTTTGGCGTTTTTTGACAACCTTTTGGGCGGGATTTGATCAGACACATCTGGCAACACTGGCCTAGCCAGCATGAGGAGCTTCACCTATAAGTCCACAGATAAATCACCGTTCCCATCACCCCGTCACAGTTGCATCAGCATTCTTTCCACTGACAGCAGAGTAATTTATCATTAATTTTTTTTCTGTCGTGAATTGTATTGGCACACTAAAATTGCAAATAAAATTGCTGTAAGAAAACAATTACCTATTGAATAATGTTACCAAGGCCCTGTCGTGGCCAAACGGTAGGGCACTCGTCTACCACGCAGCTGACCCGGGTTCTATTCCCAGCCCGGGTCCTTTGCCGGCCCTTCTCTGTCTCTCTCTCCCCACTTGCTTCCTGTCACCACCTTCACTGTCCTATCATACATAAAGTCAAAAAGACCACAAAAAAGAATAATGTTGCCAGACACCGTCATTTTCAATAGCCTGGCTCTTGTCTTGGCTGTGTGCAAATGTTAGATCAGCTAAGGTCACCAATGCCTCCAAGGGTCTGCTACTGTTTGAAATGTATTTAGCAAACAGCAGCGATATGAGACCAATGTTTGCTGAGGGCAAACAAACAGGCATTTGGGAAAGCTCTCGTCAAACTTTTCCTCTCAAGACGGCGGATGTGTACACATTGCAAATCAATGCAGCTGACCATCTGCCAAACACTGGCAGGACTGTGGTCCTAAGTAAATTGAGCCAAACGTCTTCAACTCCACCACTCCTCCATCCCTGGTTATCCTACTGCCATGCCAGACAACATTACTGGACACCTTCCTGAAGCCTCAAACATCTACCATACCCTGCGAATACATCCAAGCCACATGAATACAATTATCACCAAAGACCATTTTGCCACCAAAACACCGTTTTTAGACCTGGTCTGAACAGTCACAGTCGCTACATGATTCACAGTATGTCATTAGGTGACAAACCGTTCTTGGCAGCAGATTAGATTAAATTAGCTTGGAAATAACAAAAGCAGATACATTCAAGACAGATCTTTGGACGTGAAACAGCCCTTAAACACTTAAAATGGATTAAACATTGTGTTTAGCCTGCATACAACTGAAGCAGCAGTCAGCCGAGTTGATCAATTTTCACAGACAAGTTGTTAGCAATTGTAAATGGCATACCAACAGTGTTGCCCGCCCTGTTCCAATTGGGCTACTTGGGATGGCCGTCTGCGGGTAAAAACAGGAAAAATTGGCCATTTGGCGTTTTTTGTTTGTTTTTTTTTTGTTGCAGTTTTGTGCGCATAGAAACCAATGCAATTAGTTGAAATTGGGCGGAATTTTGAGCTTTTTGGCGTTTTTTGGCGGAACCTTTTGGGTGTGATTTGATGATCAGACAAATCTGGCAAAACTACATAGGCCTACCAACTCATTGCAGGCAGGCAGTAGCGCTTCCTTTCTTCACTTCAGTGGCTTTTTGGCTGGCATGGAGCCACAGCACAGACTTCTGAACGGTGAACTGAAAACTTTTAAGTAAAGTCAAGTCAGCCACCCCATCATTAGCATCAACATGAGCGAGCGGCAGCAAATGTGCACTCTCCTCTGGCCCCTGGCTGTCCCCCACTACCCACTACTCACACACATTCACAGACACGTCTCCCGACGACACTCAGCCAGCCTTCCTTCTTGCGCGCACTTGCATTGCACACATTCATCCATTTCTATCCCGGCTTTGTAAGCCCATAAGGACTTCCTGCCAGCCTTGGTGTTGCGGGTAAATGTGATTGATTGGATGCTTTGTGCGTAGTACATTAGTCGACATGAAGAGTGCCCTGGCAGGGCTTTCTTGTCACAGGCAAAGCACCGTCGTCTTGGCAAGAAGTGTTAGCATTCCGCTGGGTCCCCAACAAAGACACTTGAAATCTTGTGAAACACGTTCTTGCTATCAGTCTGAAGCTTCGCCATGCTCTGAAAAATGTCCAAAGGAAATATCTACAAAGAAAAATGGAACTTTTGCAGCTTTTTATTACATGCCTTCCAGATGTGCACACTTATGGAGTCCTGTGGAAAAGGCAGAGAGAGGAAAAGGGGCACAATGGGCTCTGTGAGACTGTAGGCCATACATGACAAAATGCAAGAAGTTAAGGAAAAGTTATCACTGGCTGTTGCTATTTTAACGTGTTCTTACAGAACCTAAATTGCCCCAAATTGTTATGCCTTTGAGAGCCATTAAGAGTTGTGCTACTAAGCCTTTTGTTAAGAGGGAAGGGGTGTCTCAACATGCTCTCTGGCTATATGCCAGTATTGAGACTTACCAGCAATTACTGTACGTAAGCAAGAGGAGCCAAGTCATCTAATGGCACAATGCTTATTTGAGTTCTAATAGAAAAGGATACTCTTGTAAATAGTAATGTGAACATAATTTTTCTGGTTTTAAATTATGCATATAGTATACAAGTAATACATAATAGCTTAAAATGGACCATAACAATATTGGACTGTGATCAAAACATACAACTGCCTCTAATAGTGCTTTCTAATCAAGGCAATTACAAATCTATACACCCAGCCCAGCAATCAATGCAACCGCAAACCCTATGCATTACATTAACACCATAAACACAAACAAATCGCTAGAAAATCAAGCAAGTACTTTAAAATAAATCAATAGCCAGCAGATTCTTTCAGCATCACTATTCTCTCTGTATTCAGACCATGAGAAGCAGCATGTTAATTGTGCAATTATTGGCCTAACTTTGCAGACCACATTTTTCACACCCCCAACCCCCATCCCCCACCCCGTTGTGGTTTGTCCTTGATTTGATGAATGTTAATTTCAAGTATGACCATTCAATTCGAGAAACACAGTAACCACCGTTCATTCATTATTAAATAGGTCCCACTAACTCCACATTCTCTCCAACAATTTCCAAAAATAGCCCTCCTCTTCACCTGGGCTTTGTAAAATACCGGAACATTATTAATGGTCCAGCAGATATGCAACTCAATTTCACTTGGACACTGCAGCAGCACATTTTTCATAAATATTCAATTTCTAATGGGATATTGAGTTTGTTTATGCATGAAAGCGATGCAGAACATACACCCTCCACTCGCTCATTATACTTGTTTCCTCAGTGTTGATTTAAACATGGTGCGATCTAGTGGTGAAAATCGTCCATGAGGAATGAGGAAGACATGGCGGTGAACCAGTCTTTGTTCACACCTGGTCTAGTGTCATTATACGGTCATAACTAATGAGCTCATAAGGGCATGTTGCACTTGTTATCTATATAGGCCTAAGCCATAAAATGTTTAAACATCAATAATGCCGTTGAGGAAAGCTTATGGATTAGGGCTGGGCGATATGGAAAAAAACCTATATCACGATATGGATTACTTTATATCACGATAACTATATATATCAGATATAGCACAATTACATACATTTTCAGTTATTCTCTTTATTTACTCTTTATTTTTTCATGCCGCAAAACAACCTTTCTTTAAAATGGATCTTTCTTATTGTTATTTTTACAGTTACATGAACTTATAGTGTGTATTGTGACAACATGAAATGTAATTAAATGATATTCAACTGTATACAACTGCTAAAAATTACTATCACGATATAAACAATATAGGAGAAAGGTCACGATATACACTTTTATATCGCGATAACGATATATATCGTCATATTGCCCAGCCCTATTATGGATAATAAATAACTTCCTTGTTCGTAGGAATCAAATCCAACATCACAAGGGCTGGACTGCCTGTTGTCATCATTTCCACTTTTTCTATCCGTGATGTGTGTTCACTGAACACAATGATCGCCACCTCTCTCTGTGCATCCCATGTAAACCTATTTCTGATGCATTTTCATTAGTTACACACAACAACACATGCAGTAGCAGCAGAGGTCTCTTCTCAGCAGTTTACTGGCAGCAGCCGTCCGGCGCCCTCGATTAACCAGCTGACATCGGCTTTCTGTTTGTGCAACCAGTGTTCCTCGGGTCAAGTGTTAGCCACACACTCCCTCCATTACACACACAAAGCTCCATGGACAGAAGAGTACACGGAGATAGATGATAGACGCCCACCCCACTGGTTGGATTCAACCAGAGTTCTGCCAGCTCTCACAATGAATGTATGCCTATTTATACAGGCATGTGACGTGTTGTGAGCGGAGTGGAGCAGAGCGCTGTTCTGCGCTGCACATGAAAGTGGGCCACGGTGAATAATTTGGGCAGTCAGACCATTGTTCCAGACCAGTTACAGTGCTCTGCAGTGCAGGGCCGAGATTTGTACTCTCAGCTCGGCGAGAGAGCTGTATGCGGGAGAAGATTTATGAGAAAGGCACAGCAAGTTTACCTATGTCCCAGACATATATTCCCAACGTATATTTATGAGGGCAACAAGCCATTACCCTCAACCCTCCTCTCCGTGTGATGTATGTGACTAAAGGTGGGCTAACGGGAGCAAAATGTTTTAGCACATTTCTGTTCCACGGTAGCAGTCACGTTGCGCAGGGAAATCACAGGGGACTCACAATCGCCTGCACTGTAGCTTTCTTGTCCTCCTCCCTCGCCTCGCACCAGGTTGTGGGCTAGGCAGCCTAAACGAATTAGGCCAAGAGCACTAATTTCTTAATTGTGGAGTCCCACATGAAGATGCATAATTTACTTTTCGATTGCAGAAATTCCAAATTCCACTCCCACCTCAAGGACCACATTCACCCGCTGATACATTTACAACTAACAATGCCGGTTTGAAGATTTTTCTTCACACCCTTCCCTCACAGGCCAAGGAATGGCCAACACCCTTGGCGTCAACCACACAAACAGATGAAGAGGAGCAGTCTGTTATTGCTGGTCCAGCATCAAATAGGTTTGCTCTCACTTTATGAAGATTTTGGGCAAATACTAAATGATGCACTCAAATGGATATACATTTTGACTTTGTGGAATAACAAAGGATTCCCATTATGAATTTAGACAACATTTAGGTTAATTTAATTGAGTTTAGTGCAACAGAACGAACATCATTCATTGATGCTACAGTGCCATGAATATCATTCCCAGGAATCCAAAGCCCCTCTGCACTGACCTTCTCTAAGTTGCAATGTAACTCTCCATACATCGGCATACATAGCCTGCTTGTCCATTGGCCTATTTGTCATTTAACAAGAAGGGTGTCAGACAGGACTGAACTGGGACTGAAAATGGCATTTTAGGCAGAGATCAGCCCCTTAGCGCCCTGATTTTCTATGATGTTATGACTTGTTCAGTGCACCCACTGTCTATATTAAAGATGGATCAACAGGCCACCTCACATAAATTGAGGGCCAGTCTCTACAAAAAACAAACAAACAAAAACAACAGCATGGCCCTCAAGGACTATCGGCCCACCAGAAAAAATGCCCTGTATGCCAGACTACCAGTCCAGCCCATTGGTGTCAGTTAGGATTTCTGGCTCGGCTGCCGGCTGGGCAGGTAAGGAGCATGGTACTAAGTCACCTAGCCATACAATCCACGTGCACAGTAACCCAATAACAAGTACCTCCTCATAAGCAGTGCTCTCAACTGTGGTGTGTGTGTGTGCGTGCGTGTGTGTGTCTGCATGCGTGCGTACCTGCGTGTGTACGTGTGTGCACATGCATGTGAGTGTGTGTGCGTGCGTGCGTGGGTCTGAGGCTTACTGACAGTCCTGGGTGGTGACCTGTGCACTGTGAATAACAATGTCTAAGGCACAGGACCAGAATTTCTGAGGTAAATCACCTCTATCTTGGTCTCACTCTCTGTCTCTCGTCGGCCATCTGTCCTCCTGTATTCCTTTGTATCTGCCTCTCTTTACCGGTCTGTCTGTCCGTCTGTCTGTCTCTCTCTCTCTCTCTCTGCATGTTTTTTGGGATAGGTGGTCTCTGTTAGTGTTCACACTTTTTGATTCACAATAAAGCTCTCTCTCTCTCTCTCTCTCTCTCTCTCTCTCTCTCGCTGTCTGTCTCTGTCTCTGTCTCTGTCTCTCTCTCTCTCTCTCTCTCTCTCTCTCTCTCTCTCTCTCTCTCTCTCTCTCTCTCTCTCTCTCTCTCTCTCTCTCTCTCGCTCTCTTTCTCTCTCTCTCAGACCCACCTGCTGTGCTTTTGGATTGCCTGCTGTGATGTCATCCCACCTGAAGCAGACACATGGCATCTTTCCCGACAGGGTAGTGCAATTCTCAGAGGACAACCGTTTAACTCAAACTTTGTGGAGAGCAACTTGGGGGGAAAAGTGATTCATTTTGGACAGGATGAGTAATACGGCAGGTTTATGGGGGTATAGCAGGGTTGTAACCAACCTTTCACAAGAAGCTTCTCATAATTCACCCAACGGCTAGATACAGTATGCTTCATGTTGTTCATGTGCGTCATCATGGGTCACTTTTAACCATTTCCTGTCAAGACAATCAGACTCCCTGAGGAATTGCAGTTTAAAAATACAGTACAACATGACTAGTCAATAGCACAAAGACATGCTTTATTTGTAGCACTTCATTGTGGAGTAGACACGATATGTTACAGTAATGTTGCATTTTCAATATATGGCTCTCCAGTGGCCTTAAACCAGACACACTATCTATCTAGCGTGTTTCGTTCCCAGATCAATCTCTCCCTCTCTCTCAACAGCAGCTTACCATTATGATTCAATAGCACAAATATATTGCTTGTCTAGTCTAGACAGACGTTCTCACCAAAAGCTGCAGTTAGAGTAATTACTGTAGGCCTACTGGTATTCATTCTGTTGTGGCTATTGTGGTTTTAAGTTGTGCTCACAGCCAGGGGATTACTCAGAATGATGAGCGTCCAGGGCTGGACTGGTGGAGAAATTGGGCCCAGGCACTTTTGGATGAAAGGGGCCCCTCATAATTAACGGCGCAGAACTGACTCACCGGTGGGCCCCGCACCCTCGTGGGCCCCTATTTTCAGAAATGTTACCATAAAAATCGTATTTTTATATATATATATTTTTGAAAATAGGGGCCCATGAGGGTGCAGTGCCCACCGGGAAATGCCCAGTATGCCAGATGGACAGTCCAGCGCCGACCATCTCATATTGTTTACTGGGCAAGCTTCACATAACCCTTCAATTACTCAACAATTTCTAGATGACTCATAATGAGGAGTAATACTTTCATGGACATAAATATTCCAGGCAGCTAAAGGCCCAGAGATCGTCATAGAGGCACTTTACGAAAAGGATAAACAAGACTTAACTACAAATGATACAGTATGCAGCCTAAACTAATGTGTTTCTACTTTATAGTCATAGTATGCAAACCAAGCCATACAGACACATGGAAAAGGCCTACAACAGTCCCAATAGAAGCCAGGGTTTAAGATAACTCTGCATCTTATTTTCCACCTCCGTTTTACCTTTTTACCGTTTTACCAATTCTCTAAGGGCACCATGAAATTCCCTGCAATACCAGTAATAATTCTCGAGTTCTGTTTTCATTTATAACTGTCAAAAAGACATTTTATTATAGGCGTTGAAATGATATTGTTTTATGTTTTCTGTCATTTTACTGATATTATATAGGCCTACATGTGTAAGTTTAACCCAAATACGTTTTAAAAATTAGTGCTTTAAACTTACCAGCCAGGCATTCCACAATTACTGTACATCATCATCATTCATCTACATTTTGATATAGGCCAGCTAGGACGGATTACAGACAAGGTCATTGGGGCCAGTGCCCAGGGGCGGCCCATAGGGTTAAGGGCCCCGGGGCCCCGTAGCAATGCTCATGCCAATTGTGATGTCAGAGGGCCACTAATTCTGTGTAACCACGGAGCCTAAAGCCTGGCTCAAACTACACGACTATCGGCCCCATTTTCGGCTGAAAACCCCCCTTACGACAATCGGGGAACGTTACCCCCCCCCCCCAGAATCAGCGCAAACAATTGTCAGGTAAGATTTCCTCGTCGTGTGCGACGTTCTAAGATAGAACTTTGGCAGCTCAGAGAGTCGCCTATCACAAATTGTAGAAATTAAACAGTGTTTGATATTTGCGACTGGAAATAGAACGTTGGGCATTGGTGGTTGCGAGCAGGGATAAGATTGACAGTTGCGATTCTCTTCTAGTGTGCGATGCACCCCGACGTCAAAATCGGACACACAATCGGGAGTCGTTTGATGATGGATAGATACTATGACTGATTTTTTTTCCTGCACAATGTGTGATTATTTATTTATTATTGATCGTATTCTTGTACAAACAGGGGTTTAGATGATGCACCAACTGAGTTGTGGAAGTTTTAGAGCACTGCCCACTTGGCTGGAATCTATATGGAGATGCCTGTCATGGTAGCCTAAAGAGGGAACCCCTGGTTAAGTAGGTGGTGGACACAGCAATTCAGAGGGCCCCTGGCACTGCTGTAGTAGAGCCTTTTGTGGAAACCCTTGGTTGAGGCCCAAGGCCTGCCATGGCATTAAGTTATTTGAGTATAAGGTTCATTTACGAACAAAGCATTCACTCCATTTGAACAACACTCTGATTCTTTTACTGAGCACATTGTATTTGAAAAGCCTGTATTGACGAAGAAAAGAAAACAACATATTTGGACAAAGACTGCTTGAAAAGCAATAAAAAAAACATGACCAGTCTCTTGTTCTAAGGGTTATTAAGTCCTAGGTCACTAGTCATCATTTTAGCCATCATGTTTTTTTTTTTAATTGAATGTTACATAAATATATTTTTGGCCACAAATCATAGCAAATTAGATCATTACAAATCTTAGGTGGCAAAGAATAGACTTGTCCTGAATGTCATGATGCCTTTTGAAACACCTGGGACCAGTGTTGCCAGATTGGGCGCTTTCCCACCGAATTGGGCTGCTTAGGATAGCCGTCTGCGGGTAAAAATGGCATTTAGCAGAAAAAAAGCCTTATTTTGGCCATAGAAATCAATAGAATTGGGCGGGATTTAGTGCTTCCGGCGGGTTTTGAGCATTTTCTGGGCTGGAAATAATCAGCCTCATCTGGCAACCTTGCCTGGGACTGAGACATCTCAGATCTGTGCACTGCATACCATTGCAAGAGCTGGCTCCAAGATTGCCAGATATTTAATGCAAGATACGAAAGTCTGCTGCCATGGATAGTGGATATTACATTATGCGAACCTAAATAAGGCCATTGCACCACTCACTCAGGGAGAAAATGTTGCCTGTTTCAGAGACACACGTGCAGGCAAGAGTTTCACAGTCTCATCAATCTCAACAATGAAATCCATTCTCCATATTTAATGTATATAAAATTATTTATTCCATCAAGAAAATCTGAAGCCACATCCTACAACAGTGCTGAGGATGTCACCATTTATATTTCGCTCCTGGAGCTTACCTGACCAGTGTTTGAACCATGCTCACACACACTCATACAGTACAGTGTGGTATGACTTGAGCTTTTGTGTCAGACAGACAGACCATGTGTGTGTGGCTTGGCTTCACCTTGGATTGATCCGGACAGAGGCACTGAATACATCTCCAGAAACACCACACAGCAATAACATTGGTAAGCCTTCAGCCATGTCTGGGGCCCCTGTTATCCTCCCAGGCACACGGCTCTGCAAGTTTAATGTGCCACATAGCAGCATAATGGTTGCCTGCTTCCAGGGCTGGACTGGCCGGCCATCTGGCATAGCGGGCATTTCCCGGTGAGCCCCGCACCTTTGTGTGCCCATATTTTCAGAAATGTAAAAAAAAATTCAAACATTTCTGAAAATAGGGGCCTACGAAGGTGCGAGGCACACCGGTGAGTCAGTTCTGCGCTGCTAATTATGAGGGGCCCCTTAAAGCCAAAAGTGCCCGGGCCCTATTTCTCCCCCAGTCCAGTCATGCCTGCTTCCTAATCTATAACCCAGAGGCTTGCCGTCCTTGGCTTCTGCTGCCTCTCAACAAAGCATAGCTCATAGTAGATATATGGAAATGGAAAGCAGGAACAGTACTGTATAAGGGGTGTCGGGCATTGTGGAAAAAGCTTTTTCAAACTTTTCAGTGGTTTTGTGCATGCACTGTTAATGTGCACCAATGTGCCGTTTTTTTGCACCGGACAGAAATCTGGGGGGAAAACAGCTGTGCCACAAAAGGAAGCAATTCTCACCGCCTTTTATCATGCGCTTATGGCACATCCACACAGCATCACTGGCCTTTTTCATGGTCTTATATCACATGGTTATTATAACAGGAAGGTTATTACACACATGCCACAAGTGCTGGCCAAAACCTCAACCCACAATGTGGTAAAAACAAGGTTTACACACTGCTCACAAACGCTGTTTAGTTTTGTTTATTGTGTGACAACCAAACATAATGAGGTTTCGACCTTGTCTAGTCTCCAACAGATTCTGATTTGAGAGAGAAAATATTTTTATAATATTAAAAAATGGTGAGCTTTGCAGAGGTCTAAAATGTGTATGGTGGATTTGTAAAATGTGTGGTGGAAGTATAAAGGCTGCTGGATACCTTAATATCCTATTGGATCAACAAAGTATCTATTAAGTATCTCTTCTTCAGTCTATAGTACTATCACAGCTGAAAACTACTGGCTAAACTCACACAACCTACAGGATTTGCTTGTACCTGCAGACCCTGATGTTGGGAGCTGCTTGTTCTGCTGTCAACTCAGCAGAGACCCAACTAATTACCATGTGTGAGATAGTAAGTAAACAAACTGTTTCATCAATCTACAAATCATCAGCACGTTACAAGGTGTTGATATTCCCTCTTGCCCTTTGTCTTCTTGCAGTTGGGGAAAAAAGCCTGAATGCTATACACAACGGCAGTTGCTTCCACAAGAGGACTGGAAATACTATATCCCTGGAGATGTCTAGGTTCTGCAGTTTGAGCCCTAGTATGAGTGATATTCACCCAGGCAGTATAACAGAAAGACCCAGGCAACCGATCATGCTTACTGTCTCATAGAATCTTCAGTTGGAATGGTGTTTGGGCTTGATTTACAACAGCTATCAGCTGAGAACCAGAATTGAGAACCAGACCGCACAGTGTTAGATACAGCTAGTGAGACACTGCATAGTGATGGCAAAACTAATTGGAGTACAAGACAGCAACAGACAGAGATAATGTATTCCAACATAATAGCAACAAACACAGCAATAAGGTCTCGCTATCTCTACAAAAATCTCTCACTCCATCATATATCATAACATCCCACAGACAGCTCTACCATGATATTGCCGCCAGAACAGTAACGAGAGACAACTAATTGACTTCGGAGGACAAATGTTATGATTTCATTTTTTTAAAAATCTGAAAAGCACATTTACACAAAGGCAAGACCAGCATCAAAGTAAATGTCACATGATTTGAAACATCAGGGAGGACACATCAACTGACACACTCCTCATTATGACTTCTAACTAAAAATCGCACTGATGAGAAGGATGGGTGAAGGGGGGCTTGCTTCCTCATTTACAGAATCTGTGGACACCATGTTGTGTGTTGGAAGCAGTAATACTGAGATAGACATGAAATACAGATGAACAAATTATAGAAAATCACCCAGGACAATCAAATTTGCCTCTCACTGCACGCTTTGGATTCATTCATTCATTCATTCATCACTGCGGCTGTCCATGCACACACAACCACCCTTATTCACATTTTGTCTCACACCAATGACAACAAATGAAAACATACCACTTACACACAAACAGAGACATTAGGAGGGAGCAGAGGGGGGGCATAGGGGCTTGAAACCCCAGGCCTCATAGACGGGGAGGAACGGTAGCCTACCATGCACCCCCCCCACAACAAAACGCCACATGACTTTTTTTAATCTTCAAGATGTCTTGAATAAGAATTTGAGTGGTAACAGTCATATAACTCACTCCCACTATGATTTTTCACATCATATTGTATGTGATCCCATGCATTCTAGTCCTATGTAGTGGTACACTGCCAAGGCCTCTAGAGCCATGATGCAGTTGGTTATAATAGCTTATGATATACCATATGAAAGCTTGGAGTCTGTAGTATACATATATTATACTGTATTTGGTGTACCTTTTGCATAGCAACAGTTGCTAGGCAAAGCATCTTCCTTAGCAACCAGCATCAGTGATACGGTTCCTCTGCGATTACATTGTGTTGTGATGTCTGGATCTAGATGGCTTTTCCCAAGTGCCACATGACTTCTTTGAACCTCCAAGATGTCCCTAATAAGAATTTGAGTGGTAACAGTAATATAACTCATTCCTACTGTACATCATATTGTACATGACCCCAGTATGCTCTAGGCTATACGTTTTAGTCCTATGTCGTTATAAACTGTCAAGGTCTTAACAGCCATTTTGCAGTTGGTTATCATAGCTTGCCATATACCATATGTAAGCTTGGAGTGTGTAGTTTATGAATATTGTATCATATCTTTGGTGTACCTATGACATTTGGAAAAATATACTTGGCTCAGTTATATGATGTGTGAGAGCTCTGTTTTTTTTTTCAATTCTTTAAATGACTTACATATACCGGTATATGAAGACCTTATAAGCACTCCATCACTCAACCAATTATCCAATCACCAACCACCACTCAATCAATCAACCAATCACCAGCCATGTTCTGGTGTTCCACTACCTGGTTAAAGATCAACCGAATTCTGCCATTCCTCCACCATCAGAGACCCTTACAGTATATGATGGAAATGCTTGCTTCTACAATATGATGGTAAATGGCCCTGGAAAATACATCAGAGTTATCAGCTAATACAGTAATATAGTAATGGAATGTGTATAATTGTGTGTAATGTATAATTTTATTGTGCATCTTTTTTTAATTTAGAACATTCCAGACACATTCGCAGAGATCTCCTCATTGCTATTTGACAGCATAACTACATCTAGATGTGGAGACATCATTTTCAGCACAGACCAATACAGACCCGAATCCATCAAGTCAATGGAAAGGAAACGCAGTGGCTGTGGAGAGAAGTTAATTATAGGGGGTGGAGCAACAAAACGTCCCACGGAGTGAAAACAGTTTTTAACGAATGAGGAAAACAAGGTGCAGTTTATCAGGCTTCTATTAAAGCAATGGAGTGGTGATAAGTACACTTCAAAACTGCAAGGCCGCAAAGTCATTTTATCTGTGAAGAATGTGCATACCTTCTTACATCAGGGGACGGTTTGACAACAAGAAAGACTGATATTCCATTACTCAGGTCATCACAGGAAGAGACCGACAACAGGGTTGTCCTTGACAGCCAATATGCTGCAAATGAGCATCATACCAACGTACGGATCAAGAGTCCTGTCTCTGACGTATTCTTCATTTTGCTGCACTTTGCTGGAACCATGGGCATCAACATCCTACTGGACACCAAGATACAGAGAAAGTCAAGACTGATCAATGGCACACAAACTGCAGCAGAACTTGGCCAAGAAAAGTGCACAGCTGTTCTTGGTCTCCATGGCTTCACTGGGAATGATGCGACAAGTGCATTCTGGGGCAAAGGTAAACTTCCTCCTCTAACGAAGATGTTCAAAGCCCCACAGTTTGTTACCAACCTTGCCAAACTTGGTGAAACCTGGACAGTGACAGAAGCCCTTATTGATGATTGTGAAAAATTCACATGGGCCTTGTATGGTGGAAAGAAAGCTGAAAAGGTTGATGACATGCGATTGAACATCATTAACAAACTTTGCACCAAACACGGAAAGTCTATTCCTGGAAATGTGTACATGGCTTTGCTACCACCATGCAGAAAAAGCCTCACGCAGCATGTCCATATGGGGTTCATTTTCAGGTTGCCCTGTGGAACAGAGCCAACATCAACAATCCTATAATTCCATCCGTGGGTCAAGGACATGGGTGGTTAATGGCATAAAGTGGTCTACAGCCCCTGTGGTATGAAGGTGAGAGTCAGCCACAGAGGTTGGAGGACATCTGTGGTGAAGTCCACTGTGATGATAACAGTGAGAGTGAAGTTGAAAGTGATTGGTAAAGCACAGACAGTGACAGCAGCCGTGAATGAACTGTCTGCCTTAGACTAAACCTTTCCCCAAATGTGCAATAAACTTTGTTTATGATTCAACTTTTTTTCCTTCTATTGTGGTCTTGTGCTCCAACTTGCACAGATGTGACAGTGACACATACAGTACTGCTCGCTATATTGTCAATATTTCCAGTAGTTAGTAATTAAACTATTATTATACTTTTACAAATTGTTAATGTATTTGCCTGTAAGGTCTTTATATATGTGCATGGTTGTATGGATGAGTAATTTAAAGGATCAGAAAAATGAAAAAAAAAACTCTCACACATCATATAAATGAACCAAGTATATTTTTCCAAATGGTACACCAAAAATATGATATAATATTCATAAACTACACACTTCAAGCTTACAGATATGGCAAGCAATGATAACCAACTGCAAAATGGCTGTTAAGGCCTTGACAGTTTACAACTACATAGGACTAAAACGTATGGCCTAGAGCACACTGGGGTCATGTACAATATGATGTACCGTAGGAATGTATTACTGTTACCACTCAAATTCTTATTAGGGACATCTTGGAGGTTCAAAGAAGTCATGTGGCACTTGGGAAAAGCCATCTAGATCCAGACATCACAACACAATGTAATCGCAGAGGAACCGTATCACTGATACTGGTTGCTAAGGAAGAGGCTTTGCCTAGCAACTGTTGCTATGCAAAAGGTACACCAAATACAGTATAATATATGCATACTACAGACTCCAAGCTTTCATATGGTATATCATAAGCTATTATAACCAACTGCATCATGGCTCTAGAGGCCTTGGCAGTGTACCACTACATATGACTAGAATGCATGGGGTCACATACAATATGATGTGAAAAATCATAGTGGGAGTGAGTTATATGACTGTTACCACTCAAATTCTTATTCAGGACATCTTGAAGATTAAAAAAAGTCATGTGGCGTTTTGTTGTGGGGGGGGTGCATGGTAGGCTACCGTTCCTCCCCGTCTATCACTACTTGGTTGGGGCCCCCCCCTGCCAATGGCTTTCGATTGCCAAACTTTTCACAGGGGCCCCTTCTATGATATTTTGTGGGCCCAATGCCATGAACGTGCACATTATAAGCGACAGTAAACTCAGTATTTATCAACTATTATTAGAGATGTACAGGATCCAAGATCCGGTTCCGGCATATCCGGCAGGATAATAGGGTTTTTCAGACTATCCGGATCCGGCAGGATCTTAAGCAGTGGATCCGGTATCCGGCAGTTACCTAAAAATCAGGATCTGGGGCATCTCTACTTTTTACGTAGCCTAGGCTTTTCAGTCAGTCTTTCACAACCCCAATCGCTGCATGGAGTGAAAGCCCTTTGGAAGCGGCCATTGAAGGCAGTGTGGCAGTAAGCCAATGAGTCTTAAAAATAGTTTGCGCCAACGTAATAAAAAGGGCCCACGTGTGCGAGTTGGCTATGTGTTTCAACCCTTTCGTAGGATCCGGTATCCGGTTCCGGATCCGGCAGGATCTTGAGCAGTGGATCCGGTATCCGGCAGGATCCTAAAAATCAGGATCTGGTGCATCTCTAACTATTATACTTAATGACCAGGCGTTAAGTATAGCCCATTAAGATGGCAGACTCCAGAAGGGGGTCTCTGACACATATCCCGGCCCCCCCGTGTCACAATACCAGTGCTCCGCCCCTGGGAGGGAGAGAAGGGAATATCAGTGTGATGTGTACCGGTAGTCTGTGTGCTTGGTGCATTCTGTGTGCTTGGTGCATTCTGTGTGAACTTTCAGACACTTGAAATGCAATAGATGAACAGCAAGGCACATTGTGTCATCAGATGGCAGCATGGAGGCATTCTGAGTTACACTGATGAATAACAGCAACAAGATCATATCACAAGGGCCTACAAGTACCAAAGCTTAGAATACTTCAATTTTCTTTCTCGAGTGGGAGATATGAGAATATACACCAAAAGGTGATCAGTATACATCCCTTTGGGCTAACACTCTCTCCCCCGCTAATTTCCTGGCACTCTTCACTGTCTCTGTCATAAAGTAGGCCTATTTTAGAAAATAAAATGAAAAGAGCTGTTATTACAAATATATCACTGTATTTCAAATGTGTGTGCTGTCATGTGGGGTGGGCTTCTAACATTGATTTTAAGGGTGTAAAATGTATAACAACACATTATTTAGTGTATTATTTTGGCCAGATTTAAATGATCTTTACTGAAATCCTGGGATGCAATATTTCCTTATTACATTATAATAAATATCAAAGCTGGATCTCTCGAAATCCCAGCGTCCAAAGTTCAGCTTTGAAATGCTGAAGTAGCAAGTAACAATGTCCCTGTGTGGTGCAGATCCATGATTTAATGAGTGTATCATTGCATTTGGTAAAGGGGCAGTCACTCAGAGCAACTCTGGCTTAGAGACCTTGCTCAAGGGTACTTTAGCTCTGGATAGAGGAAGAGTTTGTTAACCCATTGATGCTGGATGTTGCGTTGCGCAACATTGATCCTGGCGGCTGGAGATGCATGACAATATTTTATTAAATATGTTGGTATGTTAAAGCTGAATGAACATGTTCTGATCGAAGAGGAGGGTTTTAGATTTTAAATAAAATAAATGTCTTATTTTTATGCATTTCAGATGCTGAGATATTTAGGCTTTTATCGGCTGACAGTACCTTTTCCCAAAAATGGCTTAGGCATTGAGCACCCATCTCTGCAGGTGCTTCAGGCATCAATGGGTTGAATCACAAGACTACAGTTCACTAAATAGTAGACCAGTGATTCTCAAACTGTGGGCCGGGTCCCACTGGTGGGCCCTGAAGGTATTGCAAATGGGCATTGAAATAATTTTCAAAAAATTCTAAATAATATTTGTCCGTGTGTTGCTGTTGACTACTATTTGATTTTCATCGATTATAGGATCAGAGTGGGCCCCAAACATTCATGAAAATGTTAAGTGGGTCCCAAGTTGGAAAAGGTTGGGAACCATTGAAGTAGATTATAACTTCCCAGAGTTTCAGCCTTCTTTTTCTATGTATTGCATTGTTCTAATCTAAACTAAGATGAGTGAAATAAAATGATGAGTGAGTGCTGACGACCCAGCTGACGACCCTGCTGCCTGCACAATGGCACCGTCGGAGGTGCGTCAGGCAGAAATGCCAAGCAGGTGCGACCACCTGTGCTTACATCTAGTGATCATCATAAATGATAATAAATCATCATAAATGAATCAATTACTTGATGTGTATGTGCTTATAGTAGTAGTGATAATAATGATGATATTAATAATACTTATTATTTCTCATTATTATTATTATCATTATTATTATTATTATCATTATTATTATTATTATTATTATTATTTCAGCTGAAGATTATATGGTATCTATGTTACTATGTGCAACGTGATTTTAATACAGTGAGACATCAGCTTCAAACTTCACACAGGGTAAAAGGAAAGTGACAACTCTGTCTCCGCGATGTAACAGCGCTTCAAGCAGCTGAGCCATCAGTTCCTGTAAATGTGCAGCCCACTGACAGCTCAATAAGCAGTTCAGTGAAGATGTCAGCTGAGATGTTCTGCAAAGGCCGTACTGAGTACTGGGGCATTTCACTAGAAAGCGAAGCGCAGGCAGGCATTTAGGAGCATTGGAGATCAGAGAAGGAGGAGAGTGCTTAACTGACAACCCAACTTAGCAGTAGATTCTTACACCATGTGTAACCCTAAAAAGTAGTTTCCTGTGTCCATATGTTTGACCGTAGTGTATCTTTTGGCCATGTACAGTATATCCTGCGCTCAACTGTTAACTGTTTTTTATAAGGTCTTCGGCTGCGAGCGAACAGCAAAGTTCATATTTAGTAGAAAAGCCACACTCTTAGGTGTAATTCTTGTATTTTATTCTAGTAAACAGGTTAGCATGACAGAGAGACGTTTCTGCCAAAGCCTTCTTCAGCTTCTTCTGAAGAAGGTTTAGGCCGAAACATCTGTCTGTCATGCTAACCCACTAGAATAAAATACAAGAATTACACCCGAGAGCATGGGTGACGCTAGGTGGGTAAAGGTGTTACATTCTAAGGGCCCAAGCACTCACAGCACTGTTAAGGGGGCCCAAAATTCAAAATTTTCATGGGGCCCAAAATTTCTGGCGGCGCCCCTGCCCGAGAGTGCAGCTTTTCAACTACATTTACAGTGAAAAAAAACCCTAGTATATCCTGTAGAAAATATCCTGTAGAAAATGCATACTGCCTCACCTGCTTAATTGCATGCAGCAGCTTCCCATAGCAGAAGACAATGACCATGAAGGGAAGCAGCAGGCAGAAGACAAACAGGCAGATGATGTAGGAGATGTTGTTGGCCGTCTTGGTGGTCCAGTTCACAGAGCAGGTGGTGCCAGGACCTTCCGGGCCGTAGCGGCTCCAGCCAAACAGGGGTGGCACGGACCACCCGAGGGAGTACAGCCAGGAGAGGGCCACGCCAACAGACACCTTGCGGTAGTTAGTGGAGTCGGCCTCGGTGGAGCCCAGCATGGTGCTGTAGCGCTCGTACGACAACACCGCCAGGGATATCAGGGACACAATGCCTAAGAAAAATGGAGGAAGGAGACAAAAACAACACGGCGCGCCATTGTTTTACAAGATGGCTTACAGTACAGTACAGACCCCAGCAGTAACTGCATTGTTTTCACATTCACACTGCTGCCAATTGAGTGATTACGCCAGGATTGCATCAGTATAAGGCTCATCGTACAAATGTATTATAATAATTACACATAATTATAAACATGGACAGACAAATAAAACAAAAAGAGAGACTTCTTCATTTACAGACTTGAGATGTCTGGGGAATATATCCAGTGAGTGAATACTATTTTAATTTCCCCGGCATTGCTTATCTTTTCACAGAAACATTAACATGCAACACCAACAGCATGAAATCACGTTTAAAAATGTAAATGCTTTTCATAAATTAAATGACATTTTCTATAAATGTTCAGCATTTATGTTTCATAAATATTTAACAAGAGTGTAATCTGATGCTCTTGCCGAATCAGGATCAACATCTTCATGCAGGCATACACACATTTCTCTGACATAACAATTATCTACATCTACAGCCAGTAATTAAAAACTGTGCACGGCCTGGTTCTTTCAGGCAGCAGACGGAACACATGGGTAAAAATGAAGGCCACGGCCCAATATTAATCTCATTAAATAAGCCAACTGTTCAGACATAAAACAACAGAAACGTGGTCTGCTCAAGCGTAGCATGTATAGGGAATGCAAGTGCTCTCAGGCAGAGCCAAAGTTAATGTTTTAATCTACCAAAGCTTTTCTCAACACCCATTTCCCAAGTATATCACTTAAATTACTCCCACTTACTCGAAAGAATGGGTTTGTAGGTCACTCTGAGGAAATGATCATGAAGTAATGGCTTTGTGCACAATAGATGGAAACAAAAACAGTTATTCAGCTGACATTTAGGTTCGTGGGAAGCTTGACGCAGCACAGTAAAAAAAAATATAATACAAAAAAATGACAGTGTTCATTCAACAATTCAAAAATTAGAGAGTACTCTTGGACTGTATGGGACTGTAAGTGTTGCATTTACACTGTATTTTCTACTGTGAGGGAACAACTTAGATAGATAGATAGATAGATAGATAGATAGATAGATAGATAGATAGATAGATAGATAGATAGATAGATAGATAGATAGATAGATAGATAGATAGATAGATAGATAGATAGATAGATAGATAGATAGATAGATAGATAGATAGATAGATAGATATGACACAATAGAGAAATGCCTCATGTTTCATATTGATGAAGCCTTTTATCAGACTATCAATCAACATGTCAGAATGACATTTTCGTCTTATGACTTATCTCGTAACATGACTTATTGACGACACTTGGAAAAAAAATGTTTAAAGGCCACAGAATATCCAAACATCGCCACCACAAGGGGCGGCACACCAAGTTATGGCTCCATCTGTGATTACATTCTTCACTCAATAATCTCTCAGGAAAGCCCTGCATAATGAGCCAGGGACAGTCTTCATGGAAAGAAACAGGATTTTGGCACATGGCTTTCCTTGCCTGTCCACTCTCCAGGAAACTGATTCTGAATCTGATTAAGCATCTGTGATATGGGGCAGAGTCACATTTGCAAATAGACGGTGGCTACATTTACATGACGTTTTTAATTCCGAATTAATAATTCCGAATTAAATAGTTCTGTTGAGTTCCCTTTGATCTTTCATTTAATTCCGAATTGTGAAGTGTTTACATGACGTTTTCAAAGCGGAATTAAGCTTTATTCAGAATTAAGGTGAGTTCATTCGGAATTAAACACCCCATGTAAACGTAGCCAGTGTGGCGGTCAACACGGACTGTCGACATAGACAAGTTTACATATGGAAAAACATTTTTGACAACCTCTCTCAGGGCACAAGAATCTACTACAACCCTGATGGATGGACAGCAAAAGGCTGGCATGTGTAATGTCATCGGCAGCCGCTGGCCTTTTATGGCTGGACATAAACCCGCAGCCCAAGAGCCATCATCCCACGGCGAGTAGTCCCCTACTACAGCCTCATGCTCACTCTGCTGCCTTTAGGCATCGCTACTGCTCCAGCACTTCAGTCAATAGTTCCGGCCATAAAGTCTAACTGCCACCACTATAAACTGTGCTGCTGTGCTGCTGTGCTGTGCTGCTGTGGCTGGCTGTACATGCCACCATCCGATATATCTTTTCCCCAAAGTCGATACTCTCCCCTCGCCCAGTGGCACATTCAACCACCAAAAATACATCCTGCCTCACACTATCTCTTAAATCAGTCATCATACATATTTATGACTGGACTCTGCAGCTTGCTCCTATGACTGAAGAGCAGTTCGTGGCATGCACATAATATTAGCATATGTGAGTATATGGACTCTGCTGCAAGGACATCAGAGTACACCTTGAGTTAAAAAAAAATGTTTCATGAGTGAATAGTAAAGAAAAGAACAAGAGGCACCCCTAAGGTGACCTGATTATTATTGTGATTTATTATCATACTTAAATTTATTCAGATACAAAATGGCATCCTGCTGTTCCGTGGCACAGTAGACCAACTCTTGATTGTTGCTTTACACTGTATATAGGACACACTGCGACCATAATGAAATACTGACTGCAGCCGTAAAGGCTACCACTACCAAGTGTGCCATGTAGCTGACCACCACACAAAGGCAGAGTAAACATGTCCTTCAACAATGCAATATACACTTTTTTGAGTGGCTCAGTGCGATGAAAAGTGCACATCAAGACTCTTTTCCTCCTTACTTACTTGTCCCTGTAGAGAACTAGTGAGACTTCCGCTGAAATAAGCAAACACGCTTTTCCTTCTCTTTCTTCAAGTGCACTATTTCTGTCCACAATACACTGAATATTAGGAAATAGCAAAATACCTTATTAGGATGTGATCTGATGATTTGGTCATCTGGTGACTTTTGTAAATGTAGGAAGGCTATGGCCTTTTTAAGGCCACACATGGGTATTAATTTGTAGTTTCATGTTCAAATGTAATGTACATTCATGTATATAGTCTCCCTTACGCGTGTATAAGTATGAGTGAAATCTAAATTTAATAGATAAGTTACATATAGGCCTAGTCCATGTGCAGCAACAACATACAGTAGGCTATGACCAGAAATTGTGTTATACAGGTAGACAATAGACAAGTAAGCTTAATGAGTAGGCCTATAGCTCATATGCCAGACTAGTTTTGAATCCACCATCAAAAGTTCCAGAGCCACCAAAGTACAGTACAGTTGTATGGAGGTGTCACAAACCCTGAAGCAATATAGAGGTAGACTCATAGTCATGTAGAGAACCCCCCACATTCTCCCAAAAGGTTCAGGATTTCAACCTGCAGTTTTCCGACACAAAGTTCAAGTCCCCAAGCATTAGGCCAAGGCTCCCCATATGCAAAGCTATTCTATTTTATTTGTATTCATTTGGATGTTACGTTGACAATATTTTCTCTGAAAAGTACACTTTGGCGGGGGCTATATAGGCACGAGTTCTGACTTCCCCTTTTAAATGCCAGCATGAGATCTGCATTTGAGTTGCTTTTATTATAATTTTGTTGATCTTCCACCCTATAGAGAACATTGCACAGCGTGTTCTGCATTAAAGGGATATGGTAGAGAGATGGAGCATGTCCCCTTCGAGCCACTAGCTCACCTTATACGCAGGGCTGGACTGGCATCTGGCATAGCGGACATTTCCCAGTGGGCCCTGCACCTTCATGGGCCCCTATTTTCAGAAATGTTTAAACATTTAAAAAAAAAAAAACATTACATTTCTGAAAATAGGGGCCCACTGATGAGTCAGCTTTATGCTGCTACTTACGAGGGAGCCCTTGAAGCCAAAAGTGCCCGGGCCTCATTTCACCCCCAGCACAGCCCTGCTTATACGGGATAGTGTGTGGGTGGGATTCAGCCAGGATGTCTGGGGACATAATGAGAAATGCCATGCGAATACTGGCAGGCATCTTGCTGTGATGTGTTTCATTGAGCTTTTTGCCACACTGTGTTCTTGCGTCAGTGGACTGTGAAGTATCCTGTGGTCCGTTTAAGTGTCATAACTACTAACGCGACAGAGGACACAAGTGTGCCTAGAAAGCACATGATCGAGGCGGTTTGAGGGAGTCCACTACAGTGTAACGTCTCATCTGCTGATGTTTGTAATATACTTTGAAGTGAACTTGATTCACGATGCTGTCCTTCACTAAAATTGATTTCCAATAGCACTGAACAGGCTCAACCAGTACAGCAATTTAAAGTGTTGCAAATGCTCCACAGACATACACACACGCACACACAACCACAAGCGCACACACACATGCACACCTGCACGCATGCACGCATGCACACACACACACACACACACACACACACACACACACACACACACACACACACACACACACACACACACACACACACACACACACACACACACACACACACACACACGCACACAGACATACAGAGAGAAAAAGAGAGAGAGGACAGACACAGGGTGATATATGATGAAGCTTTAAGGTAAGATGTGTGTGTCCATCTGTATCACTAGAGAGCTCAGATCAGATTATTTCCAAACTCAAATGGAAACAGCAAAGGTTGACTAAATAGATAGAGTCATTTAAAATGTTGTGCCATATTCTAAGGGACTATTTACAGTAGCTTTGGTGGCATAATGTGAAAGACTACACTTAGTCAGTCAGCAAAGAAGACTCTAAATTGACTTAAAAATTGATCCAGCTTTCCAACATTCAAATGCAAAATGTAATGACAGATAAGATCAGGACATCAACAGCATCAGCCCAAAAGCTTTAGTTCTGATGATTGCACATCCCTTGAGACTAGAAATGACATTAAACATAGAGAAGTCAGGGGAAGAAACAAGAGATATTTAGTCTGCAAGATGTACTGATTTGTGAATCAAAGTTCTCCCTTTAACTGCTCCCTAGGAATACACTGCTCACTGAAGTGTGCATTCAAGATCGCCCCATTGCATGGGTCTCCAAATCTCACTGTCAAGGTTTTATAAAACAGTGAAACATCCACACAACCTCAGTTTCCCACCCATAAAAGTCTGCTCCACTCTAGCAAAGTCTTGCTGCTGCTGAGCGTAAGCAGACGCACAGACCGTAGGCACAGCAGCTTTAGCCAGGCTACGCCCTCCTAGATACGCAACACCTTCAGCGTTGCTTCTAGTCAGGCGATATACATTTTGTTTCTGAGCTCTGGAGAAATCTGGAACACCATCCACTTTGTCGAAAAACAATCAACTTTGAGCAGTTCCAATGGCCCTGGGTAGAGGCATGTTCAAGACAGTGACATGTTTTAAGCCGAGACATTCTATTGGGACTAAGAACATGTTTGACTTAAACTTCGACACAACTTTTTCTGGCCTCGAGCAGTAGCAAGCAGAGGGAGGCGGGTTAATCAGGCTGTTTGGGAAACGTTATCCGTTATCTTCTTGGTCAGAACAACATCTCGGTACGAAATTTGAAAGTCAATGATAATCAGGCAACAGCAGCTTGGCACAAGGTTTGTAAATGGCACAGACAGCATTATGATGATTCACAATGATCAGGCCAACTGTTTCAAGCTCTGTTTAAAATTATAGCACGACAGCATCATCTGTCATTTGCAGTTAGGCGTACATTTATCAAGCAGTTGCAAACTTAAAAAGGAAATATGCCAAAGACACAATGACACAATTGTTCATACATATGTTGACCTGCATATGTTATATATACCCGTTGACCATGTAAAAAACAATTATAGGCCTATGTATCACTGACATGGATTAGAAAATACAGCCTTTGAACGATAAGAATTGTTTATACAAATGGTCCAGTGAGGGGAAAAAATACACATTACACACTATAAACCACTATAAACTATAGGTTTAGGCGCATGACAGATCACGAAAACACTACTGATAGTAACATGTGGGCAAAATGAATTCTAGAAATAAAGGACTCATAGTGCACCTTTAATTAGTGGCAACTTTGTGCCACAATGGTCAAATGTTTTTGGAGCATGCCATGGGGAACGCTGTGGGATGATCATCAACACAAAATGTGCAAAGTTTCAAAGAACAATATATGAAACACATCTTTCAAGATGACATGAGATTTGGCTCCGAAGTTTTCAAAAAGACTAGGTTGGAAGTAGTGGAAGTAATAGCAGTCACTGGCATTGGCACATTACAATGTTTTTCCTGATTTCCATTACACATGCTTGGTCTGATCCATGCTGTCTCTGATATATTATAACCTTTTAAAACTATAATGCATGTGTACAAACCTTTACTTTGCATTACCTCAAATGTTTCCTTCTGAATTATTTACTCCTCTTCACATACATCCCTAAAGAACATCCACTGGCGTTATAGCAGCAAACCACAAATCACAAACCGATTAAATCTAAACCCCTTAGGGTGCATTTCTTCATTGTCGGCAATGCAATGGTGTCCACGTAATCGTGTAGTTTTCAGAATCAATGCTCTGAGGAAATCATTGGCCTCCAATCTCATGCCCACTGATCTATACCGTCCCCTCTCATCAGATCTGTGCCTCCTCACAGGTACAGTCCAACGCTGAATGGAAACTTGTTATAGCTCCTTCCAAAACGCACCAATGACCATTCAAATAATGTAAACACAAGCTACCACTTCCAAGCAGGCCTGTGCTACTACTAATGATCAATATGAATTTTGACACGTAAAGCATGTTCTGTTCTGCCTAATGTGTTTTATTTTTGCTACTGGCTCGCCAGCAAATGACCATTTTGCTCTCATGCAAACAGTTTTGAAACCGATGCCACTCTTTCAGATGGACAATGGACGTCAACAACTGCGACTAACTTCACCACTAAAACCACATGGCTGAGGCCAGGGGTTCCCAACCTTTTCCAACTTGGGGCCCACTTGAAATTTTCACTATATCCTGGCCCACCCACTGAGCACCGCTCATCTCTGACCCAATAAACAATAAAACTTACATAAATGATCAAAAATAATCAATACAAATCTAACAAATGAACAACAACACATACAAAAATATGATTTTGATTTTTACAAAATGATTTCAAGGCCCACTTAGTATACCTTTAGGGCCCACCAGTGGGCCCCGGCCCACAGTTTAAGAATCACTGGCCTAGACTGATTATGTATTTTAGTAGTACACCAAAGGTCACAGCATGGCCCATCTTGTGATTTGCTACCTTCAAAACAAAAAAAGACACCAGAATCGGACGCACACGGCACACTATCCCGGTTATCACTTGAAACAAGGACTGATATTCAATATCCATGTGAAGAAGACAATCAGTTTTTGAAAACAACAGTTGAGAATATATTTCTTTCATGGGAATTGGTTGCTGTAGTAAAGTTTGACAAAAAAGGTGCATCCCCACCTGACCTGACACTAATGGTTTATTTATCAACAACTTCAACGTGCAATATGATGAAGGAACTTACCGAACAGAGTGTTTGCGAAGCCATACCACACGCAACCACGCGCCCCAATAAGCCACCGTCCTTGTGTGCTGGCGGCGAAGCTGAACGGAGTTCCGAGCACGCACACCAGCATATCGCTCAGCGATATATTAATCAGCAGGAGATTAATGGGGGAACGCAGCAGTTTGTAGCGACAAAACAGAACCAGCACCACCAGGTTGTTGAGGAATCCAAGACTTCCTATGAAGCCCAGACATACTGCAACCACCAAGTGTCCAGTCGGGCTTAGAGTGCGATGTGAAGTATCTTCCAGATATCCGTCCCCGGCACTGGAGCACAACACGCTCTCAGACCGCGCGCAAGTGCTCAGACTCAGGTTGGACACGATCATGGCAATCCGGTTGGGGCGCGCAATCGCGCAGCGCACACCACTCGAGAGTAAGGTATTTGAATATTGTGTGAAGCTGACAATGTGATATTAAAAGTTGTTTTTGAGTTCACACAATCCATAAAGAATGATATTTGTAATGATGCTTCCTTGTCTCGGTCTGCCTACTGCCTTTAGTTTTTTTCTTTTGGTTTTGTTGAGATGGGATACGAGAGAAGATGTTCTGGTATGGCCGGAGAAATTAAACTTCATCTGCGAAACTCGTACTAAACTTTAGAGCAGCCTTGCTCCACCATGTGGTGATTAAAATCCTCACATGTGATCAGACCAGATCATTCTCTCTCTCTCTCTCTCTCTCTCTCTCTCTCTCTCTCTCTCTCTCTCTCTCTCTCTCTCTCTCTCTCTCTCTCTCTCTCTCTCTCTCTCCCCGAGTGTGTTATTACCGAACCTCCTCGTACCTCCTTCTCAGCTGACGTGTAGGGGGAAGCAGACGGCGCGTCCTCATTGAGGAAAACGCGCCCATGAAAAAAGCCGTGAGGGAGAGTGTGGTCTGTAATCGTGTCTGCTTCACTAACCTACTTCCACTGCTACGGTAACATCTCTTAAAGTCCAGTAAGCGTCAGTGGTCGAACCTTGGACAATGTTTGCTACGTTTTATACCACAGACATTCCTGTTTCCTAGAGAGTGATTTTGGCAACATTTGCGATGATGTTTTCACAGTCTGTGGCTTCTGCTGTCCATGGTGCTGATTTAAGCATTTCATTGCTTGTTATCCTCGTGGGAGTAGTGACGGCGGTTAATGTCACAATTCTGTTTTTTTTTTTTTTTGCTGTTGTTTTCATCGACTTGGAAGCCAAGTCATAAAACAGTACTTTCAGAGGGAGTGATTTACTGCTTTTAAAGTTAATTTTCAAACACATATACATTTGCCTCAAAGTCATTGCCCATAACGACGAAATGCGATGGTAGGCTATAATGTTGTACTACGATCATTTGGGCATGGAAGCGTTGCATGTTACATACAGAATAGCCTACATTGCTTTTCACAATCAGGATATCTTTTGCAACAGTGTTTGACTCAGAAGACTTAAAAACCAAACAGTGGATGAGACATTCTGGAGAATTGCTCTCTACTACTTTGATTAGTGATATAGGCTAAATAAAAATTTAAAAAGGGCAATACAAGGAGGTACAAATTCCGACGAAGAGAGCATTGGATAAGATAGGCTATTGGAACCTCTGCCTGATTTCTTCCTCTTCCATGGGGTAATACAAGGGTCTGAATAGAACTATGGGACTCTGGTTAAAGAACGCAGCCTCTCTGCAGCCTACACTCAACAGACTACAAGCCTACAATATTATGGACTGAGCATGTTGTTCAGTAGCTTGACACGTGTCATTTGTTGCACAAGATGAATCATGTAGTCCTGTTCTCTGGCACAGAAAACCTTTTTGTTCGTTTTTGTTGGACATGTGATACAATTACAAATAAATTAGCCATGACAGGGGACTCGGTTATTTTCTACCAATTCAATTTCTATTTGACAGACTCATTCTCACCGACCACTTGCTGTTTAGATGTTCCACATTGGCTGTAGAAACAGACATGGTGGGGGGCGCTGTGGTGCATCGTGCTAAATCCCCCACATTTGGACTTGCATGCCCACGGGGACCTCGGCTCGAATCCGGCCGGGGTCATTTCCCGATCCCACCCTGTCTCTCTGTCCCACTCGCTTCCTGTCACCATCTCAGACTGTCCTATCGAATAAAGGCACAAAACCCCCCTAAAAAATTTTTTTTTTTTTTTAAAAAGAAAAGAAAAATAAATAGACATGGCATGTTATGGACTTTCACCACATATGGTATTCAGCCTTTGGTCCTCTTTTTTGTTGTTATGATGGATGCGCTTGTCCTAGACCAGTTGGAGGGCTTGGTCATGCAGACAAAATAACTCAGTTCGAATGGAGTATGGAATGCAGTACCATGCCGCAGGGAGCCTACCGGTGCTGAAATAACAGCTGGTCTTGTGTGACATAAAAAAGTTTGGCCTGAAAGGGCTTCAGAAATACCAAGGACCAAACCTGAACGTTTATCACAACATGCTTTTGTCTGCCCTTCCAGATATGAGCTATAGGATTCAGATGACCACTATGTTGCACTGTGCAGTACCAAGGGGCTGTCTTCCATTGATGTTTGTGCATTTCCAGTCCTTGGCTCACAGTTTAGAGGCGTACATTAGTGCAGTCGATTCATTCGGCACAGTTAAGGTGGCACCTTATTATTCTTGCTGTTTTGCCTGATAAGCATTGGCCCTTTGCCTCTCCAGCCTCCGTGCCAGAGAGGGATGGCAGCTGCTTGGAGAACGGGGAAAAGCCAGCACACAAAAGCAATCCAGAGATGGCCAGATACTGCAGTGCAGTGCCTATATACTGGAGAGCTAGGCTGCCCTTTCAGCATTAATAAACATCTTGTCCGCGGTGTGGATACTAAACCAGTGGTCCATGGCCCCATGCAGGTCACAGGGTGCTGGCTGGCTGTGTGTCTTCCACTCCAGGCTGCTCTCCCTCTGGGTCAGGGAAACCTTCGGGCTATTCAGCAGGCTCCTTGGAACAATGCCTCAGCAGCACCTCGCTCCCAGTTTCTTTTTTTCTCTTTTCCTGTTTTCTAACAGGGCTGGCATAGCGGGCATTTCCCGGTGGGCCCCGCACCCTTGTCGGCCCCTATTTTCTGAAATGTTTTTATTTCTTATTTTTTTACATTTATGAAAATAGGGGCCCATGAGGATGCGGGGCCCACCGGTGAGTCACTAATTTTGAGGGGCCCCTTTGAGCCTAAAGTGCCTGGGCCCTATTTCTCCAACAGTCCAGCCCTGTTTTCTAAAGTGTATTGACATCTTTGAATCTGCCAGATTGACACCAGTGAAGTGAGTGTACATTGAGTTGGGCATATCAGGGATTTGAAACAGTACATATAGCGTATAAGCCACTGATTTGATGGAAGATTGATGGGCATGGCACAGTTGTCATGTGATGAAACCCATCTTGGGGCAAGGGTGCAGTCAGGCATGAAACAATTAAATACACCCAGGGAACATAATTGATAACATGCTGGCTATAATTGGTGACTGAAATATGTAGAAAAAATATTTGAAAGAGCCATGCAAATTGGACTAGAGCAAAATGTGCATAATTACAATGCTTCACCTTAGAAGAAAACCCAACCATAGCACAGTATTTACACAACATTAGACATAATATTTGCTAAGGGTAAAGATTTGAATAACAAATAATCACTTTTGTTGTTCACACAACTGAGTTTCAATTGAACAAATTTGTTTTTTTATGTTTGGTCTTTGTCGTCGACAACATTCATTACAATGATGATTTACAAGGCTTCTGTATGTTTACCATGTCTTCATGTTTGGATTTACAACTGATTCAAAATCACATCCAAAATTACATCCAAGCCCATCTGCAGATTTGGTGTACTCAGCTGTGTCCTAATCTGACTGAAAGCTGAAAACTGAAAACTGTGGGCCAAAGATTTTGGAATCATGTGTCAACATTCACATCGAGACTTGGAACTCTCACAGCCATAACCACACGCATGCACAGGCACGCACGCACGCACGCACGCACGCACGCATACGCGTACACACGCACGCACGCACGCACTCACGCACGCACGCAACGCACGCATGCACGCATGCACGCACACACACTACATTACATTCCTTTGGCATATGCATATATTACGCAATACTGAACTGAACTCACCATAAGAAATGAAATCGTTTGTGCAGCTCTAGCCTACATTTCTCAGGATGTGCATTTCCACAAAGCAAGCACACCCCTATTCTGGGGGATGGAGATGTCAATCATTGCATCTGTGTTCTGAGATTACATCATTCCCCCAGCAATTCCCGTATTGTGTGGTGGTGGTGCTATGACCTCTCAGCAGCATCCATTTTATACTGCTATGGACCATAAGACTCCTTCTCACTGTGTTATGTACCCTCGAAAATCACAACTCCACAACTCAAATATTTTATAACCTGTACTTGTTTAAGGGACCTGTGGGTATTGGGTATTTATGAGACCATAGGTTTAAGTGGAAAGGGTTTCATGGAATGGGTTTAGTCATACACAGACAATGGGCAATAATCACCAAAACACACACGCACGCGCGCACGGACATACACACGCACGCACGCACGCACGCACACACACACACACACACACACACACACACACACACACACACACACACACACACACACAATTGTAACTGAGTCCCATCCCCACATGCTTATACGATACAAAGACAAATGGACAAAAAACACACATGCACGCATGCACGAAGACTCGCTGTCACTCACACAAACATATCCCCTGTCAGCTCAGACTCAAATTATACTTCCTGCATGCGAGTGAGAGAACATTTTCAAAAAGCATTACTTGGTTGGCTTGGTTTAAAATGTTTGATTGGACAAAGCAGTGGTGTAGTCCACGTAGAACGCGGGTATACGGAGTATACCCACTTCTAAATTTCAGGGGTTTCAGTATACCCACTTAAAATTGATTGATCCATTATTTTGAATGGCACAAACATATACAGTATACCCAATATACAGTATACCCACCATAAAAAAGTAGACTACACCACTGGGACAAAGCCAGTGTCCCAAAAAATGTTGTTAGTTAGTTTTTGCTATAAATATGCTAGCTATGGGCTTTCCACGAATTAAGTCTGAAGTCTGAATTGTTCAGGCAAGAATTTGGCTGCTATCTCATAAAACTGTCTGTGATTAAGAAAAGCAGTAATGGTGAAATATGACATAGCAATGTTGAAATATGAGTTTTTTTTAATGATTTTTAAAATGAAGCCTTGAACGACCCATTTAAAATCCATTAAAAGTTTTTTTATAACTAATATATTTAATATAATATATTTAATAATCAACTTGTATATATTTTGTCAACAGGTTAACCTAAAAATGTTGAAAAAAACACATCAAATGAGTTTCAATTTGATCATCTGTTTAATATGATATTTCCTTATTTCCTTTTTTGTTAGATCTCTCTCTATATGCTTGCTCCATCCTGAAGTTGTGCAAGTACCCACAAAAGAGAAGAAAAGACAGTGGGGAAAAGCTACCGGTTAGGATTCAGCTGCGAGTCATTTGAAAACGAGCCCCTATAAAACTTTGTCTTCCAAAGGCTTTCCCTCAAGGTCCCCCAGACAGCACAAATCTCAGAGAGAAATACACTCTCTGCACCTGCAGTATACCTGCTTGGCCTCAATAGGCATGTTTGTGCTGAAGAGCTTGCTGTCAAGTTGAACCGAGCACTTCAAGTGGTGTGCATTTCAGTCAGAGAATTTCCTGGAATCCTGAAACCGGTTCCTTTTCTTCCATCTCCAATCGAAAAAAAACTTAATTGGTGTGTGTCACATCACGCAGGGGCACTGAAAACCTGTGTGGGTGGTGGATGGGATGGGAAAAAGCTTTCTCAGACTCTCTCAACCTGTGTGTTGCAGGCACAGTTTGCATGGCTGATTTTTTTTTCTTTTCATGCATGGCCACGGCTATAGCCCTGAGAAAACTCTGAAGCCTTTTTTTTGTAAAAACTCGTCCAATTTGATGTAATAGCACTCACTTTAACCCATTAACACATTTAGGGCTTAAAATCCCTTTGTAATGGATGGAGGAGACGAATGTCTCAGCATTCAATATCACTGTCATCTTCAAAAGCATTTCAAATGGCGAAAAACAGGATAAAAGGTGACATGCCATGCCCCATTTATGCCTCTGAAATTACAGGGCTCTCTTAGAGTCAGTCAGATGTATAGCTTATATGTCCAATAGCAAGGCTTGAAAACATCTAGATTGCATGTCAAATGGATTGGCTCTGTCAATGCCCCAAGCAGTACACTGGCCGAGAGTATTTTGATCCAAACGGCCAAATCAAGAGTAACATTTGCAGAACGTACAGTATAGTATGCACCTGATCAGCATTGTCCTCACTAAAATGAGAAAGTGGCTCATCGAAAACTAGCTATTGGTTTGTAACTTTGTCCTGCCTCCACATCTTTACTGAAGAAGTGTTTCGTTTTGCTGTGGTATTCACAAAAGCGAACAGTGGGGCCTTTAGACGCAATACTCTTGAAACAGACAGCCAAGACTCTTGTTCAACTGAGGATTCTACTGCAGAGTATTACCACCGCTTTAGCATCTCGGTGCAGTGCAGTATATTATCTCGCTCGCTCTCATCGGCTCCAGTGGACCACCCCATGCACACTCCCATTTACAGAAGTGACAAACAAGGACACATTTCGCCTCTAAAGACATTTTGTCAGGATGGCGTCTCGTGTCAGACTGCTGGCTTTCTTATGAGTGACCCACAATAACAGCACGCAGGGGTGTCGTTCACGGGGGGTAAAGTGTGAGTCACCAGGGCCCCATATGTACAGTATAGGTGGCCCAAATACAGTTTGATTTATGTAGATATATGGGCTGGGGGGGGGGGGGGGGGCGGTCGTTCGGAGCTGATTGTACATAGGGCCCACAATTTGCTGCTACGCCGCTGTCAGCACGAGTACGTCAACACTCACTACCAAAACGTACACGCACATGCACACACACACACACACACACACACACACACGCACACGCACACGAACACACACACAGACACACAGACACACACGCACACAAACATACATACACACACACACACACACACACACACACACACACACACACACACACACACACACACACACACACACACACACACACACACACACACACACACACACACACACACACACACCACATGCCTTGCACACACACACACTCTGTTGTGAGCAACAGTACACCACAAAACCACCACACAAACCCTGACAGGAGACAGCTTCTCCTATGGGGAGCTCCACAGGAGGACCCTGAGAGGGCCACCACCTCCTGCTGTGGGGCTCTGCTGTGAGTCTCCCTGACCTTCTCACCTCCATCCCCAGGCAGGAGAAGATCTGTCTTTTTCTGACAACGACCTTGAGCTATGGGCCACACTAGAGAAATGTAAAAATCTACAGAGCCAGCCAAACCACACGCATGCACGCACGCACATACACATACACATACACATACACATACACATACACATACACATACACATACGCATACGCATACACATACACATACACATACACATACACATACACATACACATACACACACACGTGCACAGCACATGACTTTTCTGTACACGCACACATACACACCAAGGCAAGATTGCAGACACACACACTCTCACATAAATAGACATACACAGGCTTACACACACACACACACACACACACACACACACACACACACACACACACACACACACACACACACACACACACACACACACACACACACACACACACACACACACACACAATATTGGTGGTGGTATGGAATCCACTACAATGGGGCTTCTTGGAAAAGAGAAGTATAGATATGCTGTATTTGCTTGAACGTTAAGATTACCCAGGGGGATTTGAGGAATTTTTGATTTGTTCTATGTGTCCTGGAATCTACTCTATAGATTTATTACACAGAAAGGGGGGGGGGCAGTATGCCAAGGTATGGGCAAGGTATTGTATAATGTGGTATTGTTTTTGAATAAAGTGTCTGGTCTGAACTTGACTGACAATTTCTTTTTTGTGTGTTTTAATTGCTAGTTAGAGGAACACGGCCTCAGCAGGGTTACTGTCTGACTGTAAAAAAACTATTTATGTTTTATTGAGAAATCTGCCATATCTGCAGTTTATATTTATTGCTTTCTTTTCCCTCGATCAATAAAATGTAGCAGACACAACTTAAATGAACATCAAGTATATTAGTCAAATTTAAAAACTTATGACAAGTAATTTATCATTCAAAGTATAATTTATGGAATGGAGTGAAATGTTGTTAATTTAGCCTTACCACTTCTGTATATTTTTTTGAACGAAGCGATTCCCATTACTCATTGTCATTGGCTGTTCAACTGAATAGCCCAGAACAGCAAATCATTTCAATCTCAATGGCCTCAGCCATTATAAGTCAAACCTTTTCAAAGCTGACATGGCAGAATGGCTTAATCACCAGAGCAATGACTGATTTCATTCTTTATTCAGTATAGGCTGTATGATCACTACAACGGTCAGAAAAAAGTAATACAGCGAATAATTGGATGTAGCAAATTATGTGTGGCTAGCTGGTTTTTGAGTACCAAAAAAAACGCTATACAGAACTGATGGATTATCATCATCATCATTATTATTATTATTATTATTATTATTATTATTATTATCATTATTATCATTATTATTATTATGGGCAGTAATGGGTATGTGGGTTCGGCTCCCGACCCACCAGGTTGGTGGGGGCAGTAATTAACCAGAGCTCCCCCCCCACAATGACAAGGGGAATAGGAGCGTAGGTCTATCCATGATGAATCTATGATTGGATATTTTCGCGTTTTCACATTATATCCGTATACATTTTGTAATCAACATCAATGTGTGTGTGTGTGTGTGTGTGTGTGTGTGTGTGTGTGTGTGTGTGTGTGTGTGTGTGTGTGTGTGTGTGTGTGTGTGTGTGTGTGTGTGTGTGTGTGTGCGTGAGAGAGAGAGATTAAGTAATAAATGCATCCTCATCGGCCCACTATGGTTAGTTTTTTTTTTCATTGGAATAAACTCCATTATTCATTTCAACACAAACCACGCTCTACTTCTGTTTCTAGCCTACCGCCAGCTTTTGATTGGCATTAGTTGGTTCTGTTTTAGAGAAGAAGGGAGGAGTATTCATGCCACTGTAGATTCTACATCCATGCATGAGTGACAGTGGCTACCCTCCCCCTTGCCACGCCCACACTACTAATCACATCCTTAGGGATGTGACCAGTGAGGGATGTTCCGTTTAAAAATACCAAAAGGGGACTGTGACGTACGACCCTTTTCAGCAAAGGGCATTCCTCAACAAGGCAGTCAACTGTGGTGCATTTAATTGCTAGACAGACTCAGACTGCGTATATGCAACTATTTTCCCACTAGTTGCAGTCTGGCATTCTGCTTAGATCAGACGGAATAAAAATTGCTTTTGTGCGTTGCGTATGCCTCTGCATAATGCAAAGATTAACGGCATGATTCAGCATAGACATTTGCAACCACAAGCAAGGTTAGAGATTCGGTGCAAACACAATTAGATGACTAAGACCTTATACTGTGTGAGACAGAAACTTTATTTCAGTGGGGACCAGGCAGGGGAAATGTAAGACAACCATTGTGCTCCTGTTTTCTTCTTATTATCAAGTCCAAGCAGACAGAACAGCCTTATACCAGTGCATTTTATGGGCGCAGTAACTCCCTAGTTTGGGCTATGAGTATTGGGGTCATTTTTCGATCATGCTATAAAGTTCCAGGTTTGTGGGCCTTATGGTTTTGGTTCCACAATCTCTTTGAGCTTTAACAGGATTTGGAGTGCCCACATACCCATAACACATCCTTATACACCAATATGTGCACCCCCATTTATCATGCAGCATCAGACAAATTATATTTTCATAGGACACTAAATTTGTAAGATTTTGGGCAAAAATCTGTCAGAAACTGCAGGTAAATGAAGCTTCACAACAAAAAGATCAGATTCCAACGTGTTAAACAATCATTGAGTTGCAAACCACGCTTATACATGCAACATAACGAAAACTGGGTCCACTCATTGGCTTGGGTTCTGTCTGGCTACAGGACCCACCTGCGCAAAGTTGCTATTCAAAGAGGA
>NC_085872.1:15892837-15915337 GCF_034702125.1 Engraulis encrasicolus | reverse complement strand
TCTTCTTCTTCTTCTTCTTCTTCTTCTTCTTCTTCCCCTTTTCTTTCTTTCTTTCTTTTCCTTTTTTTTCCACACGATTGCCTTCTGAATGTGAAACATGTCTGTGGGGGGGAGTAATCGGGTGACATGCAGGAGGAAATTCACTAAATCCTTATGTGCTCCGCCTGTTATACTGCAAGCACCTGTGGAGGGTCGAGTGTAGCCTCCTCGAATCAATGTACACAACAATGTTTTTGAGGAAAACAATTTTGCCAGCTATTGATTTTCACTTTGCTGAGATCTTGATGTAGCTTGTTAATCTAATATAGAGTTTCTCAACAGGGGCACTACAGCCCCCAGGGGGCGTTGGGGAGCCCTAGGGGGCGTTGAGATGGACACAGCTGAGAGGAGGCGGTGCCTAGTTGCCATTGGGAAGCATAAGTGTATTTTATTTTTTTAAACTAAAGGAGATGATGGCAGGCTTATGATGAGGATAAGGGGGTGTTGGGAGGTTTATGATGAGGTCCAGGGGGTGTTTATACAAAAAAGGTTGAGAACCACTGACCTAATAGATGCCCAGTCCAGTGTTTTGGTGGGAAGTCTCCACTATCAACTACTCTCACAGAGGTTAGTTGCTCCCAGCTGTTAAATCACTGTGGTTTATTTATTGGGCATTAATGGACCAAAAGGTAAAGAAAATAATTAATTAGAAAAGGAAAAAAGAGAGCCTTTTTTCAAATTGATGAAAAATGTAAAAAGGTTGAAGAACAAAACTGCTGATGAAAACAGACAATGGGCAGAAAGAGAGACGTGTTTGCAGCTTGCCATCTCCAAGGTACAGAGATCAGAGTCAATCAGAGAGGATCTGTGTGTGGCTCTGGGGAGGCGAGGCTGGCCTGGGACTGAAAAACAGCTTGGGCATTTTCCTCATAGACCAGCCCCTCACACCCCCCTAATTTTCTATGAGCTCAGTCCATTGTGTATAGGCTAAATTCAACAGCATCGACCCCTGAGGACTGTCGGCCCACCGGGAAAATGCCCTGTATGCCAGATTACCAGTCCAGCTCTGTGGGGAGGGCAGACCTGCAGAGATAGTAGGTATAGAGTACGCAGGAATGGCTATTCATCAAGACAGAACACTTCCACGAACAAAGATGCTAGGCTAGCAGCTGTATAGCGCTGTCTGTGCTTATGACTTATACATGTTCCTAGATACTAGCTGCTTACTGTTCTGTAAGAATATTGCTAATGTTGCACTCATTTAATAACCTTTTTTTTTCAGAAGTACCACTCGAAAGCTTGCAATATGCAGAGCTAGAGCCTTAAATCTGTTTCTATTTGCCATAGGAGGGTCATTCAAGAGGCAAAAAATCATATAAACACACTCCTCATTTCACAACAATAAGCATGAACTCTCTACACTCAAAGGTATGTACGTTAATATGTATTTTGGTTAATGCTCATCTATGTTTGATGTGCCCCATTTCATTCTGGGGGCACTTCAAGGCAACACCTACTGTATAATGATAATATACAAATAGCAAAGCTTTTATTCTGTGAGTGATGCATATTGGATAATGTTTACAGTTTGTGCTGACTGGGTAGAAACCAGCTATTTCACTAACACATCTGTTTAAGGTGTGGGCCAGTGGGCCTGCAAATGTTCAGAATATGCTTTAAAGTTAAATGAAGGGCAATTCCTTGTGCATTAAAAACAGACACATTGTATCAAAATGTTTGGTATTCAAGGGAAAAATAAAACAATGAATCATGCTGTGAGTATGTCAGTGTCCCTCTGCGTAAATCGCTGCACGTGCAAACATCTCTGTAACTGAACAAGAGCAACTTACAGTTTTAAGAAGACAAACATGAAGGAAAAGGGCCCCCTGCCTGCCTGCCTGCCTGCCTGCCTCCACCTCGTGCTCAGCTAGCGAATCGATTGGGTAAACATGTCGTCATCAGCAGGCTCTCCGCCCTCCGCCTGAGCCTCAGGAGGTATAAGGCAGCCTGCCTGCAGGAGAGAGAGAGGGCCAGCCAATAGCAGGATGAGGGAGTGCAGCCGTCAAACCCACAGAGAGGAGATAATTCATCCTGGCACTGACCACTGCACCCAGGGAAGCTAGTAAGGAGGGCAAAGGGGTCAGTTGTCCTGGGCCCAGGGAGATTGGGGGCCCATAATTGGATTCCATTACATGGACTGGGGGGCCCTTTCAGAGGACTTTGTCCCGGGCCCAGCCAAAGCTGTCAGTGGCCCTGACTGCACCTATAGGCAGCCGTGAAACGTGAACGGCAAGAAGTGCAGAGACCGACCCTTTCTTAGCAGGCCAGTGGAGGAAGAACACTATGACACAGGGGACTCTGTGGAATCAGCAGAGGGGATTTATCTACAGCATCAGGCAATACTAATTTGGAGTTTTTCAGAGACTTTCCAAAGTTCCCATGGCCATGTCCCAAGAGCAGAGCTAAGTAGGGTATTTAGGGTACAATTAAAGATTTTATGGAAAGCACTGCTCAAGGTTTTTTTTTTCTTTCTTCCAAATGTTGTCTTGCTTGTTGGGGGATGAAGGGGAGTGGGGAGGTCAATGGGGAAATCAGTGATGATTAAGCTTTATGGCACCGGTGAGAGTCAAGATTTAATGATTACACCTGTGGCATTCAACCTTGGGTTATATGCTAATGGACACACAAACACCATGAAACAGCTTTCCATTTCCAAAGACTTTGGTGGTATTTTGGTACAACTTTCCAACAATGTAACCAAAAGATGGTGCTTCAGAAAGAAATGTTGTCTTTTTAGTGATTTCTCCATCTTGTGCTAATTTACAGTATTCTATAGTGTTGATTGTCGCATTGTGATTGGCTAGCTCTGTCTGACATAGGAGTGGTGTGATGAGAAAAGCAAGCACATGCGCACAGCGGGTCTCTTGCACGTCCTCTATGATGTGAGGTGTTCAAGGCCGATAACGGGACAGACACGATCGTTAAAGTATATGGATTTTTTTATGGTCAATTGGATCACAGGCCCAAATCTGACAGTGCAACATAATTTGTGAGGGTATGACTGATTACCCGTAAAACATCCCTCTGTGGGCAATTTGGTTAGTTATTTGGGCATGATCATTTTATAAACTCATCCGTTTAAAATTGATACGTTCCGGGGCAGAGCTGAGGGAGAAATGGCTGGAGGGGATAGGCTCGGTCATTGGTATATTAAGACATGACATGCCCCACGGCAAGAAATTGTCTTGCCCCCTTGACCCACAACCCCACCCCCTATCCCCACTAGACCACACAAACTCTTCACTTCAATTTTTAATGCGCCAATTTTCATATTAAGTGAAGGATTGATTGATTAATTACTTAGTTGATTTTTATAGTATGGAAAGGCCTTCATTTCCTTAATCACCTTAATTTCCTTAATCACCTAGTATGGACACCTTAATTTCCTTCGGGATTAATAAAAGTACTCTACTCTACTCTACTCTACTCTACTCTACTCTACTCTACTCTACTACTCTACACACCGCGCCTCTGAGGGAAGAGACTGTATATTTCATCTGTTCATGCGAGGAGTTTGTACATGCACAGTCTTCTTCTACCTGCCACATGCAGCACAAAGGCAAAGGGATTACGGCTGAGTGTGTATGTGTTTGGGAGGGGTGGTGGGGTTAAGTCAGCCTACCCCCCTTGGGGTCGGGGCCTGAGAGACCTGACCATTAATCCAGCCCTGGGCAGGGTTATGGGTAAGGTGACCGGCAGGACCCAGCCATCCCCTAGGAAACAAAAGGACAAAAGGAAAAACCTAGTAGCCTGGCTTTGAATCCCTGCACCCCCTGATATACTGTATAGAATAATCACCAACTGAATTTTCTTTAGACATTGGTAAATGGTAAATGGTGAATGGTAAATTGACTGGATTTATATAGCGCTTTTCCACTCCTTCCAGCACTCAAAGCGTTTTACATTTATGCCTCACATTCACCTATTCACGCTCACATTCACACACCAGTGGCAGTGGCTTCCACGCAGGGTACCCAGCCACCAGGAGCAAATTGGGGTTATGTGTCTTGCTCAAGGACACATCGATGGGAGACAAACATTCTTTGATATAAAAAAGGAATAGAAAATGGAAACGTTTTTAGCTTAGAGGGTGTTTCTTTTGCAGTTCATTTGATTTATTTGATGAATTTGAAACATGAAAATTGCTTTCCGTGAGTATGAAAACTGGCCCTTTGTACTATACTGTACTTTAATGTTTTCTTTCTGGAGGTGTGGAGCCTCAGCCCTTGATTGGTTAGACGGCCTTTAAGTCAGACATTGATTGGTTAGACCTAATTGACCTGAAAAATCCTTCTGAATAGAACCATTATGAAATAAAACACTGGGGGTGGTATACCAGGCAAGGAAGGGGCATGCCTGCTTGCATTACTTGGTTGGTTGCTGTGTAAGCAAAGCCAATGGTAATACTGGTTTAATCTGAATCTCAAAGCTGTGTTTATGGACACACCCTGGAGTGGCGTCAAGTGGTTTATTGCTTCTCTAAACCTGTTAGTAGATAAGATTGACAATTTCATAAAATCAAGACAAAATAATGACAGACAATTAATACTTTATTGATCATCAGTCATTCTGTCATGAATGAATAATAATTCAAGAGGAATGGTTGCGTAGTGATTCTCAACGTAAGCCTGTAGAATAAATTATACTGAGTGAGTGCAACTTCATCTGTCCTTCTAATTGGGAAAAGCTCAATAAATAATAGAATCACATGGCATTTTGGCAATGAAATCTTATGAGGATGAATTGTAAGAGTCTACCTTTTATTATTTTATTATTTTATTATTTTACAAGAATGGGATTCAGCCCGTCAGAATTAAAGAACCAAACAAGTTTGTTGTTATTGATATGGAAAAACTAGGAAATTCAACATGGTACCATCTCGCCGCACTGCTCCCTTGGGGCGCCATCGGGAGCTGCCCCCTTGCATGGATGAGGCATAAAATGCAATTTCCTTGTGTGCAGTGTGCAGTGTGCAGTGAACACTTGTGTGCTGTGGAGTGCTGTGTCACAATGACAATGCGAGTTTCCCAGGTGGGCTTTTGCTTTCACTACATTAAATGAGAAATTATACCTCTATGCAGGGACTGATGAGAATGAGCATCTACACTATCTGGTATGTAAAGTAATCAACCCATACCTTATTCTGACCTGGCTGACTTTCTTGAACAATACCCCAATCGAATCTCATGCACAAAGATTGGTTTCGGGTGCAGGTTCAAAAAAGTTAATCCATAGGCAGCGAAGAAAACCGCACACGATGAGTTCCCATTTAAGCCATTTTATTTTGTGACGTTTCGGGCCACCCTGGCCCTTCCTCAGCCTTTCACTTGAACAATACAACATACATTTTCAACAGAAATGGTGAGATGGAGGGGCATGGTTTCTCTGGGGATTGAGGTGTAGTTGTTCTATTCGCCTGAGCATTCATTTTATTTCTTAGTCCATTCTCTCTTGGACTTTTGCCGGTGTGCATGTGTGCAACTGGGAGATTGTTTACTGTATCCTGAGGCACTTCTGGCCTGAGGCACTTCTGGCCAAGAATACGGCTCAGGTCTCGCAGGTGAGACTGCATACAGTATTTATACCAACTGTAGAGGAAGCTGAAAAAGATCCTCTGGAAAACTCTGTACTAATGTTTTGCAAACCCTGAAGCTAATGCATGATGTTGGTGTAGACCCAGAAATGGCAACAGCACTAGGGGTTGGGTATGCGCAGTGCAGATCCCATATGAAAAAGTCTTATTAAAAACGCATATGGATTATATCTGTTCCATAAGAATATTATAAGGGTCATACAAGGCACAAACCCACATATACAAATCTAACTATTTTTTTATTCATTTTCAGTAATATATGCCATACACGATTTATGTTAATATGGGCTTATATATTTCGTATAAGTAAAAAGATTGGAAAATAGTGCTGTTTTTGGATGGATGCCAATCAGATGTGTGCTGTATTTGTGCCATGTTGTTGTATACCGGTATGTTACAGTAGGCCCTATGTGTATGCCATATTTAAAGGTGCACCATGCAATATTTGTTGTAGCCTATTTCCAGCTAGGGTGACCACCTGCTAATAAGTCCAAGGGGGGAAGGGGTATGCTTCGGAGGGACAATGTGGGACAGACACCCCCCCCCCCCCCCCCCCACACACACACACACACACACACATACACACATTTGTCTTTAGGCAATATAGGCCTATATATAATCAAAGTGACAGTCAAGAAAGACAAATAAAAAATCATGAGTGAAGTTCTTCGTCAGGTTTTTTTTTTTTTCCGGGAAGCTTATTTAGACTGTCTAGGCCTGTGTTATATACAAATATTACATTTAAAGTCTCATGCTTCATATGACAAATGTGCAGAATTCATATAAATATTGGTGTCAGAAACTGTTTAAGAAATGTACAAATTAAATCAGGTTTGCATATAATTAAATGTATAAACTTTATAAAATGTATATACGAATATTACATTTCAAGTTGTAAACTTCATATAAACTTAATATAGGAAGTCTGTAAAATCCAACTACGGAACATGTACGGAACATACGTGTGATGGAGTGACCATCACTAGGGTTGTGGGTGTGTTCTGACTATCACGCCAAGAAGACTGGCTCTTTGGTGTAGCGTCCAGAGCCCTGGGTTACTACACCAAAAGGTCTGGGTTTGGGTCCTGCCTGGGCAACTCTACTCCCCTTCGCTATGAATGGTGTCAGAAGTGGGATGGTACCGTGAGGCCATCGGAAGCGTACCCATGGTGTGTGAACCGTAATTCCATGTGAGGGACCCCCAGGATTGGTTACCCCCGTGTGAGGGACCTCAGTGATAGGTGAAGCATTGATGATGGGGCACATTGGATGGGAGAAGCATGATGGGCAGTTGCGTGAGGGACACCATGAGTGTGTGAAGCGCACGCGTGCGCTTCCCGAAGGGGAAGGCAATGTGATGGAGTGACCATCACTAGGGTTGTGGGTGTGTTCTGACTAACATGCCAACGAGCCTGGCTCTTTGGTGTAGCGGTCAGAGTCCCACACGTAAATTGAATAAGACTTCAATATGATTTTAACATAAAACGTGCATTATTTCTATAGGAATATAGTAGTTTTCTCCTATGTTTTAGTCAATATAATATAGTATTATGCATTGTTGGCATGTCAAACTCTTATAAGAATTTATACTGCATGCAGTCATGTTATATGGCATGCGTATAAGTTCCATAGTAGTAATAGTATTTCTTTTCGAAAAGGGGCCATAATCGACTATCATGATAGACATATATTAGAAAACGTATAAGTGACTCTTGCAAATCTGGCACATTTTTTCTATACGATTTCATGTAAGGAACATGCATGTTTGCAGTATATGAATCATATAATTCTTTTTCATATGGGATGACCTGCCCTGGTCTCAGCACTTCCTCTGCACCCCAAGCCCATAATTATCATCGACTTTCAAATGTCTTCCAGACTTGGTCTGACCTAGAGCATAACAACTGACGTTTCTCAAACAGCATGGTTGACCCACCTCCCTTGGTTGCTACTGGTCGAGGCCAGAAAAGGCTGTGCCGAAGTTTTGTACTAAACATTTTCATAGTCCTAATAGAACGTCTCTGCTTAAACCACGTCACTGATTTGAACACGCCTCTACCCAGTGCCGTTGGAGCTGCTCAAAGTTGATTGCCTCCCAACTAGAGATGTACAGGATCCAAGATCCGGTTCCGGATCCGGCAGGATAATAGGGTTTTTCAGACTATCCGGATCCAGCTTTCAGTCAGTCTTTCACAATCCCAATCGCTGCATGGAGTGAAAGCCCTTTGGAAGTGGCCGTTCAAGGCAGTGTGGCAGGAAGCCAATGAATCTTTAAAATAGTTCGCGACAACATAATAAAAAGGGCCCAAGTGTGCGAGTTAGCTATGTGTTTCGACCCTTTCGTAGGATCCGGTATCCGGTTCCGGCAGGATCTTAAGCAGTGGATCCGGTATCCGGCAGGATCCTAAAAATCTGGATCCGGTGCATCTCTACTCCCAACAAAGTGGGTGGAGTTCCCGAGTTCTCCGGAGCTCAGAAATGACTTGCCTTGCTATTGACCTAACTAGTTGCAACGCTGAAGGTGTTGCGTCACTTGGAGGACATGGCTGTGTGACTCCTGCTCTGTCCCTCCTGCACTATTCCTGTGCAAAGAATATTTTCTCTATATGGAAAGGATGTTTGGTGCTTTGCAAATTGGTTTCGTCCCCCTGGATTTGCGTGAAAATTTAATTAGCCGTCACAAAAATGTATAGACAGCGACAGGGGAGGAATTACCTGTAATCATCCATTTCGTCTGAAGAGTATAAAACACTGCATCCCATCTTACAAACCCTGCCTCTTCTTGTCTCCCGGGGAAATTGAACAGTCACTTCAAGTTGCCACACGGCTGCAAGCAGAATGCTGGAAACGATCCAATTATGTTCAGAGAACTCCTAGATGGCAAGGCAACACTGCCTAATATGTTATAGGTTACATCAAGATTATCAAGATTACTAGCCATCATTGGATCACAATGGTACTTTCTCCCCCAAAAGGTATTAGTGCAAGATCTACACAAAGGGCAGAGGCATTCTGTCATGCCAGTTATGTTACCGTTGCACTAGCAAAGCGTAATAAAAAATAGACCCAAAGTGCACTTGAGTGCAGCAGCATGTCAGGTTTTCAACCAGCTCACATCACTATGCAGCTTATTGACCTCCACTGGTCATGATGACTACCCAAATCAAATTCAAGTTTATAATCTTAGTCTAGAGAGCAGCCTCTTCGTCTGCACTGATCTAAACAAACTAGAAAATACAGGCTTATATTTCAGCCATGTACTTTCGAGAGCATATTCCTTGGCATCATTATTTTGCCGCAATGCCATTGTCTATTGCCTTGCCAAGGATGGACAATCTACTATGAACAAGAACAAGAGCATCCTTCTTAATATTCATTCTTTTTATCTTCCTTTTTTCGGGTTTTCCTACTTAATTCATCTGTTCCCAAAGCTCTTCCTGACCTGAAAGAATATAGCCTGACTAATTTGGACTCCCCATGCACCTCCCTACCTGGCGTGGTCTGCTTGGACTTATAGTCTTAGTGTGATAGTACTAGAATTCTAATGTTCCTGGAGTCCCACTCTCATAAATTACTTTTGATGAAAGCCATGTCCACTGAGTAAATGTGGATAGTAGTGCTTATTGAATGTAGTTAATGTGTATTTAGTTTTAAATATTATTTTTTATATATAATTATATTATTCTTATATAATTATTTTTGCACATTTATTTTGCACATTTATTTTCATTTAGTTTATTTTAACTTCTGATGTGCATTTCATAAACATACAGTGCTGCTTGACAGTATGTGAACCCTTGAGCAGTTCAGATGTTTCTGTTGTTTCTGTTGTTTGACAACCAAACCAAATTGTCTTATTCACATCAACAAAGCTAAGAGGAAAGGAGATATCCAAGGACATGAAAAAGAGGGTAGTAACAGCCATTAGTCTGGGCAGAGATACACTGTAAGATTATCTCCAAAAGAGTCCAGCTCTATCCATCAGCTGCAAAAGCAGATTATTTACAAATGGAGGGCCTGCAATATGACAGCAACTCTGCCTAGAAGTGGGTACCCATCACCCAGAGCCACCAGTAAAATATTAAATCTGGCAAAGGCCAATCCACGCATCGCCTCTACAGAGTTTCCGACCTCTCTGGCAGCAACTGGGACATACAGTATGTGCATGGGTCTGCGATCAGACAACAATTGAATAGTCATGCCATTCATGGGAGGGTTACTGGAAGGACGCCTCTGCTTTCAATAAAGGACAAAACTGCCCATTTGAACTTTGTCAGTGAGAGCACTGAGACAAACCACAGGTCTTCTGGGAGCCACTTCTCTGGGAGTCCAAAGTAGAGCCAAAACTGCCATGTTTGGAGAAAAGTCAACAGGGCAAATGAAGACAAGACCTTCTTCCAAACAGTGACGCATGGTGGTGGAAAGGTAGGGGGCTTCCTCTCTGCCTTAGTATTGGACAACTCCATATTATCTAAGGAACCATGAATACTAAGGCATATCAAAACATTCTTGACCAGAATCTCCTGCCATCAGTCAGACTTGAAATTGAGAAGAAAGTTGATTCAACAAGAAAATGACTGAAGCATTCCAGGAAGTCTACAAAGGAATGACTTCAGTTATACTCTGCATTGGCCCAGTCAAAGTCTTTAGACCTTAGCTCTAATCCTACCGTAGCCTATAGTGAGACCTGAAGAAGATGGTGCTTGCCAACCTCTCTCAACTGGAGTTCTGAGGGCGCAGTGGAACAAAAATATCCATACACAGATGTGAGGGACTGGTTAGAGTATCTCTCTTTTTGTGTGTGTTCAGTATGGGTGAAGGGTGCTTTACAAATTAAGATTTGAACGTCTGGTAGCCTCTTACTGCAGCAGGGGTCGCCGGCGACCCTATTCACTTGCTGAAAATGCTTAACTACATCATAACAACATTACTATGACATTACAGAGAGCCATAGTGCTGCGCTAAGGGGTTTTAAATAAGGTTCCTTTAATGTTTTTTTAAATAAATAAAAAAACATTGACCTTGTCTGGAGGGTTCTCATACTTTCAATCAGCACTGTATGTGCACAAAGCACACAGACAGAAAGAAGAAGACAGATGAAAAAGTTTCACCAGAAAGTTACACAAAAATATTCATGAACACGTCAAATAAGTATCCTATCAAAGTCTCAGATTTACCAAAAGACACAAATACTCACTGTTTTCTCCTGCAGAGACTCGACACCTTAGCACAGCAGATCCTATATTGCTTAGTTAATTCGGAATAAGTATTTATGTTTATGGTTTGTGTTAACAGCATATTCATGGGGCTTTTGTTAACGCTTATCAAATTGAGCGAGGGAAGCCAGGCTTGTGTCTGAACATAGCTTGAATATATTACTTTAATTGTTTGTCTTTTCCTTTTGTTTGCTTGTGTGCGCATATTCGCTCATTTGTGTCATTGTATTAGGCTACCATATGGCCAATACAAGCCAAAGGGTACTTGTAGTAATTGTTAAAAATAAGAAAAGTGTGCTAAAAATAACAGGCTTTTTCTTGCTGAAATATACATCAACAGTTTGTCCAATTTGTTTTAGCTGGACTTCCCCATTACACCTGGTTACATAAATATGCCAGATGCATCTGTTTTCCTCCAGAGTCTATTTTCTTTTATGACATTCATCTAGACACTGGGAGGGACCTCTCCCGCTGTGGCTCCTGGGCTTGTCTTCTCTTGCGGCTTTAAACCCTTGACCTCAGCCTCTTGTGGTTAAACAAATGTTATACCGCCGAGGCAAAGTGCCCTTGTGTTGTAATGGTGGTGAAGGGGCTCTGCCTTTGTCCCTCTCCACCTTCCTTTAGCATGGTGCTCTCTTTTTGTCTTTTTACAGTTCACACAGTGACCTCAAAGCTGAAGCTCCCTTTGTCCACAGTCGGTACATCATTGTACATCATCTGTATGAAACACCCGACCCTGGCTCCTATATGTGGTGAGCAGAACAGCACTATTATCCTCCTCACACTCTGGAGCAAGCTTGGAAATGCACAGTGAGAAAAAAAGAGAAAAAGAGACAAAAAGAAAGAAAATGAGAGACAGATATGAGGAGAAAGAGAATGGAGAGGAGCGAGCGAGAGAGTGGGTGGCAAGAGAGCGAGGGGCCAACCAACGAGGGCAGGCAGTGAGGAATGGCCACTGAAATATTAATAGATGACCTTCCTTCCCTCAAATTCATGGTGGCATGTGCTGAGGTGGATGACATTCTGGGAAGGGGTGATGACATTCACTGTTTTCTTCGGGAGCTGCCCCGTCCAATGTGAGCTGACGGGCCCCGGTCTCCCAAGGCCTGTCACCTTGAATGAGATGAGAGCCAGGCCTAATTCAACACCTACTGACTGTTTTCATCACTACTCATCCTATTTCACTTCAGAGTCTCTTTTCGTTAGCCCTCGTTGGGTCTTAAATACTCACACTTTTTCAACACCGACGGATGAACGGGCTGCAAAGATAAGACTTCCATGTCCTTTGGTTATATTTCCAAAGCATTTTTTGGATGTTTATACATAATGTCACCACTAAGCGAAAATACATGTACTTGTCTATGCTCGAACCTCATATTTTGCTCAGTAAGACATAAAAAGTAGCAGATCCATCCCTTTGCAATTACTCATGATTGTAAAGTAAGAGGACTGATGCAAGTAATGAATGAATATTTAGTTTAGACAATTTGCTTATATATTTGTAAAATTACCACGGCTTGCAAAATATGTGAACTGCATGGCTTGACAGACTTTAAGAGTGTAAGCGACAGATTCAAACAAGCATCACAGTAACAGCCTCAAAACAAGCCAACTTTCATTATCATGTGTACAACGTGTTCCAGCAGGAAGTGGCACTGTCAGTTCAAGAACAAAGTGCCGACTCAAGAATAAGTGGCAGTAGTGGCGGCACTTTATACGGCAGTTGGGGATTCATGCAGGGAGACATTACAGAGACCTAAGCGCACCTTTTATTCTCCTAAATCAGTTTTACAACGACTCATTTGTGGCTCTCATTACAGAAGCATCTGTCTCCTACATATCATTGTGTCCCGCTTTCTGACATCGGCCCACCCAGGAATACGTATCCACTTAAAGGACTTGGCAAGGTTTTTCGCCAAGAACTCATTTTAATTGGGTAAGCCTCCCTGAGGCTTTACCGTACCTGCTCACTGAAAAAAAGAAGAGCCCACACAGGTAGCTCTTAGCACAAGGTAATGAAAATGACCACTGTGTTATTGCCCAGGTGGTAGATTCATGGGTCACTTTTCGACACAGTGACATTTATTATAGTCTCGTGGTGAGAATTGCCTTCCTCGTTGCACTGTGGAGGTGTGGAGAGAAATAGTAATTTTCATGCTTTGTGGTTTTCATGTTATTATATTCTTTAAAAGGGTTGTAGATGGGGTGGCGCATCGAGGACCGAGTTGGAACGCCACTTAACTGAGAAATGAAACGAAAAGGGATACTTCTTTCCCGAAGGAGGGCTACATTTCGCATGGTTCAATAACAGTTACACACATAGAAGCTGGAGACCATGTATGGCAGACCACGTATGGCAATTCAGTTTGCTGCCATTTTCAGGTTAAGACCAAAGGGCAAGGTGATGGGGTTTATTCTGTCATGACCACAGTGTTGCAGTGGATATGCTACATTGCATCACAACTTAGATTATAGCCCAGCTACAACACTAGAATAAATAGCATACATTTTTTATACAGAACTGTTATACAATTCACTAGATGTATTGTGGACATGTGGACCAAAACACATGTGGCAGCTCTCATTAATCTAAAAACCTGAGGAAGGTTAAGACCGAAACGTCTGATGGGCAATAAAATACACAACGTGGAGTGCTGTTCTATTCATTTTGAATATTTCTTGAGGAATGAGCACCCATTTGCTTTTAATTTTGTTTGAGTTGAGCATAGTACACCTCTTAGCTCTCAGTAATCTACCATAATTTGTATATCCATTTTTGCCTTTTGTTTTTCTTTCTGTTTTTCTGTGCTATCATTTTGAGCCAGGCGTTTGTTTTTTTTTCCAAAATATTTTGACACTAAAGCGTCTGCTTGGTGATTAACTCTACCTGTACTCTCTGTCTGTCTATATAGCCACAGTGATTAGCCCTTCATGACAAGCCAGATGAGGATTGCCACAACAACAAAAAAACATATTTCCTTTCTCTAAAACATCAGTAGTGCTGTCAACACAATACAGTTAAACACAGTTATACAGAGTATACACAGCGTAGGACATGTTGCCATAAAATGTTGCCTTTTTTGTCCTGCTGATGCAATAGTGTTCCCTGACTCCGAGACAAAACAACGGGTCTCAACAGGCTTTTGTCTAGCAGGTATGTCAAGGTACCAAAGCGTCCTCTCAGAAAATGGAAGACTGATGGCCGATGCTGGCTGCCAGTGACAGCACCTTCTGCATGGGTAATCAGGCAGCTAACTGATTGCGTAGCCAGGGGGCAAGCTGTTACTGAGTTTGAGTTTCGTAACTGAGGCCATCATTCAAAAAGCCATGGGGTCATTGTAAAGACAGATTTCGGTGAACAAAGTCTTGCTCCGTGCAGGAGTCTGAATGAACAATGTTCCAGCTGGCACGACGTACATTACTGTGACCTCGCTCTACCCAATATGAGCTCAGACCTATGCATGAATAATAATATACCAGCCCTGGAGTTATTTGGCTAAGATTTAACCAACAACATCAAAGCAAAAATGTTTAAAGATTTACGATTCAGGATTTCTTTTAACACATTTCACTATGAGTATAAGAGAATCAAAATATTTGTGCTTTTTTCACAAGTGATTAGTAAATAAAAGTGTATATGTGTGTGTGAGATAGATAGAGAGATAGATAGATACATAGAGAGAGAGAGAGAGAGAGAGAGAGAGAGAGAGAGAGAGAGAGAGAGAGAGAGAGAGAGAGAGAGAGAGAGAGAGAGAGAGAGAGAGAGAGAGAGAGAGATTAAGGTTAGAGAAAATAAAAGAAAAACAGTTCTAATACGAGGCTTGGCTGTCTTCAGGATGCAATCTTCAGCCTAATCACCTGGGGGAAGAAGCGTCATTGGACTCTGGTGGTGCACCCTATCTGGAGATATTGCAGAGCAGATAGTTTGAGGACAAGGGATCACACGTGTGTGTGTGTGTGTGTGTGTGTGTGTGTGTGTGTGTGTGTGTGTGTGTGTGTGTGTGTGTGTGTGTGTGTGTGTGTGTGTGTGTGTGTGTGTGTGTGTGTGTGTGTGTGTGTGTGTGTGTGTGTGTGTGTGTGTGCAGGGAAATTATCAAGACACCTTTAATATGAGCTATTTGAAAGAGGTGGGTGACTGCTTAACTGATTTTCAATTTATGTAATCTGCTCACTATAATTTGCAAAGATTAGATGAAAAAAATTTGGGGAGTATGATACATGTATTGTTCAATAGAACAGCATCATAGGGCCCTGCCGTGGCCTAATAGCACTCGTCCACAATTCGGAGGACCCGGGTTCGATTCCCGGCCCGGGTCCTTTGCCGGTCCTTCCTCGTGTCTCTCTCCCCACTCGCTTCCTGTCACCATCTTCACTATACTGTCATAGATTAAGTCAAAAAGACCAACAATATATATATATATATTTTTTAAGAATAGTGTCTTCGAACATAGTAAAAAAGTCCCCCTGCATGCTGTATTTGATCTGAGGAACTGGCCTGCATCCTGCTACATTCCACATTCTACCATAGGCTATAGGCTACGTACGTATATGCTTGAATAATCATTTATAGACCTGCCTGGTCATGCATCTAAATTTGCCGCCATGGAACAACGCGTCTATGATTTCCCACTGGACCTTTTCAGTGGCATGCCTTTGCTTGCTTAACTTACTTTGGAGAAGTTTTTATTCAGGGTTATTTTTCACAGTTGAATGTGTATTCCATTCAGTTCTTTAGTTGACGTATGGTACTGTATGTCCAAAAGAAAACCTCTGCAAACAGACCCATTATTTGCTTTTAGAATTCTTTTCGAATGGCTCTCTATTTATCTTTCTAAGGATCGTTCACAACAACAGAGGGCCATTCCCCAGTCATTGTATACCATTGTTTTAAAGTGAAGACAGAAAGGAGTAAAAAAAAAAAAAAGAGGAAGAGGAAGAGTAATGGTGCTAATCAATTGTATCTCAGCATCTATGTCAGTTCCCATGCATCTTTAATCATCCATAGGTCTTCATTACTGGTAACAAGGGAACAGCCTGTCCTGAAAATTGATCTTGGGCATTAGTCCTCCCAGCGCTGGAAGCGATCTACAATGTTCTTCATGCCCATAGCCTGAAGATGACACCATGCGGGTGCTTTTGTGCATCATTAAGGTGCCTTGTTTTAGTGTTCGGGGCTTATTTGAAAAGCTGTCTATTGGATGTAGACATATAGACATACACACATATTCTCAGGTAATTGCTATCATGAAGCGCAAAGTGCGGAAGGGAGTCGTCCTCCCCTAAAAAAGTATTTCTTAGTTCCGCTTTTTATAGCAGTGGTGGTGACACTGATTAGGGGTGGAGGTCGAGCTGTCTACATCTGTGAGCACGGAAGCAACTGCAGCCACAGTTCTCCCGACTCTTGCCTGCAAACAGCAATTCATCACTATGTCAAAGCATGGCCTTAAAGATGCTCGTGGGTACTGCCCACTGTGGAGGTGTCTCTAAAGATTTTGGCACTGGTTCTGCCTCTTGGTCGGTTCTCTCTCTTTAAGTTCAGATCGGTCTCATTAAATGCAGCAAATTTAGAGTGAAATGCAGACTGTTGCATTTCTGTTCTTGTTAAGGGCTGTTTAGCATAGGGGCAGTCTGGAAGTCTGACCACCAGGCATTGCATTTCACAAATGGTGCAAAGGAAATAGGCACTGGGATTGATTTTTGTCCTCAAGTCGTTTTTGACTACAACAGAAGCAATTCGAAAGATTGGGTGGTTTCTTGGAACTCTTGGCACAGTGTCCTTGTGCTTAAGTTACGGCAGACTGATTCACTCATTCAGACTGACAAAACAGACAGTGTGCCACTCCTTCACTAGCACCTAGACTGAACTTGACCAACCGCTTCTCCTCGGCACACTGAGCCTCTGCAGCCTCATATGAACCGAGTTCCAGTTCACTCAATCCCTAAAGAAGAGTATGCCAAAATTGTCATGGAGGTTGTGTGACAATCTTCCCCATCAACTGCGTAGGCTCTTGATTGGGGAGTGGAACACCTGTTTGCCATTCTGAGATTCTGAAGTGCAATCACAGCTCTAGGGAGATCAATTGGAGAGTTGCTTCTCAACAGCAAGGCACAACAAGACACTCTCTTGCTGCATTAACAATAGGCTAGAATACAAAACATTTGTTTCCTATTCACTGGGATATATCTAAGAGATCAAAGAGGAGAAACATAATAACTTACTTTTGAGAAGCTCCAAGATGTTTTGGAATTTTTACAATGCATTACCCTTTAGCCCCAGCAAATCTACGTCCTGGGAGAGTGAGAGAGACTTTTAAAAACTTCAACATTCGATGTTGGGTTTATAATGAAACCATTCTCCCCTGTTTCGTATGTGGGTGGGACGCTGGGATCATTGAGATTGAAAACAGAGACACAAGACAGCACAGCCACAGCCACAGCCATAGCAGCACAGCAGACGCGTTGATTAAAGCGATAATTACGCCCGGGGATGACATGTTCATTATATGGCGGCTTACCCTTGCCTGCATGGCATCATCTGAGCCTTAGAACGGTGCATGCCGACTGTCCTCTGAGAGTTATTATTAACTGCACCATACCTCAGTCCACCCCTGGTCCAAGCCCTGCTGCTGGGAAGGTAACCAGGTGGGAGGTGGGAGGGGACGCCTGTTGTCTCGCCATATAGGCCGCAAGCTTCTCGGCCGTGACGGCTTGCCAGAGAGATTTGAATTACCGCTAGGATTACTCAATGAATGCAAATGAGTCGGAAATGATTTTATGCACTGTTGCATCAATGGATATGCTTGTCGGTTTTCTTCATGTAATTTAGCCACCGACCGCTTCAGTTTTGCCTCATTGCCTAGGTCTCCATCATTAACCCCAACAGCAATGTCTGGCAGTGATCTGTGATCCCCTCCGCTTGATATAGATGTTTGCCTCAGCTTTGAAATTCACACAATACTACTCGTTACCGTAACAGCTTGTTCTGACCTCATGACATGATCTTGGTCGATACACACTCAGGCCACAGTGAACGTTTAACATGCCCATGATTTAAGTCTAGATGAAACAGGAATGTGTTTGTACATACAAAACACTTAAATACAGGAATACACAAGCACACAAATTAAATACAGAGAGAGAGAGACAGACAGACAGACAGACAGACAGACAGACAGACAGACAGACAGACAGACAGACAGACAGACAGACAGACAGACAGACAGACAGACAGACAGAGACACAGACAGACAGAGACACAGACAGACAGAGACACAGAGAGAGTGAAAAAGCAAACATTGTGTGTACATCAGAAACAAGGCCAATTAAATCAACAAGAGAACAATAATAACAGCCACCACAATGATGCTCAACAACAGCACCTACTATGAAGCCAATTTCCTTCCCCTCCACACCATCTCCCATAGCTGGCTGGTGTGATGCCCCCACAGGGAGAGCTCAGGAGACCCCCATGGAGCTGTGGGGCAGAGCTGAGAGTTGCTGCTGCTGCTGCTGCTGTTCTCAGCCCTGGGTGCTCCCTCTGCTGTTCTCAGCCCTGGGTGCTCCCTCTGCATGCCCCCTGTGCTTTATTGATGCCTTCTGCATCCTGCACACTCCAAGAAAACAAACATATTACAAGGTAAAAAGGTGAGAGCACAGAGGTCTGGATGCTGAATCGCCGTTAGGGCAGGGAATGTGTACACGGAAAACGGAAAACAAAAACAAAAACAGCAGAAGCAGCAAGCATGAAGAAGATGGTGGGCAAAGCACAGGCTAATGAGAATATCGTAAGGGTCCACGTGCAACTAATTTTCAGAGAGCTTTCTTGCTAAACAGGCATATGCCTTTCCTGGATTCCTTATTGTGATTGCAGGCCTTTCTGTCTTCACCCAGAGCGTGTGACTGTGACAGGTTGATTTCTGTCTAGCAGCAAAGATTCAGTCCCCATATGATTCATCATTTTGTGCTTGGCCACAATCATATTCCTGTTTCTGGCATCATAATCATCATTATCATCATACTGATCGTCTTTGAACTCCAGTGGGATTCACACTGATTGCTTGTACACATAAACATGCACACAAAAACTTAAGTTCCACCCCTGACACACACACACACACACACACACACACACACACACACACACACACACACACACACACACACACACACACACACACACACACACACACACACACACACACACACACACACACACACACACACTCATGCAAGCAAGCACACATACATGAACACACACACGCAGGCATGCACGCAAGCATGTACGCACGCACACTCGACTTTTACTCAAGTTATTACTGTTTCTGTTCACATCTCTGTGTACGTTTGTATGTATGCACATACACACATGCGCGCCCACGCAAGCGCGCGCGCACACACGCACACACACACACACACACACACACACACACACACACACACACACACACACACACACACACACACACACACACACACGCACACACACACACACGCATGAACACACGCACGCACGCTTGCATGCACGCACTACTTTAACTCTAGTTATTACTGTTTCTGTTCACATCACCGCTGATGTTTTCATTTTCTTTCCCCTTTCGTCCTCTCTTAGTGCCAGTCCTGGCTTGCGTCATGCAGTCAGAAGTACAAGCATGTAGTACCTATAGTATTTCTACTGTATGAAAGCCCAGAACAGCACAAGTCAGTCAATGGGGCCAGTTCTTAAAAATAACTTCTGTTGAATGAGAGTCAGCATTTTAGACTTCACTGGATACAATCTGCTATCTGGCTCCTTTACTGCCAGTATGGGCTACATATATAAACTCACATATGTTTCTCATCCTTTCAAATCCTACATGACCACCAGGTGCATTCACGTCCCAGTGGGGTGCATCCCTTGCACCGGCAGTGTCCCACTCCCCCCCCACTCCCCCCCTAAAACACCTTTGCTGCCACTGCTTTTTTCAAGTTATTAATTCAGTACATTGTGTACTTTTGTTTGTGTAAACTGAAGAATGAAACATTGGACCTGTCTAGGACTGGACTGGCCATCTGGCATACTGGGCATTTCCTGGTGGGTCCCACACCCTCGGTTTTTTTTACATTTCTGAAAATAGGGGCCCACAAGGGTGCAGGGCCCACTGGTGAGTCAGTTCTACGCCGCTAATTATGACGGAACCTTTTAAGCCAAAAGTGCCCGGGCCCTATTTTCCCCCCAGTCCAGCCCTTGGACCTGTCTGCTGAAGGAAAATCCTTCGGGGCCAAGATGCAAATGAATCCCCCCCACAGGATTTATGAGCCTTTATATTAGACAAATGGCAGGAAGTACATCGACCTCCTGGGGGAGAACAGAGACAATGTTCTTTGTGTGCCGACTCCTCAACAAGCTGTTCTGAGACGGTGCCGAGCATCGGTGGAGAGGTGGGAAGAAGAGCATTGATTTTGTTTAGCTCGTTGCAGGGGGTTGGAACGAGGGCTCAAGAGCAGAGGGCAGCTAGCGACAGCCTGTTGACGTCACTTACATGATGGCATGACACGTGTGCTCGTTTGTGATCTCTTGGGGTGTGGTGATGTGACTTGGTGTGTGTCCTTGATTGATTGACTTCATGGTCGGGCTTCCTTCCTTTTGTCTTGAAAGTCACGTGTCGATCAGAGAACCGTTTGGACACATCAACGTGATGGTGGTGCGTGGCAATAGTGGACAGGACCATAGATATACAATAAAGTGTCTTTTCATTTGGTATTTTGATGGAAGTTGTGAGTACATCCAGAGAACTATTTGGACGCATCAACGTGATGGTAGAGGAGGCAATAGTGGACAGGACCATTCAATAAGTGTCTTTTCATTTGATATTTTGATGGAAGTTGTGAGTCCATCAACAGTCCCCATTCACCTGTTGACATGAATTATCGATTAACAATGAATCTCTGGCTCTTTGCTTCTGTGCTCTCGCCTCTCACCTGCAAAGATTTCTGTGCCTATTCCTTCCTCAAAAGGCTTTCAATAGAAAAACACTGAATGAAAAACCCAACTCAGAGCTTGATGGATTGACAAGATGCGGCAACCGCCAAATAATTTTTTTCAATGCATGTTTTTTTTGCACGTTGTTTGCATTCCAATGCAGTGACCTCCATCCATCTCAGAGTGTGACAAGCAGCACAATGGTGGTTATGGATGGATTCATAGGTAGCCATAGTGCTGGCTGTCCCAGGTGGAAGTCTCCACCAATCTCCCTGATGACGCACCTGAGCCACAGAGGAACAGGTTGGAAAAGAAACATGGTGCTGCTGCTCGGGCTGTATAGCTGAGGAACATCTGCTCGTGTGATGTTCAGCCAGGATGGATGGCAGTGAGGGTCATTCCACAAAGGGTTTGCGCTTCTCCCTTCTCATTTCTCAGACAAAACACTGCAGGCTCTGCGCAGCTGGTTCCCAAATGCCCAGCACGCACGGAACGCTTCAGGGAGAGAGCAGGGCCACCTCATCTCCATCCCTCATCTCACAAAGCATCCAGCCGGTATCCCTCATGGCGCACGCAGGTGGAAGCAACGCAAGGAGGACGGAGGAGAGGAGAGAAGAGCGGAGAGGGGCAGAGAGGAGGGGAGCGGAGTGGAGTGGCTGATGGGGAAGCAGTGGTGAAAAGGGACAGAGGGGAGGAAGAGCAAATAGTGTGGAAACAAAGACGGTGTCAAACAAAGGAAATGAGCAAGGTCAGAAGAGATAATAAAAGGGAAGGCAATTAACGAATGGAGAAAACAGGACAGGAGAGAGGAGATGAGTGGTGGAGCGAGAAGAAGATGACATTAAAAAAAAATCTTGATTGAGGGAGGGAGGGAGCACAAGTGAGGAGTAGAGGTGGGAAGAAAATGAGAGGATGTTTGAGGTGAGAAACCCCATTAATGAATGAATTGCACACAGAGGAGGGAGCAAATAGAGGAAAGTGTGTAGAGGGACCATGAATAAAATAGGCAAGGATAGGGGAGGTGATCGATTGCAGAGCCTCATAATCAGGCCACGGGATAACTTAATGGCACTGGTCTGCTTAAAATACACACCAGGCAAGATGCTATCTGATCAGGGCCACTGACAGCTTTGGTCGGGCCCAGGACAAACTCATCTGAAAGGGCTTGCCCATCAAACATATGCGCACAATGTAATGAGGACCCAATTCCAGACCCCCTCTCTCCCTGGGCCCAGGACAAATCTCCGGTTTGTCCCCCATTGTCAACTTCCCTGTATCTGATTGTGGTCGATCTGCGAGCCTCCCAGCAGGTCTCCAGCACGTGGCACCTCAAAAGATTCAGGTATAGCCCCCAATAAACTACAGTCACAAAGCTCTCCACTGTCGGCCTCAGGCAGAAAAGCATTGGCTCTGCATGGCTCCCTCTGTGAAGTTGGAATATAAGTGGGTAAAATAACACCAAAAAGGAGGACGATGTCATTCATCCTAAGTTTGCTCAGACAGGCCAGCAGGCTCTCAGCAGGTATCCCAGTTCTGAACTGACGGCAGTCTGTGGGGAGGTACCTTTTTTTTAGGTTGGCTGGGTTTTAACGATCCCGGTGGATATCAACACTGATGAATTAATGTTTACACACAATCACAGGTGCTTTCTAGTGTTTATGATGGATTATGGCCAGGTGGGTGTGCAGTGCACA
>NC_085872.1:15855337-15887837 GCF_034702125.1 Engraulis encrasicolus | reverse complement strand
AATAATTGAGAAGGCTATTGTAAAAAAAAATGACATGAAAAATGGCATGAATTTGTGTCTGTTAATAAATCTGTGACTTGTAATCAAATGGAGATATTATTGGATAATATTTTCAAAGTATATACTGGTACAGCACAGCAGTAGCCCAGTTTAGCTCTTCAGAGTGGTGGAACAGGAATACGGTACAGCTCACAGGGGCTTACGTAAAGTGATCTGAAGTGATCTATTGATGTGGTTGGGTGGGCTGGTCTAGCGCAAAAAAACCAGGACAGGCATTTTCAGCGAAGACCATTCCGCCAGGCACTGAGAGAGACAATGAAGACTGTGACAACATTTTTAGTCATCTGTTACGCAGTATTTTGACCACAACAGCCAAAATTAATGTTTAATTCTGACTCAGAGAGGTCTGCAGTATAGCAGCATGAGGACTGATACCACTACATTGAGGGGAGGACCAGGCCACAATCATCAACAGTCCATCGGGCAAATGCCCTGTATGCCCTATATGGCCAATCCAGCTGTGGTTGGAGGGGGAGAGAAGGAAGGACGACAGAATAAAACACCTTCAGGGAGGATAAGAATAAGGGAGCAGTCCCGAGAGAGAGATAGGGACATTAAAGGAGCAGCTGAACAAAGCACAACAAAGCCACTAGAAAGACAAACAGAGGAGAGCAGGAAATTGACCTGAAGATGACCCAAGCGTTTAAAGCTCGGGCCGAGCACAGAGTGCGATACAGATCATTGAAATGACTCCGTCCCTCACTTCTATGGTTTTCACAGCTTCTGTGATGATAGTGTCTCCTTGGTGCTGCTAACCAGGGCCGCTGACAGCTTTGGCTGGGCCCGGGATAAAGACATCTGAAAGGGCCCCAAACCTAATCCATAAAATGTAATGCAGATCCAATTCTGGGGGCCCTTTCTCCCTGGGCCCGGGACAAGTGACCCCTTTGTCTCCCCCCCCCTGTCTGCTTCCCTTGTGTTAACAGTAAAGGGACATTTCACAGCTGCGTCTGAGCAGTGGAGTGTCTCACTCTGTCACTCAGTGGGGGTACAGTACGATGACCTGCTGAGTGGTGCACTTTTCAGGACACACCAAGCTGAGGTAATAGACAGAAGACTAGCAAGCTAGCTGGGGCATTTGTAAATAATTTAAGTATCACTGAATCCAGACAGAACCTTACTGCTCTACAAAGGAAGAAGGCAACAAATGTGTAAAATGCCTCTAAACCGGATACAAACATTTTAAAACCTCTTATCTTTTCACTACTTCATTGTTTTTTTCCTATTAAGGCTAGTACATGGCCACTGTTAAACCAAGGAGATGACAGGGCATCAACTTTAAAGTTTTTCATCTCCATTTTCACTGACTTGAACTTGAGGCTATAAAACTACTGCATAGAACCCCTACCCCCCTCCCTCCTCGCCGCTATGTGTGTGTGTGTGTGTGTGTGTGTGTGTGTGTGTGTGTGTGTGTGTGTGTGTGTGTGTGTGTCAGGCTTGTACGAAATTCCGAATGGAAAGAATTTCAATTCAAAATAATGCCATAATACGAACACTAGGTGGTGCCATTACCTTGAATTTCTTTGAATTTAATCTACACCGCACCCATTGAAAGTACATAGAACACCACCACCTAGTGTTCGTATTATGGCATTACTTTGAATTGAAATTCTTTCCATTCGGAATTTCGTACAAGCCTGGTGTGTGTGTGTGTGTGTGTGTGTGTGTGTGTGTGTGTGTGTGTGTGTGTGTGTGTGTGTGTGTGTGTGTGCGTACGTGCGTGTATGCGCTTGTGTGTGTGTGCACGTCTACATGCGCACGTGTGTGTGTGTACGTGCATGTGTGTATGTGCTTACATTTTAATCCTTTGCCACAGGAGAGAGCTTATTTTTACACTACAGAGACATGAGTTAATTTTCACCTGTGATAAATGCTGTTGACAGACCCACCTATCAACCAAAAAAAACAAGTCTCCCAGAGGTAAGATAAGCTTGGCTAGCTCCCCAAGCAAGCACCCCTCTCCCCGTGCTGCGGTGCGGTGCGGCGGCACTGGGCAAGGCATGCAGGGAAATCTCAGGGTGCTTTCTGCATCCCATAATAGAGCAGCTCAAAGGAATTAATAATTTGCTGGGACGCAGGAACATCGAGACAATAGCACCAATCAAAAAGATGAATGGAGTTGAAACCCATGGATATGGGCAAAGGCATGCTTCATGTTCCATTGTTAAAATATGCATTATATTGAGTCACACACACACATACACACACATGCGCTACATACGCACACACACTCACACTCACACACACACATGCACATGTGCCCACTCACTGACACACATGTACGCACGCACACAGGCACACATGCATGCGGATGCACGCGCACGCACGCACGCACGCACGCACACACACACAAAATATTTTACCCCAATTTGTTTTCAAGCTCTGTGCACTGCAGACATCCAGTATACACACTGTGTACTCCACACATGTACACTGAGTATGCTTTGTGCATAACAGCTGTACTAAAGGAGGATCCTATTTGGGTTCAAAGACTCTTCCACAATCACAACATCCTCTACGCTACTACACAGAATATGTGGGTAGACCCTGGTTTGCCAAAAACAGTATTTTAAAATACAAATGCTTCAACTCTAAAAGAAATGGCTACTGCAAAAGGAAATCAATGCAACATAATGAAGGCTGTCAAGCCTTTTATTACCCTGTAATGACAAGTGCAATGGCGACAACCCCATGTGTGGAAAAGCACCACTCACCACCACTCTGCACCAGAAAACCTTTAAGAGGTGAAAATGAGACCGAGGTCTACATGTTGGAGCTGAAATAATAAAAATCTTGCAGACTGATATTGAGCAGCTGTCAACCTGTCACTCCCACAGAGAACGGGTGATCTATGGTTGCTTGGAGGGGCCTTGCCTGAGGCAGTGTTGGCCGGGGTTGGCAGGGGTCTGCCTGTTTACGCGTCGAAGAACTCCTGCAACGCTGTATACGGACGCGGATCGGTCGGACCTGCAGCTGATGGAAGAGGTGCTGACACCACACCGGCACGGACAGCAGGGAGCGAAGGGAGGATGATTTGGAGGCTGTGATGAAGAATGGATGGATGTAATAGGCTAGTGAACGGATGGAAAGGTGGACGGCTAGGGAGCAATCCACCGGATATAAACCGAGTTCATTTGACAATTATTGTCCCTTTTGGGAGGCTAGGTGGTTGTTTATGATCTATAACCATTTACTGCATATTAAAGATCTCTGACATCTTATTTAATAGCATCCAAGTTATTAACTATAACCTATACTAGTGATGGTTTAAATGGGCAGTTAATAGCTGTTCGTAATTTTCCGTGAGGAGCCAGGACACTAATTCCAATTTATCATCACTTCTCAAATGAAACTGTTTAGAGCTCCTAGAGACCAGTCAAAATGGCACTGAGCAGCACTGCGGCAGCTTTTAACGGCAGCAGAACTGCTTACTGCAGAAAGGGGCCATTACATGTAATGACAGTTGGCATTGAATGGCTTGAAGAATTTGATCAATTGGGCAAAGCGGTTTTGGCCATTAAGGTTGCTTAAAAGGCACATCCTAAGATTTGCTGTTGTTGCTGATCAGGTCAGCCAAGGGGCAGCCGAAAAGATAGAGCAGTAGACAGTTGAAGAGAAGAGAAGTAGCCTACACTGTTACTGTACAGGCGAAGATGGGATTTCTACAGCTGTCATAGACTCAGTAGGGAAGCAGATCAGTGAAGCATGATTGAAGGTTAGACATCCTCTACAGTCTACACCAGCTCCATCAGAACTCCTAGTTAGTTTACGAATGGAGAGGAAAGGAGTTCCATTTCCATGGTTGACTTGTCCCTTCTTTCTAAGCCAGGGCTGGACTGGTCATCTGGCATACAGGGCATTTTCGCGGTGGGCCAGCAGTCATCAGGGGCCGATGCTTTTGTTTTTTTGTTTGGGTGTTTGTTTCAAATGTTCCCTTAGAGTTAATTATTCCACAATTTAGACGATTTGTCACTGATAGGTAGGCCTAAGTAAACTATCGAGATAGGATTCATTATCTTACAAAAAGCATCATAAAGTATCATAAAAAAAACTTTTCCTCAATTTCCTCATTCAACCCTGGGTAATTCCACAACAAGGGTTACCCACCACCACATCTTCTACAGTAAAGGTAGAATCAATTGAACATGTACAGAAAGCAATTAGGGTTTAGGACCGACTAAACAGATTGTTACAAAGAGAGATTGACAGCTTGGATGACTTGAACTACCCAGGGTTAAATTATGAAATAGACTTTAGGCCAATTTTTGATGTTTTTTTTGTAAGATCATGTGTCATATGTCGTTTCACTTCTGTGTCTGATCTCACTGTTTTTAAATGTCCTTTATCAAGTTTTTAAAAACCTATTACCTTGACTCAGAGACGAGTGCTTTGGATTCAGTTAATGAGTCTAGGATAACAACGCTCTTGCCACTTTTATGGCCTGATTTTACATCACTGTAATGTGAACCGAGAACACAAGAATTGGCAGGAATCAATCACTGACAACACGTTTGGTTTCACCAAGTAACACCACAGTAGTCTTTGCATGCATGCCCTTTTTTGTAAAATGTAACACAGTGGACAGTTCCCTCACTGAACGCTATAAGTCCCAGCTGGTGAATGAAACCCTAGGCAGCGCAAACACTATGGGGGAGGTACTGTACATCTCAGTCCCATTAAAGAAGGCCTTGTTCATTCGGTACCAACATACCCCAGGGCATCATCGCCACACAAGCTGTCAGCACTGATGGGACCATTGTGAGCTTTCTGGAGGGATTAAATGAACTGATAAACTGAGATGAAGGTGCGTTCAATGTCGAAGAGCATGATGACTACTTAACACGACAACAGTAGGCCTACTGTAGCTACTGTAGGCCTATACACAGTGGCAGGGACCTCAGTAATGTGAAAGTCAACAAAGTTTGTGATTGATATGAAATGAAATCATAAGGCAGTGTACATGTAATGTTGATGATGTGATAAACTTGCCAATGGTGATATGGCATGAAAATCATTGAAAAACAACCCTACCATGAAGGGGGACATTTAAACTGGAAACTGATGCAAAAGCCAAATGAATGCTCAATTGTCTCTCAATAGTATAACAGTCATTCACAGATTATTTGCCAAAGGTCGTGTCTGATTCCTTCCTCAATTAAAGAAAGAAAAAAAAGTGACAAACTTCTTCCTCAGACAAAAATCCAAATAGGCTAGAGTGAATATTCCATACGGCTAAATGCATAAGATCAGACAGAGGTATAGAGTATTGTATTGTCTTAAAAGCACTTATTGTATTGTCTTAAAAGCCCTTCTGGGATGGGCATTGGAAATGAGCTTTTGGCTATAAATGCTATGATGCTTGCTGTTACATGTATGTATACATGTTATGTATCTGTCCCTATCAAATAAACTTAACTAAACTAAACTAGAGTAAACAATGCATTTCAGTTCATTTCTAAAAGTTAGGGGAATAAGATATTAAATGTGCTGACCGCACTCTCCTCATTACACTGGCACATTTGAGAAACCATACAATCAATCTTTCAAAAGCGATGTTATAGTTGTAGGCTAACGTACATTATACACATACTTAGTATAGTATACTGTATAGCCTGTTTTAGACCCAAACAATCCCTAACCTTACGCAGTTCAAACTGCTCCTCCAGGACAGGCATCTGAATGAAAATGCAGACACAGGAAAGCTATTAGGTAGATATACGGCTACAGTAAATGATTACTTTTCTGTTCATCAGATGGCAGTGCAAATTACATATTTGTATGTCCCAATCAAAGGAGAAATACACTTAAGCCAGAGATTTTTGAAGAGTCAACAGAAAATTGAATAATTAGTGTTCAGACTATGAGACCTCTCTATGGCCTTTAACAATCTGGGAGGAATTTGTACAAACTTCCAAATGATAATTTGGAACAAAGTATTCTAGAGAAATATGGCTAATGAGCGTGTGTATGGAGAAGAGAGGGTTTTCTTTAAAAGAGAGAATCATAATGATCGTCTGGGTAGATGACTCATTACAGTAAGTAGTAATTTAACAGTAGCAATTAAACATAAATAATAAAGTAAAATACTTTTCGGTATTTGTACAGAAAGAGAAGACCTATCTCAGGCTACATGTGAAAATGCTCCAAGTTTCAAGTTTCAAGTTTCAAGTTGGTTTTATTGTCAATTTCTTTACATGCACTGGTCATACAAAGAATTTGAAATTACGTTTCTTGCTTTCCCATGCAGACATAGACTAATCTAGGTAAGGACATAGACAGTATAGACATAGACAGTACTCATACATGGACATAAGACAGTATGGGCATAGACAGTGCTCATACAGACATTTAAAGTGCAAGACTGGACAACAGAAGACTTGTAGAGAACATACATTAAGAGGAGGTATTTTGTTGTGCTTTTTCTAAAAGTCCTTTATAGCGTTCTGACATAGTAATAGTAGCATTTGAAGAAAAATAAATATTAAAATAGGTCTATCAAGTACACCAGCAGCAGTGAGTGAGTGTGTGTGTGTGTGTGTGTGTTTAGTGCAGGTAGAAAGTGCGGTGTGCGTCTGTGTGTCTGCGTGTATGTGTGTGTGTGTGTGTATGAGTTGTGTGTCAGTGTGTGTATGTTTGGGTTTAGTGCAGAAAGTGCAGTGTGCTTGTGTGTGTGTGTGTGTGTGTGTGTGTGTGTGTGTGTGTGTGTGTGTGTGTGTGTGTGTGCATGTGCATGTTTTGAGTTAGTGCAGGTTGAAAGTTCAGTCACAGATGTAGTAGTGCAGGTGGAATGTTCAGTCGCAGATATGGTGGTGGGGATGAGGGGGGGGGGATTGTCAGTGGCCTGGCTGGCTAGAGGCTGACAGTGGAGGGAGAGTGGGTTGAGTGTTCGGTATCTTGATTGCTTGGTGCATCGAGCTGCTTGCAAGCCTGGTGGTATGGGAACGGAGGCGCCTGTACCTCTTTCCAGAGGGCAGGAGGCTGAACAGTTTGTGTGCAGGGTGGCTTGTGTCTTTGATGATCATCAGTGTTTTCCGGGTGAGGCGTGTGGTGTAAATGTCCTGCAGGGAGGGGAGTGGTACTCCAATGATCTTCTTCGCTGTGTTCACAACAAGCTGGAGTGTCTTCCTGTTTTTCTCCGTGCAGCTTCCTCCCCACACTGTGATGCAGCTGGACACGACGCTCTCTATGGTTCCTCTGTAGAATGTTGTCATGATGGAGGGTGTAGCACTTGCCTTCTTTAGTTTGCGCAAGAAGTAGAGACGCTGATGGGCCTTCTTCGCCAGTGATGTAGTGTTGGTGGTCCAAGAGAGGTCGTCGCTGATGTGCACTCCAAGGAACTTGGAACTCACTGCATCACCGTCGATGGTCAGTGTTGGCAGTTGTTTTTGGACCCTCTGAAAGTTGACAACAATCTCCTTGGTCTTGTTGACATTCAGCAGGAGGTTGTTGTCTTTGCACCATCTGGCCAGCAGGTCTATGCTTGAAAGTTCTGTAATATCTAATTGGAAATATATCTTTAGTTGACATCGAAATGGCACTAAAGAAATGAAGAAAACCATAATGAAACCAAGCCCCGAAGATGGCAGTGAAATTGTTTTCAGCTTGGTCCATAATGACCTGTGCACTGACTTCACCCATACTTCCACCTATAAACCTTTTGCAAAAACATTAGAAGGCTTGTTCATCTGTTATTTAAAGTAAAGTGATAAGTGAAAGCCCAACTGGGAAGCTCCAACTCCCATTGTCATTGTGACACAACACTCCACAGCACACAAGTGAACCACCTTGCCTCACCCGTGCAAGGGGGCAGCCCCCAATGGAGCCTGAAAGGGAGCAGTGAGGTAGGATGGTACCATGCTCAGGGTATCTCAGTCATGGAGGAGGATGGGGGAGAGCACCATTAAATTACTCCCCCCACCAACCTAGCGGGTCGGGAGTCGAACCGGCAACCTTTGGGTTACAAGTCTTACGCCCTATCCGCTTAGCCATCTCTCAAGAAAGCAGATCATACATTCCATCTATTATCATGCACATTTTCTGAAGGGCAACCCATGGATGCCCTACTCAATACTTTTGAGAGGACAAGAGTTTCTGTTACTATGACATTACTCTTTTGAAAGTAGTTACCTCTACATCATGAATCTCAAGTTGTGGCCACTGAAACAGTCACTGAAGACAATATTAACCGCAATGTTTTGCTTGAGAGGACATTCTTTGTGGTGTAGTGGAGCCAGGCCAGATCTAGAATTGAAAATAAGGACAGTCAGGCCGGGGATTGCAATAGATCTACATTAATAACAAATAATGGGATCTTTTCAGAGGCCCAACTATCTATCTGGGCAGGTCTGGCTCTTGGTACATAATTGCATTGGTGACCTTCATTGTCAATGTTTATCTGTATTCAAATTGGGATGTGACGCGAAAGGAGTTCCACAAGTGCTGAAGATGTTTTCGAGTTCTCTATGTCGACTTCAGAGAAAGAGGGTCCCAATTTTAAAAGTAGGATTTTAACAAAAGCAAAACTTTTTCCTAATAGAGCTGGTAGTGCTGTCGAAGCAGGAAATTGCATAGTGCAGATGAAAGCTGTTTGAACAACGGTGGAAAAGGAAGTCTGACTATGGCTGCTTGCTTTAAAAGCAACCTGGTGATGTTAAGTGTCACAGTATGTTACAATGCTCCAAAGAAGAAGAAGAAAAAAGTTTTTTTGGATTTAAAGTGTTTTTCCCAAAATTTGTCTGGTGTGTAGAGAAAGAACAACAGACATTCATGGAAAAAGGATAAAAAATAGTTATTTTAATAAAAAATACATTTATATGTATATATTTTTTATATAAATTTCAGAACGACAGCACTATGCCACAATTCAGACACCCAGGAAAATAATTGTACAACCATTCAGAACAAACAGGAGGCATAACACGCTGAAGAGAGGAAAATGAAAACAAGAACGCACAGAAACAGGCAAATACTGGGCGACACCTCAAGGTCATTTCAGTACTTTTACAACAGCAGCTTGGTACATATTTAAATTGAGAATCAGGTAAGACTGGGACAAAGTTTCACTTTTTTGTTGATGCACTCTCCAACAACGGGCATACAATGTACAGACAGACACACTCAACACAGTTGAGCACATAATCTTCCTTCCTTTACTACACACATCAACGGAGGAGAGCTGGTGGTTATTCTGGTGATGGGAACAGTGGTGCTTACAGTGTTCTGTCGAGGCTATTTGGTCAGGTAAGGAGACAGTGAGAGTCCCTCCATGGGCAGAGGAACTTAGACTGGGCAGAAATAAGGTACACATAGACAAACCCACACAGGTCCCTGCATCTACAGCGGTCAACCAATGCTACTACGAAGTGTGCCCCCCCCCCCCAAAAGAAACCCCAACAACAACAACAAACAAACAAACAAACAAACATTCAAACCTAAAAGTGTGAACCTTAACACACATGGACGGGAACACGCACACACACAGACAAACAAATGCCATTGGCAAAGAACTGGACTTGTAGGCAGGGCATGTATCCAAATTGCAGCAGACCAGAGGAAGCTAAGTGAGTCTGCTAACGGAGCGGACCGCGGTGGCAGGTTGGTGAAATACCGGCACCATCACGGCAGAGCTGCTCATTGACTTTCCTGACTGAATTACAACAGTTGAGTATATAATATAAAGGCTTCCATGGGTCATCAGAGTCGCCCTCTTCCTAAAGGGCTGACATGACCAGAAAGTATAATCCACTGTAGCTAGGATTTCACTCAGCAGCCTCCATATCACCTATGGGGAGCGTACCTATGTTCCCTGGGTCCTATATTCCCCGGTCTTTGTATGGGACCAGGGAACTTAGGGCTCTTTTTCTAAAAAAGGGTTCTATGTTCTCAGCATTGTATCTAACCCTTCCCAAAACCATCCCTAAACTTAACCTGTCAGTAATGCAATGTTTCCGAGTTTTCAAATTGTGCCCTTCCCAAAACCTTCCATAAACCTAACCTGTCAGTAATGCAATGTTTCTGAGTTGTACATTTGTGCACTAACCAAAACTATCCCTAAACATAACCTGTCACAGGTGCAACAACAACCTGCGCATTGCCATGCGGCAGCAGTCTACTTAGAAGCAGCAGGGAACATAGAACCCTTTTTCTTAAAAAACTGTCCTAAGTTCCCCGGTAGCGGGGAACAGAAGACATGGGGAACAGAGGACCTGGGGAACATATTAGGGATAACCTCCTCCATATCACCTATGCTGCACTAGGATTCAATGGATGCACTTCACTTTCCTTACCAGTCTTACAAACTAAAACAAATAACAACACAGACGAGGCTGTTAAATGAGGGAATCAATCCGCCTCTGCTGAAACTGAATACAAAACAGTAAAAGACTCATTTATGGTCTGTATGATTGTTTGTGCTTGGACACACTTCAGCAGAAGATAACATTAGAACAGTGCTGGTATCTTAACTGTGCTTGAGTGTTTAAATATTAATACTGTAAAACAGAGAAAACAGTAGCAGTGGGCGCTGTACTTCAAAACTCTGCGTTACACTGTTGTGCTAAAGGCTTCATATACGGTTGCTAGGTGGGTGGTGGAGGACAGCCCATTACAAAGAAAAACAAGTTTTGAGTTTGAGACCTTGGTGCCTAGCCAGAAATGGGAGAGGTCACAGGAGCAGCACTGGAACAGAGCATCAGGGAACACAGTACGATAGACATGCTCTCAACAAAAACACAACATAAAACTTTTTTTAAATTATAACTTAAAATCTTCCATGGTTTCCGACACTAACTTGTGTCATCCTTTTACAATACACCAAATAAAGTGTCATACTTTTAAAACAGAAAAAAACAACAACTGCTCAGAGCATATCTGATGCAAATATACATGTATAAGCTCAAAATATGATCTTCATATATATATATATCGTCATATATATATATACACATACACACAAATGAGCTTCAATACCTCTCTCCATCAGAACATATAGATCTCTTAAAGGCAGGGAAACGAGGCCAATCAAACGGACCGGCTGTCCTGAATTCTGCCCTGATCTCCCGGTGGGATAAGAAACTGGGCTGGCTGAACTTTGGGTCCTGCCGGACAGTAGCGCAGCAACAACTGGTATCCAGCAGGGGGCCTCAGTCAGCGGGGGGAAATCCTCCACAAACGACACCCGACAGTCACAGCAACTCCCCCTCTTACTCTCTCGCTCACTGTCACACACACAGTCTCTCTCTCTCTCTCACACATACACACACAGTCAAGCACACTTGTGCAGTGTGAAAACAGTCTTGTTAAGGAGGGAAGAGGCAGTGTGCTGGATTGGTGGCCTCAGATGCTCTGAGAAGGGCAGAGGGTGCCACAGTCCAAACTTCTCGTGTCGCCGCCCGGCTCCGCGCCGCACCGCTCCACGGGGACGGTCACCATCAGTAGGCTGTGGCCAATCAAGTACATGAGGAAGACAAAGTCCAAGTCTGGAGGACGGTCATCGCCTGAAAAGGCAAAGTGTTATGTCGTCAGCTACTTCAAAACACTTTAAAGTTACATTTGGAAGTTTTTTTTACATACAATGCTGGATCCAGACAACCCCCTACGGAGACAGGCTAATAAAGTCAGTGAGGGTAAATCCTCTCTGTAAAAAAACATGTACAAGTCATTTACCTAGAGGTGTACTGCTAGTTCCACCATTGCCATATAGGGAAGGCAGTGGGGTGGGTAGAGCTTAATGTAAGTGTACTTGAGGGAGAACATTGCATTATGCCTAGCTGGCCCAGGGTGTGCATGAGCGGAGCAATCACCACCACACAATGAATGGCTGCTGCTGACACGACTAGACTAGAGCTGCAGAGCTTAGAGAGAGTGCTTGTGAGTGATTCTCTAATTCGCCTACACTTTTAAGTCCGTGGATTTTATTTGGCAATTCCACTAACTATTAACTGCATCCAATGATGTTTTGGACATTAGAAAACATTTATCTTTCATATAATACAGAAAGTGTAGACATAGCATTATTTCCCTCAGCAAGAATGAATATTTAATACTGGTTTTGGGCGTTTTCATGCCGTCCTGTTTTCCAAATGTCAGATTCAGTCTTCATATTAGCATGTAAAGAAACTTGTTTTGCCCAAGACGATTGCAAATGTTGATTCACAGTAATCATCACAATATGACAAAACTGTCAGAAAGACCACTGTACTTTCCATTATACATGAAATTTACCATTTTGTGTGTGTCCACGAAAACTGTGTTAACCGTGTCACGGTCTGAAACCTCCTCCATAAATCAGTAATGGTTTGGTCTTAGGCCATACGAATAACATCACGTGATGTCATAACCTCTTTGGCAGGATACGGCAAGACTTTTTGGTAAATTTTGAGCTCCATCCTTCCATAATTTAATCCATTCTTTTTCATGTTCTCATAGCGGGAAAATTGCCTGTCAACTGTGTTATCAACATATTCATAAGAATCTGAATAAGAAATCACATGTAGAAAAACACAGATAAAGCATACAGATACATGAATTGATTAAGGTGTTGTGGTGGAACTTCTGAGGTCCTCAGTTAGCACAACACCATAAAATGGCTGAAATGTCAACGGTGTTACCGTCAATGGTGTTACAATTAAGTATGACAGTCAGGGTTGCCAGATGAGACTGATGATTTCCAGCCCAAAAAATTATCAAAATCCGCCCTAAAAACCCGCCCAATTCTATTGATTTATATGGCAGTGGGAAGGTTTTTCTGATAGATGCCATTTTTACCCGCACACGGCCATCCTAAGCAGCCCAATTGGGCGGGAACCAGCCCAATCTGGCAACACTGATGACAGTTGAGGCGTATGTTTTTGGCAATTTATATCCATATTGACAGACAAACAAACAAAATAATTTGTGTTCTAGGGAGATGGGTTTGTCTGCTCTGTTTTTTTTCTCCTAAAAAAGTGCCGACTTGTTCCCCTGCACTGTTGACCGTAACACAGTTGAGTAACACCGTTGACTGTTTTGAAAGTGTTTTTGCGCTATTGATCCCTTATGTGTTGGAAAAATCCTATGAACATACACTAGGGATTATCTCTGGAGAAGGAAGTCTTGTGTAAGGAGGGTGACTATATTCAAATCAGACGTTACAGGGATTTATGATGAAAAATGTGTCAGTCTGTATCACAGTGACTCATAAAATCCTACTTATGAAGCTCAACAATCACATTTTCTATATCAGTTGCTCAGATTAATGACAACATTACTACTAAGGGACATAAGCACTTTCAAACATATATTGTTTCAACTCTGTAGTATTTTTATATATGTTTGAAATGACATAGTATTTGTCCATAACACTGTTGACAAAATAATTAAGCAAATGTTCGCTTTCATTAGAGTATTTACCAAATGATTTAAGATTAAGCTTGGCAATTTGTTTGTTTGGAAACTTAAATATATACACTATGTAAACATCTAGGTCATTTAGTTGAAAAAAAAATACTGATAATTGACATTTTGCTTTTGCCAAAAGCGTAGGGGAATCGTAGAATCACTCTTATGTGCTCATCAGCACACCATTCCCCGGCATGCTTCATTTACCCTCGCCATCACACTGCCTTGCCCTACCTGGACATTTCCTTAACCTAAAGTAGTGTTTCTCAACGGGGGCGGTACAGCCCCCACGGGGACATAGGGGAGTCCTAGAGGTGCGTTGAGAAGGATACCGTTGAGAGAGGGCAGTGCTTTGTTGTCATTGGGGACATTAGTCCATTTAGATTTTTTTTAATAGTAAGGGTGGCGTTGGCCTGCTTGTGATGAGGTTAAGGCGGCGTTGGCAGGCTTGTGATGAGGTCAAGGGGGCGTTGGCAGGCTTAGGATGAGGTCCAGGGGGCATTTGTTTTAAAAGAAAGTTAAGAACCACTGGCCTAAAAGACTGATTTAGCTATGCTGCAGAAGGGCCTCTAGTTATGCATATCCACTCAGGGGACAGGAGAAGCATGGATAGGAGGCTGCTACGAGACAGAAACACATCTAAATGTGACTCCCAAATAGCAGCCGATGGCGCAGAGAGATGATGACTATTGGGAATTTATTTCTTGAAATAAAAAGAATACACTGTTGTTGGGTATAGTGCAATGGCGGCAGGTGATGCAAGAATGGCTTGGCGCCTGTTACTGAACACGTCGCCTGTCAACACTGTCTCACTGAGCTGAGAGCATTTTGGGGAGCACATCTGGGACATGGCACAGAGGACAACTCGTACAGTAAATCTTGAGAGAAAGGCCAGACTGGTAAGACTGGCACCTGAAGGACTGGTAAAGATGTGGAGGCAGTGTGTAGGCGAGCAGTGCTTCTGACAACCTGTCTAACGGAGTTGGAATAGCAGCATTAACACATCAGCCCGCTGCTCACAACACAACACAACACAACGGCTCAAGTCCAGAAGTTTCACTTGGTCTCAAAAGACTACGGCTGCCGCCCCCAGTGACTTCCACTAATTCACCTGCACTTACGCTTCAGCTTTACACACTACACTTATGACAGACAACATGGGAATGGAAGCACAAATTAATACATAGAGCAATTTCGGCAGACGGCTCTCCACTGCCCAGAAAGATTCCCAAAAGCATACAGAAGCACCCATGAGTAATGTGAGGCAGAGAAATTGAAATGATTAAAGTCTCACAGACTTCTCCAAAGCCGCAGGCTGCCCGTCTGGGGGAACTTGGCGACATACAGTAATGATCATTTCTGGAGTGCTGTGACTTCCTCCCCTCCCTGATTACCCGTGAGCTGAACTGGGCTGAGGGAGACGGCGCACCGACACTCAGTGTTGCCAGATGTGTCTAATCAAATCCCGCCCAAAATGCGCTAAATTTCAACAAATTGCATTGATTTCTATGGGCATAAAACTGCAGAAAAAACGCCAAATGGCCAATCCTTCCCCTTTTTACCCGCAAACGGCCATCCCAAGTAGCCCAGATTGGGCGGGTAACCGCCCAATCTGGCAACACTACCGACACCAACCTTTGCTTCACAGCGCCATAGGAGTCCAGCAGCTGAGTGCTGGCCAGCTCCAAGTTCCAGTCGAACATCTCCAGGAGGTTAAGACACTCCACCCGAGACTTGAGACCCAGACAGAAGAGCTGCTCTACCTGCAACACCACAAGGAGCATTGGAGGGAGGAGGGGGGAGAAAAGAGAAATAGAGAGAGAGAGAGAGAAAGAAAGAAAGACAGAGAGAAAGAGAGAGAAAGAAAGAAAGTAAGAGAGAGAGAGAGAGAGAGTAAGAGAGAGAGGACAAACATGCTTCAGATAAGGAGCCATTTGAGAGCAAAAAAAAATAGCCGATAAAGACAGAAGCACAAGTGCAGTATACAGCAAAATCTTATTCCCTCTGAGAGACAGACATGGGAAACTGTGGACAAAGGATATCAGTGTGGAGGGTGAGGCTACAATTACTGTGCTGTGAGTTTCATATCTATAACATGGAAACGGTAAGGGATAACAAACATGTTTTAGATAAAACAATCTGCCTCGTAAAATAGACGGGCATTATTCAATTAACCCATTTTAGCTTGATACTGTACAGCGTACACGTTGTTTGACCTTTGGTGCCTGGAGCGACATATATATACGTTGCATTCATGCTCTTGAGAGTTGAGCTTTTTTAAAATGAAAATTGTGCATATGTTAGAGCTAAATGAACACATTCTAATGCCAGATGATGGTCCTGGCTTTTAAATGCAACTTATTTCATACTTTTATGTTCTTCAGAGGCTGAGATATTTAGGTTTGAATAGGCAGAGGGCGCCTTTTCCCAAAAAGGGCTTAGGCATTCAGCAGGTGTTTTTTGCAGGTGCTCTAGGCTAAAATGGGTTAACATAAAAAAGGACTCAAAACACATTTTCCTGTAATCTCAAATTCATCATCAACGCTTTGTGAAATGAAATGTGGGAAAAAGAGGTAGCATACAGAAACATCGACTTATACCAGGAAACAAAATGGGGGGAAAGCTGCACTTCAAGACATGATTAGATGTAATGGCACAGCACGCCCATAATGTGCGATTCCATGATAGCCTTCACATTCTCATCTCATGCCAAAGGCTTACACGAATGACATGTGAGGCAATCCCAATAGAACCCCAGGCCCCTGTACGAGCACTAGCAGACCTCCTGTGTGCAGACAGGAAAATCGAAAGGCTGAGTGAAACTATCAATGGCATTTAATCAGCAGGTGTGGACAGCAGTGGAGTTAATGGGAGCCAGCAATGACTCAACAGTCAGTAATACACATTCCTAATACATTTCAAACACATGAGCGCTGAGCAATGTGGTGCATCCTCAGGTTTTTTTTTGTTATTGGTGTATTAATCTTAAGGCTTCAAGTGTAACGAAAACCAATAAGGACGTCCATCCCATGAGCTCAGAAACACAGTTGACCAGCTGATTTCTGACATGTAATTCCTTAAGTATATAGTGTTGTGTTGGGCCTTAGTCTGACTAACTTTTCATAGAATTGCCGTTTATCTGATGTCACTTATACTTACCTAAACAAAAGGCGAATGTAGCACAAACTTTAGAAGTAAAAGAGGTGTTACTTTCTCACCTCAGTCTTAACCTGTCCACAGGCTAAATTCAGCATAATCAGAACAACTTGGACAGAAATAAGATAAGGGGAAGGCCCTATAAACCTCCCGCTGCTCTTCAGAAGTCCCATCGCCCATCACAGTGAGCTCCTAACCTTGGCCAGAGCAGTGGTGCAGGCAGCACAGATAAGCAGCCTGTCAGAGATTGTAAGGACATCCAGAACTTGAGGAGCACCCGGCTCATGGATATGCTAAACAATGTAAATTGACGAATAACACAGAGGTTGGTTGTACTTCTACCTGAACAACTGCACTAGAATAAGGGGGCCATGGGAGTCTGAAGTATCCCTGCTACCTATCAGGGATATGCAAAGTTGGTTAGATTAGTGTATCTCCGACCCTAATCGTGGCGCTAACGGTAGGGCACTCGCCTACTATAATGCGGCTGACCCGGGTTCGATTCTGGCCCGGGTCCTTTACCGACCCTTTCCCCGTCTCTCTCTCTCCCCCCTCTCGCTTCCTGTCGTTGTCTTCACGGTCCTATCATAATAAAGGCAAAAAAAGACTCCAAAATAGATATAAAAGAGATTAGTGTATCTTCATCTTACCTTTAGGAAATTCACAGCCTTCTGGACATTCCAGCCGTGATTCTGTAAGGCGGCCTGGCACTCCTCCATGGTAACGCCGTGCACCACTTCCTGCACCTGAAACACAGGACACAGCACAGACACCTTTCATTTGCCTGGCGACGCCATCCAAAGTACTCCACCCAAAAATTTTGGCTCCGCGCCTAGTCTGGCGAAACCCTCCTAGCTCGGTTTGCTCACTGTTTAGCCAATCAGCAAACAGTTGAGAGTGGTGACGCAGAACTCACCCGCGAAGTCTGTTACTGATTGGTTAAGGTAACACTATGCACACGTTTGCTTTGTTATTTCTATGCTTTTGCGACACTATATCGTAACAGTCGTGCTAATAAAGCACAATATGGGTTTTAATTTGAATTCGGAACTCCAATGAATTTAAATGACAGAGTAAGATCAGACCATCTCCCACCCTCCACTGGAAACAGATTCCTCTTAGTTTTCGCCAGACTGACGGAGTCAACAGTCGGCTTTCGCCTAGGCTAACCTTTCACCTCCTGACACACAAACGTGGACTTTTCTAAGTGACTGAGCGACCTCATTTCTACAGAGTTTTCAACGACTGTAAAAACAAAATGGTGCCATACTATGTAACTGTGGTGCAGTGAGTTGAGAATTCTGAGAGCTGCCAGAGGCTGGGCTTAAAGCACGACATTGTTCATCACACGCACAAGCAGTTTGAGTGTATATTCTGTATATGCCAAACAAAGTCACTCAGGAGCAGGTGACACATGCCACCGCATCGGTACATAAGGTACTCTCTCTCTCCCCGGAGCTGTTCTCTACTAGGTAGTCTTCTCATCACCCCTCTGACTGACAGCAAAGCTTTGGGCAATCATCACATCAGAACTCCATACAGTCTCTCTCTAAAACTGCTGTTCAGTTTAATTTCTCCTGATTGCAAGAGATGCTGCTTGAAACACCTGGAACGACTAACAAAAACAGGCTGACGAGAAAGCAGGGGATCAAATACAGTAGATGAGCACGAGGCCATGATGGCAGTTGTTCAGACTGAAGATTTCCTGGTGGTTAATATATACAGCTGCAGTCAGATGACAGGTGTATCGTACGACTCCTTGTTTTGGACAGTGATGGAGAACATCCTGTGGTGGTAAATTCCAAAAAGTGACACTCAGCATTGGCAAGCCCTACTTTCGAAGACACAGCTGAACAATTGTCTGAGGGATGCACATCCCAATCGCTTCCCGTCACAGATGGCAGTTGTGGGGCTCTTCACAAGGTGTCAGGTATATTGAGCATGCAAGGTAGAAACTGAAGAAGAGGTGAAGATCTTAGATTTAGTACAGGGCAGAGTATAGTCCACCCACCACCTTTTTTAAAGCGAGATGACGTTTATGGAACAGAAGTGACTGCTGCTGTAAGATTGGAACAGCTAGATGATACCTCTTTCCAGCAGGGTCTAGATGGCCTACCGCAGTGATTCTCAAAGTGTGGTCCGGGAACCACTAGTGGTCCGTGACAGAGCTCAGGTGGTCCACGAGGGGATTTCTATTTTACCAAGACAAGCTAGGAGTAAGCTATATTTGTAACATAATTACAAAGCTAAACATAGCATTTCACTACAATAAGACAGGCTTGTGAATGTGGATAAAAAAGTAAGTGATCTACATCGAAATTAGCAATGCCAAATTAGCACCCATCAACAACTGTCAATTCAGTTGACAGGCGGTCCCTGAACATATTTTGAGGGGACAATCTGGTCCTTGGTCTGGAAAAGTTTGAGAAACACTGTCCTACCGGTATAGTGCACTGCCAGAGCGGTAGCCTGCTCTATTAAAATAGTAATTTTGGCTTTTTATCGCTCGAAATCTCAGTGGTCAGCAACTGACAGCATGGACCTCCCCCCTCCCAGGGGTCTGATGTCTTACGCAAGTGCTCAAACTGAGTGTAGTATGGGATGAGCAGCGAGGCACTTTGGCCATCACATTTGGCAGTCAGTAGAAATGAAAGTGAACAGAACCTAAGGGGAACCAGAATCCAAGTCATGCTGTTCTGTACTGCCCCCTACTGACAATACACACAAAAAAATCTCACAGCTAGTCCTTCTTCATGTGACAGAAGAAAACCCAAGATAAATGTGTTTAGCCAATAAAAGATTATGGGTCTCATAAACACCCTTGAGTCGTAATCATTTTGACATTGCCTGGAGCGAGGTATTTAATGTGTGCTATTTTAAGCTGCAGTCTGCTCCAGTGGGACCAGCAGACACACCAGTTTAATTCACTGCACACACAGCCTACAGGCATAATATGAAGAACATCATTGTACCATAATAACTGTTTATTTGTACTGCTTTAGATTTTAGTAATTAGACTGACAAACAAGCACTATTTACAGCAAAATGTATTTAAGTAGTAACATATGTGACATAATTTAAGTTAAACCACTTAATGTGGAGGCATCCTTTGAAAAATATAAAAATAACAAAAAAATAGAAGTGCAGACCTCCGCCAAGGAAGCTGCTTGATAGAACATTTGACTATGTTACACCCTTAGTCTTTCTGCCTTCTTTTTGTAGAGTTAGAAACTACAACAAATAGACAGACAAACCAACGCGACCGAAAACATTACCTCCTTGGTGGAGGTAAAAATGAAATACACATTGGCAGAGAGAATATCACTTCCATCACAACAAATTTTAGAGAGAACTCTGCACTGAGCCTGTCCCCCTCTCCCCCTAAAACAAACCAAGAAGTCCTCACCTGCCGGACGCGCTCCGAGGTGTTCCCCCCCGCCAGCCCCTCTGTGCACGGCCTGGCGGGGACAAGAGAGCTCTTCACGGCCCCTCTGCCGGCCCCGCAGCCTGTGAGGGTGCTGTTGTTGTTGGAGGAGAAGTTGACCTTGAACTCGCCCTGCAGCTGAGGCTGTTGTTGCTGCTGAGGCTGTTGTTGGTGGACCATGGGCCTGACGGTGGCCGTGTTGACCTGACGTGTTGAGCGCTCCTCCAGGCCCCCCGAGTCGGCCTCCTTCAGGAACTTGTCATAGCGGTCCAGGTAGGACGGCCGCTCGGGTAGGAGGTAGTAGTGCGTGTTGCTCACCTGTTAATAGAATTGTATAAAAATTATGAAAATCTAACTCTATATGTCTTGTAACCAATGTAGCTGTAAGGCTGTTTTCCTCCCTCTGATCAGAGTAGAGTAGAAGCGCTAAAACGTATTTATCTTTGTCTGAGTCTTTGTGTTGAGTGCTTTTCTTTAATACAATGTAATCATTATTTTAACATCACCTTCTTGCCGTCGCGCACGATGGGCAGGATGCAGGGCCCCTTGACGCCGGCCTCCTTCTCCTTGCCCTGCGCTGCTTGGATGACCTTGGGCGCGGCGTATTTGGGGTCCGAGGCGAAGCTCTGCGTGGTGGGCATGAGCTTGCCCGGCGAGGTGGAGAGGAGGTAGGTGGAGCCGGAGCCGGTACCGGTACCGCTGACCAGGCCCCGCTGCTGGGGGGAGCCCACGTGCGTGAGCACGGCCATGGGGCTCGGGGTGCGCGAGCCCGGCTGCGACAGAGGGTCCCGAGGGGGGATCTGGGGCGGGCAGCACTCCTTGTTGTCGTCCTCGGCCCCCGACACTTCCCCCGACCAGCGGGTGGTGGTGTAGTCCGAACCCCCCCGCTTGGCGGGAGGGCGGCGAGGGGGGATGGGGACGCGAGGGGGGATCTGAGGCTTGCCGCCACCAGAGTCGGAGTCGGCAGCAGACAGGACGATCTGGCGGTGGAGTTCCAGGCAGGGGCTGGACGGCGATGGACCTACGCCCCCTCGGGGCACGTTCAGCCGCTTCATGCACTCCTGCTGCAGCTCCTGGAAGATCTCGGCCGACTGGGAGAAGTTGGAGCCCTGGCCGTGGCCATGCCGGCTGGGCAGGAACAGGTTGTCCTCAAGCAGACCCCCCCGCTGCTGGTCCAGCAGTGCGTCCCCAGTTGGGGAGCTGGGAGTGTGACAACAACTGGCACTCCGACTGTACCCGTGTACCCCGTACCCATGACCTTGTCCTTGACCTTGACCTTGCTCGTGGTCGAAGCTGTTGATGGAGCTGACCTAGAGTGGAGTAGAGTAGAGTAGAGTAGAGTAGAGTATAATTTATTGATCCCGAGGGAAATTAAGGTGTCAAGTAGCATACCGTACGTACATAAATACAGAAGAAGACACAAAAACATCACACACAACATTCCACATATACACTCACCGGCCACTTCATTAGGAACACCTCTCTACTGCTGGGTTGGACCCTCTTTTGCCTTCAGCATTGCCTGAACTACCTACAACAATACTCGGGTAGGCTGTGGCATTCCAACAAAGATAAATTGGTACTAATTGGCTCAAATTGTGCTGAGAAAATATCTTTATGCCATTATATCCCCAGCCTGAAATGTTGATGTAAAGCAGGGTTGACCCATGTTTTCGTGTTGCTGACGCCAAATTCTGACCATTCCACTTGAATGTTGCGGTAGATATCAAGACTCATCAGACCAGGCAACATTTTTCCGATCTTCTAGTGCCGGTTATGGTGAGCCTGTGTAAATTGTTGCCTCATTTTCCTCTTCTTAGCTGACAGGAGTGGCACCAAATGTGGTTTTCTGCAGCTGTAGCCCATTTGCCTCAAGATTTGATGTGCTGTGTAATCAGGGATTCTCTTATGCATACCTCGGTTGAAATTAGTGGGGTTTTTTTTACTTAATGTTGTCTTTGTATCAGCTCAAACCAGTATGGCCATTCTCCTCTGACCTCTGCCATCAACAAGCCATTTTTGCCCACAGAATCGCTGCTCACTGCATTTTTTTCTTTTTCGAACCATTCTTTGTAAACCGTAGAGATGGTTGTGTGTAGATAAGCCATTTCTGAAATCCTCCGGCACCCACAGTCATGCCATGTTAAAAGTCATTTAAATAACCTTTCTTCCACATTATAATGCTCGGTTTGAACTCTATCAGATCATCTCGGTCTCGGCCATGTCTACATGCACAAATGCATCGAGTTGCCACCATGTGATTGGCTGATCAGAAATTTGCCTCAATGAACAGTTGTAACAGGTGTTCCTAATGTAGTGGCCGGTGAGTGTATATCCACCATACATACTGTATATTCACAGGTCAGATCTCTCTTATCCCACTCACACACACACACACCTCGATGTCGTCCTCGTCCTCGTCCTGAGGCACGTCGTCGTAGGCCGGGGGCGGGGGCAGCGGCCGGGCATCCCAGTCCACCACCGGGGTGGGGTGTAGCGGGCGGGGGAGCGAGCCTCCAGACGGGCTCTGGGGCGGCGTTCGGTCCAGTAGAGACTCAGCCTCCATGGCCAGCTTGGCCAGGGCGGCGATCTGGGCCTCTACAATGGGGGACGGCGAGGGGGTGGGGGTGGGAGTGGGAGGTGGGGGCGACTCCTCATCCCCAAAGTCAATGAGGGACACCTCGCTGATGATGCCGCCGCCCCCGCCGGGCGTCCGGGCCCCCCCGTAGGGCGAGCGATCCCCCAGCTTGGTGGTGGCCGAGACCCAGGCAGCGGGTTTGAGTTTGAGTCCCTTCATGCTTGCCTTTTTGAGCGACAGCTTTCGAAGGGCAGACGTGGTAACATCTTCATCGTTGGCGACAGCGTCATAGCAAGGCTCTAGAAATGCATTACAGAGAAAGAGAAAGAGGGAGAGAAGGGCGGAGAGAGAGAGAGAGAGAGAGAGAGGGGGGGAGAGAGAGAGAGGGAGAGAGAGAGAGAGGGGGAGAGAGAGAGAGAGGGAGAGAGAGAGAGAGAGAGAGAGAGAGAGAGAGAGAGAGAGAGAGAGAAAATGAAATTTCTATGGGATGACAAGCAAGTAATGGTGGCTTTACGTGAAAGTGAGTGCCCTTGCTTCAGCTGATAGACTTGCCATCCCATGTGGGCCAGCCATGAAAGGGCCCTTTTGAAGAAGGCACACTTATCCTGACAGACATTTATCACCGTGACAAGGCCATGATAGCCTAAAAAACCATTAAAGCAAAAAACCCATTGAATGTGACGTGTCATTTAAGGGGCCCCGAGGTATAGGTTATTCAGTGTATAGCGGGCAGAAACACTCTACTGAGCACACACGGCAGATGATGGAACTGTCAGCTGCATTCACGAAACCGCCATTTATGGACGCAGGAATACAATGAGGATCTGGGGGATCAGCCGAGAAAGCACAGCCTTCGCATCGCAGCACTCTCACGCACTCTCTCTCGGAGGAGGTCCCTTTTCCCACATATGAAAAATCAGGTCTTATGAAGAAGAGCCAGTAAAATGAGGGATTAGATGGGAGATAGGGGCTTTGGAGTGCCTCCGTAGAGGCTTTTCATATTTATAGGCAAGATTAGGGTGCTTTGATGTGGTGGTCAACTCGTATAGTTTTTTTTCCCATCACTGGTTCAGGGGTGCGTTTCTCGACAGCGTCGTTGCTAGCTAATTTAGCAACGTGCTTGGTTACAATGCAATTTCCCATTGGAAACTTAGTAAGTTGCTAACTGGTTAGCAAGGATGCTTTTGAAGAAAGAAAACGGGGTCCAGACAGACACAAAAGCCAAAACAACGACCTGCCACATAACACACATGGCTCTGTGGTCTGCATTTCTTACTGTGTTAGAAATGGCAAAAAAATAAGCAGTAGGCCTACACACATGCACAGTGATGGTGAGGGAGAAGATGAGGAGAAGAACTAGAGAGAGGAGAGGCTGTACCTTTGAAAAGGGGTGCTAGGAGAGAACAGAGGGGACAGGAGCAGTGGGAGAGGCCGCACTTACTCTGGGCCAGCTGAGGCGGAGGGGGGTAGCGAGGGGGAGGCCCCCCTACACCAACGTCCCAGAGAGAGAGAGAGAGAGAGAGACAGAGAGAGAGAGAGAGAGAGAGAGAGGTGGCACAAGGACAACAAAAAAGCAGAAATGATTGGAATACGTAGATCCATAATGACAAATACGGATCAACAAAACAAAGACGGAGAGGTGCCACGATGTGCAGCCAATCATGTGCGGAGAGGTGAGCTGCAGATTTTCATAAGAAATATCAGCAGAAAAGAGACACACAAACAAGGAAAGAGAGAGAGAGAGAGAGAGAGAGAGAGAGAGATAGAGAGAGAGAGAGAGAGAAAGAAAGAAAGAGAGAGAAGTTCACGAAAGGAAAAGATCCACAGAAAGGCAGTAGGATTATGTGCCAAAGTGATAAGAGGGAAATAATAATGGCTTTTATCTCCGGGTTGCATTTAAAAGCAATAAAAGACGGCTTTGCACGCACACATGCGGGAAACTCACTTCTAGCTCTTCCTGGCAGCTGAGTGGGTCTAGCTGCATTCAAGTCCAGGCCAAGCACATCCGGAGGGTCCATTGGGTTACTTAAATACAGACTGAGAACAAAAACAAACCCACACACACACAAACAAAAAAACAAACACACACACACACACAAGTTCTTTAATAAGTAAAGAGTTCTTTAATATTTAAATAGTCTAGTAAGCCAATGGCGCAAACAAGGGCGATGTTTGTATCATTGAAATGTTTTGGAAGCAATGTTTTGACATGTTGGTGTTGCCCGGTACAGCACAGATGAAATACAGTACTTTTTCCCCTTTCAATGTGTGTCGTACCGTAGCTTAGTGTCATGTAGAAATGCTCAGGTAACACCATGAAAAACTGCTCTCATACTGCCCTCTAATGGTAGCCCATCTTTTTCACTATCCAGGTGTAGACAAACACATCATAGCCTCTCACTGCAGATGGGGTCATCGGTGGGCCAATTCACTATTTGCTGAAAATACTCACCTACATCATAACAACATTGCTATGGCAGTACAGAGACATAGCGATTACAAGACATAGCTATTACAATTTTGGTGACAGTAAGATTATATAACACAGGCTCTGAACTAAGGGATTAATGCATAGTTATTACCAGCTGTGAAAAAAAATACTGATACTCTCATTTGCACCTTACATACAGTAATTAACTGCCAAAGCGCAGGGGATATGCATATGCACTGATCTCATTAGATATTTGACTGGGTACTGTCTGTGGGATATGGCTACAGATTAGAAAATACATAATACAAAAGGAGATTTATTTCCAGTCCAGTACTTAGTCTTCTTTCAGTGTGCCACTAACTAATATTTGCATACAGTCGTAATGTGTGTGTCCTCACTCGTCAATCTTGTCGGGTGCCCCCCAGCAGCGCTGCGGGTTGGTGTCTCCGTGGCCCGTGTGGATGAAGCTGTTCTTCAGGGGCCGGCTGATGTCATGGGCTGAGAGGCCGGCCACCGAGGTCACGGTGTTCCGGGGGAACTGACCGACCTTCAGCGTGCGCTTGTTCTGACCCCGCCACCAGTAGTTCTCCGCTCTGCACGCACACGCATGCATGCAGAGAAGGACAGGTAGATAGACAGCAAGACAGGGAGACAGAGCAACAGAAAGAGATGGCAGCAGCAGGTCATTTCCATTAGTCTACCAGGAGGTACCTTTCTTCAAAATCACAGGTGTAACAGAAACGGCATAAACTGTGTGCAAGAAAGCAAAAGTATTCCAGGAGACAGAAAGTACTCAGAGGCTACAGGACGTCTGAATGTAATATTGTGGGTGACCAATGATAAGAAGGTTTCATGAAACAACTTAGTAGGCGCAGAAATGTAAAGTGTACAAGTCTATCTAGTACCGTAAATCAGAGTTGAATAAAGTAGAAGTAGAAGTACTCAGATGTAATTAAAACAGCAGTAGTACGATAAAATTGAAACCATGTAATATCATACCACTAGTGTGGAATTGCATCTGTTTTCCACTTTATACAACTCTGCCATATATATTGTATCTTGGATTTTGTATACCTATCTACTTGGGCTGTAACGATACATTAAACTCACGATTCGGTTCGTATCACGATTTATGACCTACGGTTCGATACACCCCGCGATTTCACATTTGCCAACATTTTAAAATAAAATTATGAATAAAAGCTATTGTAGTTTATAGGTAGAATAGGTTACACAAGGCCACTAATGATTTTAACCCCTCATCGCAGCACTATGGCTCTCTGTAATGTCACAGCAATGTTGTTATGATGTGGTTAAGCATTTTCAGCAAGTGAATAGGGTCGCCGGCGACCCCTGCTGCAGTAAGAGGCTACAAGGTTTAAATATAACAATGAGGACGATTTGAAGCTCGGAAGCACTATAACTTCATATCATGTGGTTGTTTTCTTGACTGATGGGTAACAAAATTTTGAAAGGACGTATCACGATACTGACTCTTTGTATCACGATTCAGTATCGTGACTCTATGTATCGCGATTTCTCGGTTCGATACAATATCGTTACAGCCCTACTATCTACCTCACAGTTCACCACTGTTACTAAAATTAAACATTTACATTAAACAAAGCACACAAATGCTTAGCACACTAACAAAACAATAATCAACGAAGAACCACACACCTGCCCTCTATGATGGTGATGACATCATCCGTGAGGATCAGCAGCTTGTCTGGCTCATCAAAGTCTTGTAGAGCTCTCATATCCGTTGGCATTGTCTGAGGCAGAAAACACACATGCACACATACAGAGTCAATTATTATTAATGTTATTACTAACATTATTATGGTTAGCGCAAGAGTCAAATGTATCCTGAAAGCAGCATTAGCTCTAAAGCGGTAATGGATAAAATCTCACTCTCTCTCTCACTCTCTCTCTCACTCACTCACTCACTCACTCACTCACTCACTCACTCACTCACTCACTCACTCACTCACTCACTCACTCACTCACTCACTCACTCACTCACTCACTCACTCACTCACTCACTCACTCACTCACTCACTCACCTCCACCAGAAATTCGCGCAGGGCTACGAAAGTGGGCCGATCATCAGGCTTCTGTGCCCAGCACTGCAGCATCACATTATAGATGTCCTGAGGGCAGTCCTCTGGCTTTGGTAACCTCTCGCTCTCCTTATCAATCTTATGGAGAATCTGTCAAGCACATTTACACATCTTTTCATTAAAAGCATTCAATATCTTCTGATTTCCGTAGCCTCTTTACTGCAGATGGGGTCGCCGGCGGGCCTACTCACAATTTGCTGAAAATACTCAATTACATCATAACAACATTGGTATGACAGTACCGGGAGCCCTAAGTATCATATTAAGACATAGCCATTACAATTTTGGTGAAAGTAAGGTTATAACATAGGCTCTGTGCCAAGGGGTTAAAACGGGAGATTGAAGCAAATTCTGTGCCGTGTGTGTGCGTTTGTATGTGTGTGTGTGTGTGTGTGTGTGTGTGTGTGTGTGTGTGTGTGTGTGTGTGTGTGTGTGTGTGTGTGTGTGTGTGTTCACGTGACTACCTGGCTGCCATTGAGACCGAGCCAGGGCTCCTGTCCGTAGGTAAACATCTCCCATAGCGTCACTCCGAACATCCAGGTGTCTGTGGCGTGAGAGAAGGTCCGCGTCTTCAAACTCTCAGGTGCACACCTATGGTACCACAGGTGCATTCAGACACAAAACGAACACACAAGCCAATGAGATCCTGACATATATGAGAACATCAAACATCAAAGTTTACCGAGTTAATAACTCGCTAGTTACTAATTACATACTACATAGTAGATAATCTTGATTTTTTCCCCCATTTGCGCTGTCTATCAGCACCATGTTGACATTCGTTGTCCGATTAGCACTGATAATGTGCCAAGGATAACACTCAACTTAGTGATGTTATATGGACAAGGCAATCTGTTGTGAAATTTGTCTAGTCTGCAAAAGTAAGATGACTCCCCTTTAACAGACCTATTTTAAGAACAAAAACCCTGTCTTAAATTCAGGACAAAACGGTAATCCCCCTCATTCACATGCAGTATACCGACAATAAAGCAAAGCTGCTGAATTTCGTTCACACAAACACACAAGCTCCTCCGTCCGTCCTTCAGACTGACCATGCGAATGGCACCTTGCGGTGCTCCTGCATCACATAATGGTCGTCGTTCTGCGGCAGCGCGCGCATCAGCCCAAAGTCCCCGATCTTGACGAGCTCGCCGGAGGCCAGCAGGATGTTGCGCGCGGCCAGGTCGCGGTGGATGAAGCGCTTGGACTCCAGGTAGGCCATGCCGTTGGCGATCTGGATGGCGTACTGGCACAGCGTGCAGATGAGGAAGTAGCCCTGGTTCTTCCTGAGTCGGTCCAGGAGGGAGCCCAGGGGGGCCAGCTCCGTCACCTACAGGCCAATAAGGGACGGAGGAGGAGGGAGGGCAGCGGAGGGAGAGAAGAAGGAGGGAAAACAAACTTTAGATATGGAAAGCAAGGTGAAGGGGTAGCAGTGAAAGGTGGCAGGGGTGGCAGTGTTCTCTGAGGAACAAGCTTTAGATATGGAAAGCAAGGTGAAGGGGCAGCAGTAAAAGATGGCAGGGGTGGCTGTATTCTCTGTGTGCTGTTCCACAGTAACCTTGAGGGCAGGGTAGCCTGGCTCTCGCGAGACCCCTAGTCAGGTTAAGGGCAGGGTGCCTGAGGTATGATACGTGCTGTCAGTGGCGTGCACAGACATTTTTGGGGGCATGTGGAACTTCCGGCTGCCTTATGCTATAGAAGCTATATATATTGTATCGTCATATCCTTTTGATCATCTAGCATGTGTAGGTAATCATGACAACATGGATCACAGTACATTGTTGTAAAAATAACTTAATACAAATGAAAAAAAATAAACAACTTCCAAATAGGGCACTTTTTGTTCAGTAAGGCAAAGGGACAGGTGCTTTAGCACTACCTCGTCCCTAACTGTGCACGCCTATGCGTGTTGTTGTGACTGATGATGTTGAGCAGGCAGGCAGTACCTAGCTGCACGCAGAGATAATGTCTACATCCAGCGGGGCCAAAATAACCCCCTGCAGGCAGCGAGCATGTGAGAGGATACCCAACACCTCCCCAACCCACTGCCAGTCCCAGCCAGTCTGTCACCCACGTCTCACCCTCAAGGCCTGTGCATATCACTGGCCCTGCTCCACCACAACCACATGGGACGCACACATGCACGGGTACACACGCGAGCACCAGTCATGCCCAAATGAACGATGTCGATGCACGCACATAAAATGTATACACATGCACACAAACACTTACCTGACTCTTGCCATCTGATATGCTCTCGCATACCATTCAAAGTTCCACCCGCGATTCATGATTGGCTATACACATTTCCCAACTCAAGCGGTCTCACTGCATTTCAGATAGCTGTGTGAGGCATGGGAACGCCCCGCGTGACGTAGCCGAACGCAGCCAGATGATGTAAATCAGGTTACACAAACACATGCAAAAGCACACACACGCATGCACGCACACGAAAGCAAAAATACACAAACACACACACACACATTCACAATTCAAGCATCGCACCATTTTCATGGGGTGCGTGAGGACGACGCCGTAGAGCCGGATGAGGTTCTGGTGGTCCAGAGAGTGCATGGCGTTGACCTCTCGGGTGAAGTCATCGAGCGCGTCCGGCTGGTTCAGCACGTCCGTCTTCAAACACTTCACCGCCACATTGATCTGGGGCAGAGATGGGGAGCAGCAAGAGGTGAGCAGGGGGGGGTGAAACAGAATCAAGAGCATCTTTGGACAACTGCACTCTTATCTGTGTGTATTTGTGAAACAGTGGGTTCACTGAAATCTTTGCATACAGTCGTGCATTTCTTTTCCCCTTTTATCCCGTTTCATATTCTGTGTTGTTCTGCGAGTTTAAAATGAACCCCAGGAACTGAGTGGGACTGCGTTAGTCTTGTAGTGCTATATAGAAAACCAGTCCCACCGCCTGCTGTTCACCCTGAGCACACACATCAGATATCTGTTTGTTTCTGACAAAACATTCAAGTTTGTTTTTGCGGCTTTCGTGTAGCCTGGGAGTACCCATGCTGCCTTGCGCATTCTTATGGCGTTTGCCGCCAGACAAGCTTTCGTGTTGAGTACATTGTGTTGTTCAACTTCAAGAACTCCTCCAGTTATGTACTTTTTTTTGCTGCACCAAACAATAATAATAAACAAGTGAATGAATAAATACATAAATAAAGAACTGAAATGAAGAGTTGACTTCGGGCTGTGGATCAGGATGCCAAAGAATTCATAATGGGAAATAGTGTAAAAAGTCTCAGTAGGCACAACAGGCAGTACAGTATATGCTGTCGGTAATGCAAACAAAATGACATCAAAGAAAATAATAATAGAAAACAATATCCAATATAAAAAATATCCACTCAAAGCTCCAATAGCTCCAAAGAGATCCAATAGGTGATCCACAGACCAGAATCAGTTTATGAGAACAACCAATTAAATAAAAAATCTCTCATTCAAACAGTGTGTGTTCTGGTGCTTAAAACACACATTAACAGATGAGGACGTTGCTCTTTCTCTGATAGTTTTTCTTTAAAGCTCTCTTTACCCCTCTGTGGGGGCCTTTTTGCAGATTTGCTAGCCAGCGATGGATGGATGGATGGATGGATGGATGGAGAGTGAGTGCTGGGACAGTGGGCCGGGCGTATCCGATCACAGCCCTGTCTGTGCTGAGCAGGGCTGTGCAGGGCTGGACTGGCCATCTGGCATAACGGGCATTTCCCGGTGGGCCACACACCCTCGTGGTCACCTATTTTCAGAAATGTAAAAAAAGAGCCTTCAGCCAAAAGTGCCTGGGCCCATTTTCTCCCCCAGTCCAGCCCTGTTGCTGTGTAAGTGCTGTGTTGGGCCTCCCACCCTTCCTTCGGCCAGGCGGAGCGCTGGGCTGCTCTGTTCACACGACCCCTGACCAGTGTGGCCCAGTAGGCCCACACCCACCCCCCTCCCCAGAGAACACAGCTGGGACATTGGTGTGTGAATGTGAATGTGAAAGTAAATGTGCGTGTGCGTGTGCGTGTGTGTGTGTGTGTGTGTGTGTGTGTGTGTGTGTGTGTGTGTGTGTGTGTGTAGGGAAGCCGAGAGGGCGGGACAAAGGGGACAGTTGTCCCGGGGCCAGGGACAGACTCGGCCCAAAATTGGGTTCTCATTACATTGTATGTATTGGGTGAGGGGGGCCCTTTCAGTTGACTCTGTCCTGGACCCAGCCAAAGCTGTCAGTGGTCCTGTGTGTGTGAATGTGTGTGTATGTGTGTATGAGCAAAAAAACTCCTGTGTGTACATGTCTGGGTGAGAGGACAATGTGAGTGTGAGTGAGGTGACCGAGGCCAAGAGTGCCACAGCTTGTGTAAGAAGAGTGCTGCACATGCTCCCAGGGAAGTCAGCTCGCCGCAGATGTTCCTCTGGCTCGTACTGGCAGGCTTTAAAACAGCGGGATGACTTCACGTGAAGCACAGCTGGAGGCGCACCGTGGGGATTCACACTTAAGAACACATCTGGGGCTGACAGCAGACCTTCTGTCTTAGCCAAACGTCTGAGCCAAAATACACAACCTTTACGGATATTGATTTGGACCTCTCTCTCTCTCGAAAAAAAAAGTAGAGTAGCGTTTCTCAATGGGGGCGCTACAGCCCCCAGGGGGGCGTTGTGGAGCCCTAGGGGGGCGTTGAGAAGGGTACAGCTGACTGGGGGTGGGACTTAGTTCCCATTGAGGAGGCTATTTTATTTTTCAGTACTAAGGGGGGCTTTGTCAGGCTTATGATGAGGTCAAGGTACCGTTTGTTCTAAAAAAGGTTGAGAACCGCTGGTGTAGAGTATTTAAATGTAAGATAGAGTTTGCTGTCGCTGCTGAGAGAACACCTGGCTTCAGCCACACGGCTTGGCTGGTCTTACAGTAAGTCTCATGTCTGGCCACTTGTCTTTCTCAACATCAGCAGTCATCGTCTGCTGCCAGAGTATGAAGCGCCAAGCCCTCACTTTAAGGCTCTCAAAAGAGCACTTTCCTGAAGTACTTCAGAGTGGTTTTCCATTTTACTGCCATACTTGCGTTTTTAAAAAGCTTGACAAACTGCCAAGATACATCTTTTTACATCTACAAAAACTAAATTAAAAGTGCAGAAAACCAAATGTACTATACAGTACTATTGTCTATGTTTAACAAAGCAAGCGTTCAATTTGACACTGAGTGAGTAGAAATCTAATAAAAAAAATGTATATTCAAGATTAAGTTTGACAATGAAGGAGGTATTACCTTGCTAGCATTAGCATTCGTTAATTGTGCCATTACAATCTTAATCTTAGACCAGCCCCATTTTCAAAACCTTTTAACATACTGTAACGGCACACTGCGATCGTGTTTG
>NC_085872.1:15730337-15845337 GCF_034702125.1 Engraulis encrasicolus | reverse complement strand
CAACAAAAAAACCTAAACTAAACAAAGTGGCTACAAATAAAAATAACATCTGACCTGGACCTCTGCCCAGATAAAACAGTTACGCACGGCTTAACAGAACCCCTGAAAAGTATTCCTATTAAAACTCAATAGAAAAATTCTACTCAAGCATACCTATGGAACTATAAGGAAACAGTAAAGGTGAAACCATTTAAAGGATGTGTGCATCCACTCATATAGGTGCACTACAAAATGCAATGGGTTCTTTCCTGGCCCATCTCACAATTCTTTAGCAAGTTTCAAAATAAGGCTGGTGTGTTCTAGTCTTACTGATAGACAAGCGGCAATGAAAACTTAGCAGTCATGCAACAATAACAACACACACACACACACACACACACACACACACACACACACACACACACACACACACACACACACACACACACACACACACACACACACACACACACACACACACACACACACACACACAGGGCCGCTGACAGCTTTTGCTGGGCACGGGGCAAAGTCATCTGAAAGGGCCCCCTACCCAATACATACAATGTAATAGGGACCCAATTCTGGGTCCCCTATCTCCCTGGGCCCAGGACAACATACCCCGTTGTCCCCCTCTGTCGGCAGCCCTGCACGCACACACAAACACACACACACACACCACATAAAGTGTGCAATGCATCCAGAGATACATTGGCTGCATTGTGTGACTGGGGAGAATCCCACGCAACAGCAGCTCAAATCAGTTATCTGCTCTCACCAATATTTAGTCTCATGGCATCATCTGCCTAACCTAACCAGCATCAGTAGCACCCCATCCCATCTGTCTGGCCGCACAAGAGAGAACTGTCGACTGGTACTAGTGTGTATAAAAGCATTCAGTGAGAACTGTCTACTGATACTAGTGTATAAAAGCATTCAGCGAGCATAACTACAGGACACACACACACACACACACACACACACACACACACACACACACACACACACACACACACACACACACACACACACACACACACACACACACACACACACACACACACAGAGAGTAGAGTCAGGTTCAAGCAGCGCTGTCCACAGTAGACACATCCTCTTCAGTAAAAAAGGCTTCTGACTCATCTTCATACTCACTCAAGACTGTGTGCAAACAACCCCCTTCGCCAACGCTGCCTGCCAAGTCGGGCCAGGGAATGAAAAAAATGAGAATATAAAAATAAACAATGAAATAACGGTAACGGTAGGAATCAGTCGGCCTCCCGCGGCCTGGACGCGGACCAACAGGAGAAATGAGTTTGCCTTGCTGAGCCTCTGACTCGTTCACCGATACTTTTCCATTTCACTTCTTCCTCTTTTTCCTTCTTCCTCTCCTCCGTCACTTTGCTGGACATCATCAGCTGCTTCCAATTACTGCACATCCACCCACCAATCGAAACCACTTCATCAGACACACAGACACAGACACACACACACACTCTCTCTCTCCCTCTCCTCACGGCCCCCTGTGTGGTCATTGGATGAGTAATGATGTTAGGCAGACAGGGCCTCTTGATGTCACTCACTGAATGCTGCAATTCACACACAAGTCCTTACAGACAGACCTCAGACGGCATTAGCTAGGAGGTGTGTGTGTGTGTGTGTGTGTGTGTGTGTGTGTGTGTGTGTGTGTGTGTGTGTGTGTGTGTGTGTGTGTGTGTGTGTGTGTGTGTGTGTGTGTGTGTGTGTGTGTGTGTGTGTGTGTGTGTGTGTGTGTGTGTGTGTGTGTGTGTGAGTGCATGTGCACGTAGGGTTGACCTGTGTGTCAGTGCAGCCAAGTACTTCTATAATAAAAATCATTATCTCCTCTGAGCACGTAGTACCTTCATTTTGGAAATGCCATTGAGGGTTAATGATTAGGACGATCTTGTGTCATGTGGTCCTCTGCAAACACATGCCTATGTGTGTATGTCTCCGTACATGTGACCAGCGCATTCTTTCTTTTGGACTGAAATAATGTGGGTCTATATGTCAACACACTGTGTGAATCACCATGATTTAATGCAGCTGACATACAGCCCAACATTTATCCAAGCCTATAGTTTAATGCGCAGGACTTGATTTTATGACTGCTCCCGGCCTAATGCTGCCTGCACACTGAACTGGTGACCTTGGCATTCCGGCAGCAGCTCTGCTAGTCTCTCCGTGCAGGCTGAAGCATGGCTCCAGGGTTTGTCTGCTTGTCGGGGGGATTACAGCAGGAGCCCTTCCTAACTGCCGTAGATGGAAGCTCAACTTGTGTGGCTGTCAGGTTTTCATCTGCCGTGGCCATCCGATGGGGCATGGATGCCATGCAGCTGACCCGGGTTCGATTGCCGGCCAGGGTCCTTTGCCGACCCCTACCCGTCTCTCTCCCCATTCGCTTCCTGTATACATCTCATACTGTCCTGTACATAATTAAGTTTAAAAGGACCAAATGAAATACCTTTGAAAAAAGAAAATGAGTGTGCATATGTAAGGGGTGCGTTTGTGTGTAGGTTGTGTGGAGGAGTGGGTGTGTACAGTACACACATACAGTTGAAGATATAAGAATATTAGCAAATTGCTAATTATTCCAGCTGGACCAAATTGCACGGATGCTGGGCATAGACATTTGCCACAGTCTCTCAATAGGATTGGGGACTGGGGCCCTGCTGTGGCCAACCGGTAGGGTACTCGTCTGCCATGCATCCGATCCGGGTTCAATTCCCGGCCCAGGTCCTTTGGCGACCCCTCCCCATACCTCTCCCCATCCGCTTCCTGTCCACCTCTCAAATTGTCCTATCATCAATAAAGTCGTAAAAGACCAAAATAAAAAGGACTGAACTCTCAGGCCATTCCAGTATCATGGTTTTAGCATCCTTGAAGAACCTCTGAACTAATTGCTTTGGGTTATTATGTTGTTGGAAGACCCAACAATCCAGACCCAGACCCAAACTCTGTCTGTCTGAGGCTGTGAAACAGCCAAACAACTTGATGCTCCCACCACCATGTGCAACTATAGTGGAACTGTGTTTAGTCTCATTTGACCAAAGAAGCACTGCAAACCTGCCTAGATGATTGTTACTGACCTAGCCTCATCTGGAGTTTTCTTTTCAAGAAAGACAGCTGTTGGGCTTGCCATCATATTGGGCTTTGGGGGCATCATCAAAGTCGAGCCACTTTACTTAACATGGTGCATATCAGAGTCCAACTGCAGCTTGCCTGTGAACATTTGAAAGTCAAAAAGGAGTTTGGAAAGTCTCTGCTTTTACCTGATGAGATTTAATTGCACCTGCTTGGATGCATGAATGCTGCTTCGGTTAGGTGGAGAAAGGGATAGGCCTTAAACCTTTTCCACATGGTTTCCACAATTAAACATGGTGATGGAAGCATCATTCTGTGACAGCCTCAGCCACAGGAAACCTTGTTTGGGTGTACGGAACCATGAAAAAACAAGATAAAATATCGATGGAAACCATGCAGAAATACACGTATGCTCATAGATTAAGCTAAGATCTTCTCTGGGTCTTCCAAAAGATAATAAACCAAACATCCATACACGTCCAAATGTTCTTCAAGGATACTAAAACCATGATCATGGAGTTGTTCAGACCTCAATCCTTAGTTAAGATAATCTTTGAGGAGTGCTGAAAATGAATGCCTTTGCTCAACATCCATGCAATTGAGACCAGCTAAATAATTGGCAATGGAGGAATGGGCCAAAATCCGAAGGATAGCATGTGCAAACCTAGTAGCATGTGCAAACAGCTAATCTAAGAGCCTGTTGTCAGTTTTGGTTCATAAATGGCACCATATTGACGATTTATGATCCACGGAATAATAATTTTGTCCATGCCATTTTTGCCCCTTTTTTGTTTGAACTCAGAAAAATCCAAATTCAATTTATTAGACATAATCTCCATAGTGCATTTGCATCCAGAATAACATAAACTTGACTGAGAAATCAACAGAGATGTCTAATTTCAGGAGGGGGGGGGGGGGTAATAATGTCGACTGTGCAGTACACAGTGGAGAAAGAGGGGAAGAATGTATGTCCATGTAAGTGAATGCTAAGCACTGCATGTGTACTATACTGAAGGTGTGTGTGTGTGTGTGTGTGTGTGTGTGTGTGTGTGTGTGTGTGTGTGTGTGTGTGTGTGTGTGTGTGTGTGTGTGTGTGTGTGTGTGTGTGTGTGTGTGTGTGTGTGTGTGTGTGTGTGTGTGTTTGATAGTGTGAGGGCCAGGAGGCTCGGCTCGCTCCTCTGTCACAGGACTGACTGCTTTTTATAGCTGCGTCTGAGCCTGCGATGCCTAAGGGGCTGTAGCATCACCAGGCACAGGGCGCAGGATCAGCACCCCCCCCCCCCCCCATAAAGCCTGTAAATTATGTGGAAGCTCAAGAATGTTGACCTGCGCCGCCCGGCCCCTTGTACCCTCTACCAGTCCAGCTCCACTACCACCATTGCAGTGCAACCACAGCCACCAACGCCATCACCAGCACCAGCACCAGAACCAGTGGCATCTCCAAACTGCAGCTCTGCACCAGGGGTTCTCCTGGGACAGCATTCCGTTAGTCAGGCTGCGACCTCCTAGTGACACAACAACTTCAGCATTGCTGTTAGTCTCGGAGAGATTTGAAAGTCGATGATAATCAGGCTAGCACTCCGTAGACGTAGTGAGCTTGTGGTGGCTGGCTTGAGGTTGAAGGACTTAACATGGTCTCTGACCTACACAGCTAATGAGCATATTTACAGCAGTCTATAAGCTTCTCAGCACAAATTGTGTTTTTGTGATCAAATAAACTCATAAACTAATATGATCATATACAGGTGCAGGGTTTACAGAATCTCAATGTACACCATGATTGTGCAATCAACACACAAAACACCTCCTATGAAAATCTCTTGTGCAGTATTTCTACATATATATATGGCAAAATAAATTCTTCCAAATCTCACAATCATGGGAATCGAGGAAGCCTTCAGTGGCAGTATGTTGAGCGTTATGGGTTCACAAAATTACCTCTTTGTTCACGGACCACTTCCTGTATAGACGGAGTCAGGGTCAAAGGTGACCTGAGGTCAGGCCATCATCCCTTTCAGTCCCACCATCACTAGTGACCCCGCTGCTCCTTTCACTTAAAGACCCAAGTGGCTTCAGAGGGAACCACCAGACAGTCTGCATGATAGACTCAGCATCGTTGGTGATTTATGTTCAAATTAGCGTTCATGAACAGCCCAGGCAGTTCCCAGATCTCCTTAGCAGCTCAAAGAGGGCGATGCCTCGCCCATGTCCCATGCTTGTGACCCCGTGACCTGGGAACTGCACTGAGGTCTAAAGCAATCAAGCCGTGGTCACGTGGTTTTGGCAGGATATGTCTAAGAGAGTTACGAAGGACAAACGTGGTCTAAATGGGCAGCCTAACTAATTAGATCTAGGATAAAAGACCTAGTCGATCACTCCATCTCCCAACATTTCTGCAACATGCTTCTGAGAAATGCAAATTGTTATTAATCTTAAGGTGTATCTCTGTGTGCTACGTACATCAACCCCTAAACAGATAGTAATTCCTCTTATGCTACACTAATCAAAGGGCAGACAACAGTCCAACTTAAAGGCTGCAACACAACAGACTACCATCTCACTACAGTAGGCCCCCACCCCACATAGATAGCATGCCCATGCTTTCACAGCGGTCCAACTCTGTGCACGTACCCTTTGAACGCACACGGGAGGCAACTTTTCACACCTTAGCAAAGCAAACAGTTGAGGGCGGCGGACAGCCACCCCACAATCCCCTGCTACTTCCTGCCCTACCAGGCAACGGGGTCAGGGCAGGGGCCTCCAGCGCAAACATGGACGCCATGTGTGCGGCTGGAGCTGCGCTTCGGGAAAGACACAGAATAAACATATAGAAGGACGGAAAAAACGGCTTCACACAAGAAAGGGGGAGGCACGGGAGACATGGGTAAGAGAAAGCAAGGCAAAGCATGGATGAGAAAGTTGCTTTAAAAGGTCAGAAAGCATCATCCTCAGCCCACGTATGTTTCCAGAGGCCCTCTGGGAGGGTAGCTGGCTGTGAGAGGGGACCATGCGACAAAAGAAAAACACTGATGTCGTCCAAAGCTGGCTTACTGTAGCCATGGCCTGGCTCTCACAGCTGCTGGGTGTCACTTGTAGAGGGGCGGTGGGGAATGCTGGCTCAGGGAGGCCAAGACCTGCCGACAACAATTCACAGGAGGAGACCAGAGTTGGCAATGGACCTACAATCACGTCAGAATTTAGATGATTGCATGCTTAGCACAGTGTGAGTCTTTGGTTTGGGTTTAGTAAACGCACACAGAGTGAGGTGCGCACAACCGTCTAGTTAACATAGTAGGAAAGCAATTGTCGTTGTTCACTCAGAGCTTCATGCAATACTTTTTTAATGAATTCGTTCAAAAAGTATTGCATTTAGCTCTGAGTGTGCCACGGCAATTGCTTTCCTACTAAGTTAACTTGACCGTTGTGTGCACCCCCTACTAAGTTAGCAGAGTGAGCCTAACATGTTTATTGTCAGACACACACTGCCAATGTTTATGTCTGACTTGATTTGAATGTACAGAGATGGAGGCGAGTCTGCCCAGGAAGGTTATGCTACACTGTTTTTGTGGAAGCTAAATATTAAACATTCAGGTAATGTTAATGTTAATAAACTAATTCACCAATAGGATGTTTTGTCAAGACACTTCCAAACACTCTTCTCAGAATTAAGTAATTACCAGAGCAGAGCGCCATACCTTTCAGGAAATAAAACAAATACGGCGGGACTTTCTTGTCAGGATTTCCCTAAGCCATACCATCATCAGCCAACATCCACATAAATTGTCACTGTCAGAATCAAGCACTTTGCTCTTCACCTTTGGAAAAACAAAACAATAATAATACAAAGAAATAGTTCAGGGACAAGAGAAGAACCCAAACTATTGACTTGACTTTGCATGCTTGACACCTGTGTGCTAGACAGGCCTTACGTCAGTGCTCCCACTGTCATCTGGGACCAGTGTTGCCAGATGTGTCTGATCAAAACCCGCCCAAAAGGTTCTCAAAAACTGCCAAGAGGTGCTACATTCCGCCCAATTTCAACACATTGCATTGATTTCTATGGGCATAAAACTGCAGAAAAAAAACAGCAAATGGCCAATTTTTCCTGTTTTTACCCGCAGACGGCCATACCAAGCAACCCAATTGGACGGGTAACCGCACAATCTGGCAACACTGTCTGGGACGTTTCATTAGTAATCTGGGCGTCCAGTGGAGGTGGCAAAGGAGAGGGAACAGGCGCAGACGTGAGGGCATGCTTGCAGCCTGAAATCACACACAGGCCCCAGCCCTCAGTCTCCTGGGGAAAACTTAGTCAGAGCCCAACCATCCCACACACTTCCCATTACTGCTGGACTTTGCTTTGGTAACGCACGCATGTACGCACACACGCACGCGCGCACGCACGCATCACACAGCAGACAACAGCCTTGTTAACACAGAAAAAGCAAACACCTCTTTTTTCTTGACGCAGACTAAACCCAAACTTTGGTGAGGTGACGACAATCAAACCTCTCCTGGGCCGCATTCTCCACATTCCCCCGGCGACAGTGTGAAAATCCTGGGTGGGCTCAGGCTGAGCTGTGGGCGTCGGGCATGGGGGACGACCCCTACCATACTGACACTAAAGGTGCTGCTAGCATAGGCAGCAGATTGGGTTGCAGCACTGGACAGGAGGGGTGCAAGCCAGCCAGCACGCACTGACACTTTACAAAGCCCAGGCCTGCTAGAGTCCCAGGGCTGCTGGGACAGAGTAGCCTGATTATCATCGACTTTCAAATCTCTTTGAGACTTGGTCTGACCAAGAGCATGACAATTAACATTTCCCAAACGGCATGGTTGATTGGTTTGCTAATGGTTGTTTGCTTCCAGACAAAGTGGGATGAGTTCCCGATTTTTTGGGAGATCAGAAACGATATTTAAACTGCTCTTGGCCTGACTTAGAAGAAGTGCTGAAGGTGTTGCGTCACAAGGAGGGCATGACCTGGCTAGGGACAGAGAGGCTGATGGTATGGGTTGGAGAGGCTTTCAGTGACGGCTTGATAACACAGCAGTTAGAGGGCTATGCTATTAGAAAGTTACAGGACCGAATCCCATGTGGCCCACTGCCACTTGCTTGGAAACATAGGACCCGGGGAATATAGGTACACTCCCAGCCAGACAACACAGCAGTTAGGGGGCTACGCTATTAGAAAGTTACAGGACCAAATCACATGTGGCCCACTGCCACAAAGTTGGAAAGGGACAAGTGGGCTGGATAGTGAACAGGCAACACCCTAAATAAAAACACACTGAAAAGAGAAAGGATGTTGTGGAGCAATTATGGTTAAGTATTATGTGATAAGCCTACCTGCTATGGTCAAGACTTTTTGACAGGTGTCACAAGTAAAAGTAAACGTACATTTGTGGTGTAATTACAACACTAGCACATGTCATTACATAGCTGTTACACCATTTACTCCATTGTACCTAATGAGATAGACGGACTGCGTTGTTACTGAAAAACACTGAAAACCCAACAAGGACCAACCACAAACTTGATCCAATCAGTGCAGAGTTAGCTGATCGTAAGACAAGTACACGGGTCTACTGGTTACCCAGATAAGTTAGTTGTGTTGGAAGGAAACTGTGTTTTCTTTTTTTACTTTTACTTTTACTTTTGACACCTCTGCCTACCTGCTGTGATCAAGACTTTTTGAGCGTAAGACAAACAACTACATGAGGTCTGCAGCTGAATTTCTGGCTGCAATATAAGCTTGCCTTCCAAAGGGTTAATCTCATGCACATGCTGAGTTGAGAGTTCATGTGCTGCACGCGTGTGAACAACTGAACCACTTTATTGCTCACATACACAGTTACTTGGCATGCACGCACACAGACTCAGCGACTCTTTCTCTCTCTCTCGATCTCTCTCACGCACACACACAAACACAGTCACAAACAGACACACATAGACGTGCACACACACAGAAACCTATGCATCCCCCCAGGTAGACATTCTTGGCCCTTGTCTCTGATTTCTGCTTCTCTTCTTTTGGCAATACAGGATAACTATGCTGTGTGACCAGTTTATCGCTCTGCAGAAGTAGAAAAGCAGACTTACTTTGTAGACATGGAAATGTGCGAGGAAGGGAAAAGACTTTTTGAGTTTGTCAAAGCGACGCATCCTGAATGCTGGCAGGGCTTTATCCTGACAAGATCAGAGGGGTGTTGTGTTGACACGACGCAGAGCAAGAGCAACCGCGGCGTCCCTCACTCCAGACGCCCAGGACGGCAGCGGCGCGGGTCCCCAGCGTGAGTGGGACAAAGGCAGCAGTCCAGAGGCCAAACACTCGGGGAGAGAGCGGACTTCTCGGCTCGTGCAGCAGCCAGCAAACTACATTCCATCGCGGGGGCAATCCACATAAGCTCCTTTCAAACGCAAGCTGAAGCGTTGTACTCGCACACCAGACAGGACACAAACGGCCGACACAGCAGCACACAATCCCCGGGGAAAAGAGAGGGAGGGTTCAGGGAGAAAGGGAAAAAAAAGAAGCCAGCAAGAGAGTATGGTGGTGGGGAGTGGGGGGTGAGGGGAGACGTTGAACTCTTGAATGTTGACTTGGCAGGCTTCTCAGGACATCCAAAAATATGAAGAGCACCTCCAACGCCAAGTGACTCCCAAACCCTCCGTCCTCAGACCCAGACCCATCTTGCTCTGGCAGCCACCGGGAATAGCTCCATCCTCTCTAGGTGCGGATGTGTGTGCACAGGGCAGGCAAACAAAAGTCCCGGTGGGTGAGACTGAGCGCAGCGCAGCAGTCCTCAACCTCAGGCAGTCGTTCTGGCCTTGCCACTGTCCGATGCTCCCTCCATCCCGTTCACTGTACGGCTATTAATAGACGTGCCTTCTATTCCCCCCGCCTTCCTATACACACACACTCTCACACACAAACTTGCTTCACGAGTAGGCAGGCCGCATAGGCTAGCTGTGTGTGAGAGAGAGTGTGAGTGAATCCGTGGTGAGAGTGAGGGGGGGATGTCCCAGTGTGAGTTGGGATAATACGAGTGGCTATGTGTTGGTTTCTAGCTAGAAGTAGCTGCTCGGCTGTATGCATGTGTGCGTATGTGTGTGTGTGGGGGTGAGGGTGTGAGTGAGAGAGTGTTTGAGGCAGTGGGACGTGTCCTCTACGCGCAAGCCCAGGCGGAGGAGTCTGGGGCCGTCTCTCTCTCTCACTCTCTCTGCCTCTCCCGGCGCGCGCACACACACACAGTGTGCAATTCCTGCTGTTAACAGACAGACGCTAGGGAAGTGCCCCCACTTTCCCTCCCTCCCTCTCTCTCCCTCTCTCTCTCTCCCTCTCTCTCCCTCCCTCTCTCTCTCTCTCTGTCTTTCCCTCGGCCCGTGCCCAGGACAGAGACTCTATGGTATTCCGATGGAGGAGCATTTGATCGTCAGCCAAGAGGTCAGATTTAACAGCAGGATGGAGAGCTCATTTCCTGTGGGCCCCCTTATGCTGGGATCTTAACAAGTCCCCCCCTACCCCTACCCCAGCACCAAACAACCCTTCTCTCTCTCTCTCATTCTCTCCCTCTGTCAGTCTTTTTCTCTGACCCAGGGACCCGTTGCTTCATTCGCTCTCCCTCTTGAGTTCTCTCCTCCCACAAGACTGAATTTCTCTCTCTCTCTCTCTCTCTCTCTCTCTGTCATTCTCTCCCTCTGTCAGTCTTTTTCTCTGACCCAGGCACCCTTTTGCTTCATTCGCTCTCCCTCTTGAGTTCTCTCCTCCCACAAGACTGAATTTCTCCTTTATTTGGTGCTGACTTTATTTCCTGTTCTCCATCCCTTCAAAAAATGTTATCCCAACCAAATATAAACAATTCCAGTCCAGTTTCACTCCTCCTTGTTTCCCTTTAAACCCCTCTTCCTTCCCTCTTCTTTTAAGGGACAATCGACCGTCACCAAGCTAGGAGTAGACCTCAAAAACACCAAATTGTGGTTCCATTCTCTGTTGTGTTTTCCCCTCAGGCTAGTCACAAAAACCAGATGTGAGGTTTTTTTCTGTGGTAAACAAAGTGATTCATGTTCTTCTCTAAAGGGAAAAAGGGAGAACTTCAGCCTAACAGGAGGCATCAGAGCCCAGTCAAGTGAGGACCCTGGGATGTCATAACCAGCCTGCGTCCAATTAAATTCCTGAGAAGAAGAATTTCCAGTGAGGGCAGCGCAGCTAATGCAGCAGGAATGCGGAGTTCTGCTATGGTGAGGACAACGAGGAAGAGGACACGGCAAAAGGAATAATAACAAAAGAACAAAACAACACAACAGAAAACAGGAAACATAGGGGGCCTATAGTAAGCAGCCGGTTCAAGAGTAAAGCTGAGCAGGTTAAGTTAAGAGATAAATCATCTAGGACTGAGGACTCCAGGCTCTTCTATTACATGATTTACCTCTTAACTTCACCTGGTTTAGTCCTGAACCAGCTTCTTAATACACCCCTAGGATCAAGCAAGATCATGAAGGTCACGAAGAACACGCATACAGTGCAGACGCAAAAGAAACAACAAGAAGAGGGTTAATATAATACAAACTCTGAGTAGATGATGAGGAGAGAGAAGAAAAGCCAACAGCTGCATGAGGGTGGACCCTGATGAGGACCGCTGCCTGTCTGACTGTTTCACCCCAGACTATATAAACACAACCATCTGCAGAATAAACTGGTCTCCAGATACTGTGAAAAGGTCCACACGCCACACGCAGGACCCCCAAGATGGCTTATAAAACATACGTTCAGAAGCATCCTTCCATGTTTTCGCCTTAAGCTTTCCAAAATCCTTTCATCAAAGCTAGGTTATATCTTTGCACGGAGCATATACTTACTGACTATGCATTGCATTACGTTACAGTCAGCTGACGCTTTACGAGTGGGAGGCACCTAAATAAGGATTATCAATCAGATGAAACAATACACATACACACACCCTACCATAACAGCTGTTACAACTCTCTGGATCTCTGTGAACCAACGCTTATCATCGATCTGAAGTGAAGAGGTTTCCTGACAGCGTTTTACAGTCCTCCACTTTGGACAGCCTCCTCACTGGCTGACCTACCGTAACCTCTGGCAGGGATGAGGCTTCGCACATTGGCAGAGGATGAGCAAACTTCTCACAGAGGCTCTGCATCTGACACCTCGGCCATGGGAGACATGCTAGACAAGACAAACCCACACGCCACTCCATGGTCTTAGTGTCCCTCACACGTAGCTCAGAACAACACAAACAAGACTGAACAACCTTCACATGCTGGGCTTGTATCACACAAAAACACAACAAACAGTGCATTCCTCATAATATACAGCAAATAATGAAAGCCTTGTGTATAGTATAGTTGTAAATAGCATGCATATCCTGATATATAAGAGAGAAATACAAAAATATAAACTTGACTAATCATCACAAATGGAAGAAATGTTAAGAATGTACTGCTTTTAAGGTGCTTTTACATGCGTATTCCAAACTCATTGAATTACTTTAGACTAGAATTACTAGAATTACTAGAGACATTTCAAGAACACCCAAAGTGTCATAACTTAAGTAATGTGTGGCTCCATCTACTGTACCACTTGCATGTGATTCTAGCTGGCCTTCACAATCAGGCCCATGGGTACGAAGGCATCTACTTGCAATACACCGATATTCCACTAGGGCGCAGCAGACGTACAATGTGGAGTAGCATCAATGCAGCCTCACGACCAAACAATAACAAATAACCAATCCATCAGTTAGTGATCAGATTCATTCATGAAAACGTGAGGTTTGCCAAAAAGGTATGACAAGGGCATGACAAGGGATAATGGGAATGATAATGTAGAGAAAAATATAGAATCACTAGTGCTATAGTATGTGGGTGGATATACCTGAATGAATTTCCACATACAGGTTGCACATAGGTGGAAAGTAAATATGGGCCTAACTAAACAGCACATTTTCTATGTTCTACACACTCGCACACACACACACACACACACACACACACACACACACACACACACACACACACACACACACACACACACACACACACACACACACACACACACACACACACACACGCACACACTTTGCTCACCCGTCCTTCCTCTACTCATCTCAACCTCCTCCTCATGGGCTGTGCTCTCTGAGCGATTAACAATACACAGCTTTGGGAGACAGGCAGCGTCCTAAAGCTACAGGTACTGTTCCGGAGGGCTGACATCGGTAGTCTGGAAACTCCATATTAGAGTATCAAAAACAATTTGTCATCACGTGAGCCGGCATACAGCCCCGAGGTTTAAAATAACAATGGCGGAGTGCAGCGTGTGTTTAATTGCCGGCTCATACCATATACTGTTACACCAAGGGCCACTGCACGGCCTGCTATTCTGCAAAGGCCATACATTATGGCTATATAATTCAGGCTATGCACACAGACAGTATCATACTGCTGTCGCTGTGTACAAAAGCGGACATTCAAGCTTCAGAAAATAGACCGTCTGTTACTCATCTGCCGCTCCAACCATTTACTGAATCAAATGCCCCTTTTAGTACAGCTAATTGGTCAGACGAACTACACTGTAGCCAACTGCTGGTGATACCAACCAAGATTTAACATGCACTGACAGATTAAACTCATACCATGAAAGCTGGCCAATCCATACACAGTAGATTACTTGTATGACTACATACTTTTCAGTCCCACCAACCAAGTTATAAAAAAACAGGGCTGAGTTTCTCAAAACCATAGTTGCTAACTACATCAGCTACTTTGTTGTTAGCAATGTAATTTCCCATTGACAACTACCCAAGTTGATAACTGGCTAACAACTACGCTTTCGAGAAATGCACCCCATCAGTTGCCATCACTTTTTTTGTTACATTTCAGGAAAACAGGCTCAAATGAAAAGACTTCCACAACATCTAGGTTACGGTAGGTAGTGGTGGTGCTCACAGAGGGCATGCTGGGGGTGTGGAGTGGAGCAGGGATGAGGGAGCTTAGTGCCAGCCTTTGGTTATCCTTTTACCCAGAGCACCAGGGAAAACAAGAGGACTCCCATCAAATGGAAAGGGGTATGAGCCAAAGCAGATACAATGACACAGAGAGAGAGAGAGAGAGAGAGAGAGAGAGAGAGAGAGAGAGAGAGAGAGAGAGAGAGAGAGAGAGAGAGAGGAAGAGAGAGAGAGAGAGAGAGAGAGAGAGAGAGAGAGAGAGAGAGAGAGAGAGAGAGAGTGGGAAGAGAGTCTGGTGACATAGGCATTAGGTCAGCGTCATTTCCCCAGATATGAAACATCATCAGGCCTTCTCTCTCAGGGGGATGGATGAGGTAATACTTCTTTTTGTGGGAACAGAAAGTGCGATGCTCAGTCATCTGTCTTTGCATTGTCATACACAGACATAAGCAAGCACACACACACACACACACACACACACACACACACACACACACACACACACACACACACACACACACACACACACACACACACACACACACACACACACACACACACACAGGTATGTCATCATTTTGGTAAGAAACTGGCATAGGAACAGCTATACTCTCTCTCTCTCTCTCTCTCTCTCACACACACACACACACACACACACACACACACACACACACACACACACACACACACACACACACACACACACACACACACACACACACACACACACACACACACACACACACACACACTAGTGTAGTCCACTGCTTTTGTACCATCTCACATTACTTCCTTTCCTCCACATCTCTATGGTGCTCATGTTGGTGAAGTTGGTAAAAACAAAAGTGAGAAAACACATCAGAGTGTATCACACTGACACAGAATTAATATATTTAACAAGTGTTGCAACCAGCAGCTAGCATACACGCCCACTACATAAAAACATTGCCCTTTATCTCCTCTCAACAAATAACAAAACTGGACAACATTTGTCAAATGCATCATCGCAAAGCAGTTAGCAACTTACTAGGTTTCCAATGGGAAATTGCATTGCAACCAAGTAAGTTGCTAACTTAGTAACCAACAATGTTTTTGAGAAACGCACCACTGACATCCTCCAAAGAACCAACAGTACCACTTGTTAAATCCTAGTCAGGTAACAGAGCCAAGACTCAAAACTCGTGCACAGAGCAGAGACACTACTACGGTGCCAGGAGAGTTGGACCCAGTGGTACAGTAGCAGTGCCCATGATGTGCTTCCCTTGTGGGGGGCGGGCATCCCCAAAACTCAAACCCAAGCCTAAATACAGGAACACAGGAACAGCCGGGTGCTGTACGGTCAGGGCCATTGTTGGTGGGTGGGATTCGGGGCATTCGGGGCATTCGTGGCACAAAAAAAGACCTGAAGTGTGCGGATTGTCTCCTTTTTATACAGAAATTTCAACTGAATCCTGCAGCTTCTAAAAACAGATGAGCGGTGGCCTATCACAACTTAAGTTGGAATTCGGGGTATACCTCTACCTCGTCCTCGTCGCTGGGGAGCCGCTGGTACTCGGCCGTGTCGCCCATGTTCCAGTTCATCTGTGCAGGCCTCACTGGACGCTGTGATCAGGGGGGTGGACTGGTCAAGGAGGAGAGAACCCTGGAGCTCACTCGCAGGCCTTCCACATTCAATGGATCGTCATCGCTGCCTTCCCTTGCCTTGCGTCCTTCTTCTGGTGTAGCTTGACTTTGTCTGCACGTCTACTGTACACAGTGCGTCTCTCACAGCTGCAAACACACTCAGCAGAGCCGCCCGCGTCTGCTGGATCAATGCTGATGCATGCTGTCCTTGTAACACTGCAGCGCCCTCTCTCTCTCTCTCTCTCTCCTTCCCTCACTCGCTCTCGCTCTCTCTCTCTCTCTGCTGCTCTGCTCTCTATGCCCACAGCATTTCTCACTCTGATTCACCTTCACTCAGTCCAGGCAACAGTACAGTACAGTATTTCCTTTTCCGACGAGCTTGTGCCCCCTTCTCGACATCTCTGTGCTGGCCGCCGTTTCACTCCTTCTCTGGCAGACTCCCTCCTCCTCGTGACAGCATCTCCAGAACAGCTGTGCGGCTCCACTGGACATGCAGCTTAACACCAGCTCACAACACAAGCCCTATTTTCTTCCTTTTTTGTGGTAGTAAAAGCAGTCCTGCTTTGACAGCTTACTTGCCACCACAATGGTAATCCTATTGTATCCCTGTTCCTTTTTCCTTCGTTTTTGTCCTGAAACAATATTCTTCTTCCTTTCTCCAGGCTCTCCTTTCCTCTGTAAACCTGCTTTCTTTTTTATTTTTATCCCTAGCTAGCCGCTCAAACAGGGCTTTGCTGAATGGTTGCCCCCGACGACACTGGACCAACCTCGTCGCTGCATTTCCCTACAACAAGCAGAGGTCTTGAGGTGGCCAGCCAATGGGAGCGCAGCGGCTCGCCGGCAGAGAGGAGGAAGCAAAGGGGAGGGGGGATTCTTAATGAGGATTTTAATCCAGGGGAGTAGAGAGAAAAACACAGCGGTGAAAGCGGCATATGGGGTGGGGGGCATGTAGGCACTCATGGAGAGGACATCTGGATCTGTGGGGGGTAGGGAGGTATGATGCGGCTTTGACAGTGGGTGGGGTCAGGGTGGACTGGTGTATTTCTCTTCTGATCTCCATTCACAATACACAAACACACACACAAACACACACACATGCACGCACGCACACACGTCACACACATCATTTATGTCTGTCTGTCCCCCAGTCCAAGTCATCCTTACTCCTCTGACAAATCTAGCCTGTACTTTTCACTGGCCACCCTCAATTCTGCTTCTATTTGACTTTTCTGTCCTGTTTTCTCTACTCCATCACATTTGCTCTCTCTCTCTCTCTCTCTCTCTCTCTCTCTCTCTCTCTCTCTCTCTCTCTCTCTCTCTCTCTCTCTCTCCTCACTCACCTCCTCTTCCCCCTCTCAGCATGGGGCTGCCTATTCATTGGGATTCAGCTCTAATGATTCCCTTTAATATCTGACCTCCATTAGCTTTGGCCCCTCCTGCTCACCCGGCAGAGCTTTCCTGCATGCTCACAGTTAACCACTCCCCCCTTCTCTCTCCCCCCCCCCTTTCTGTTATCACAGACTACAGCGGGTCAGCCTGTGTCATCAAGGAGCAACGAAAAAGTGGGCCATAAGCTCTGCCTCATTCTTTGCCCGACCTATAACAATCCTATACAGTATCATGCATGCTTCTGTTTGTATGTCACAGGGTGCCTTCCTCTAAATGGCTCTTGGGTGAGAAAAAAAGAAAAACGTTACATTTCTGCAGATGGCAGGCTGCTCAGAGCATTAGAGTTCACAACTCTGCTCCATTACCTCCTCGCCTCCCTTCTTCTCCATCCATTCATCCTGAACTTCTCTCCATCCTCTCTCTCCGGCCAGTTCGTCTTCACCCCACAGCTGGCAGTGTGCCAGTTCATGAGTGTAAAAGGAGCATAGAGAGAGAGAGAGAGGGGGGGGGGGCGGCACTGCTCTATCTCTTATTCTCTCCTTCCATTTCATCTCTTCCTATCTGTTGAGGCTCCAGGCCTCCTCCACCTCCTCCTCCTCCCCTATCTGAGAGGCAGCCCATGTCAAGATGGCGTCCACAGCACCGGCTCTAAACACCCGTGGCCCCGTTTCATTTGTTTTCCTTTCCATGCGTCCAGTCTGGTTATCAGCATCCCTCTCCCTCTGTGTCTCTCTAGCTCACACACACCAGATGGCTCCAGAATCAGTCCACGGTCGCGTCATTAAATCCAGCTTCCCCCGTGTCGTGCACCCGGCCCGTACAGCAGTAGCAAACGCCCTCCCGCTACTAGCACATGTAGTCCAAGAAGCGCGCACGCATACAACACACACTGACAGACAAACAGACAGACTCACACACATACATGTACACATATACACGTGCACTAGGGGTGTAACAATATCGAACCGAACCGATGTATCGTACCGAAAAGACCTGTACCGAATCGAACAGCGCTGTACCGAGTACCGAAAGGTTGAGTAAAAGGCAACTCTGTTCATGTTTTTACATTATGCTGCTACTACATGCAGAGGCTCGTGCAGAACCCTGACAGAGAATTCAAGAAAAAACAGGTGTAGAGGCTTGGTCTTTGTGAAACCTTGAAGAGAAGTACTATTTGAAGTACTATTTCTTACACTGATGAAATCTCCGACCCAAAGTAGCAGGTTGAATGTATTTCATTTTTTTCATTGTATTTTGACAATATTTTGGTGAAATTTACAACGTGCTGAGGAAGAAAATGGTTTTCTATTTTGTTCCCATATACTGTACCGAAAATGTACCGAACCGTGATCCTAAAACCGAGGTATGTACCGAACCGTGATTTTTGTGTACCGTTACATCCCTAACGTGCACACATACACGCACACACAAAGAAACTCAGGCATGTATAGTGCACTGACACACAAAATGGAAAGAGATGGGGAACCTGACCTAGGTGTGTGGGCAAGAGTGCTGTGACCCTAGTGGACCCTTGCATACAACACAGACAGACAGACAGACAGACAGACAGACAGACAGACAGACAGACAGACACACACACACACACACACACACACATAAAGAAACCCAGTGCACCGACACACAAAATGGAAAGAGATGGGAACCTGACCTAGGTGTGTGGGCACGAGTGCTGTGACCCTTGTGGAGTCGAGTCATGCTGGGTTGGGTTGGGCTGGCTGAGCAAGTCTAGACTGGACTGGCCTACTAGCCTTGGAAAAACACCCAACTCTCCACAATAACAGAATCATTATGAGCTGACGGCACTACTCTCTTCCCAAGACAAATAAATGGACATAAACACAGTTAAAGTTTTTATTTTTTTTCTCCATTGGCATGCTCGGAAATCATTTAAGCGTTCCAGCGTGGGGAACCAATCCAGCAGAGGGTGGGTCGTGGGTGGCGTGAACAGCATTCCGACGCACCGCCGAGGGGCCGTCGCTTTCCCATCATGCTGTTCTCTTTTACGAGGGCTCGTGGGTGACCGGCGAACCAGCACAAGCTTTAAAACAGCCCTCAATGTTGTCCCTGGGGCATAACCCTGTCGTCTCAGAATCCGCAGAGTACTGTATGGGAAATGTATTTAGTGCAGCCCAAGCTTGGCCTGCGTAGTGTACTGTATAGGCTTCTTCTCCCTCTCAGCAGTGGGTCTCTCTTCATGCATCTGCTGGCACGCGGGGGAAGAGAAACGCTCCTGGTTTCAATGTCACCTTCCCTACTTTCACTACTTTTAAGTGTGGGTTACACATTGTTACATTGTTGCACACTGAGGGAGGCACACGCCGAAACGCGTCTGTGCACAAAAATAAAGAAAACAAGTTCAATGCAAGGTGCGCCCCCTTCTCTTTCATTCACCTTCCCTTCTTTGCCCATCAACTTCACATTCACGTTCATCTTCCTCAAGAAGACAGCACTTAATTACATGCATATGTATACAGTGAGAAGCTGGTGAAGCGACTGCGAACAAAATGATCCTGCACACGGCCCTACCTCTGCACACGGCCCTACCGTAGCACTAACTCTGCTACGCGGCTGACCCGGGTTTGATTCCAGCGCGGATCCTTTGCCGACCCTTGCCCGTCTCCCTCTCTCCCCACTCGCTTCATATACTATACTGTATATAAGAAAAACGTCTCCACACATTAGGGCTGCACAATTAATCGAAAATAATCGAAAATTGTGATATAATCGTGATATCGAAATCGTGATTTCAATCGTGATTTAATTGTGGCAATAGTGACCTAGCTTCGAGAGCGTCTTTGAAGCCAGAACATACTGACAGGCTGGTGTTTCTTGCCAGGAATCTGTTCACCTAAGTTTCATGCTATTGCCTTTTACATACTTATTACAATTAATTTTATTTTGTCCATCCTGTACATAATTCATTCATGGTTATATTTCATTTTGTTATATATAGTATTTTTTTAAATCAGCAAAAATCAATAATCGTGATTAATAATCGTGATAATGATTTTGACCCAAATAATCGTGATCATAATTTTTTCCATAATCGTGTAGCCCAACCACACATCCAATCCCACAAAACCTCAAACATTATGAATGCAAAAAAGCACCAGAACAGGTGCCAAGCACAATCACCATTAAGTGCAGACACTGCAATTTCTGAAGTTGTTAAAACTGGCTACTTGGTCTTTTAAAAGCCATGTAGGACACATAATTTGTCCGTTGGCATCCAGCAACGTATCCAAAGGCTTCAAGGCTTGTCAGCAGATGGAGGGGATGAATATGCATGGGAAGATGAACTGAGCCTGAATGGGACAAACAGTTGGTATAAGGCCATCAGATACGATCAGAAATAAGCAAATAAAAAAATTAAGCAACATGTCGACCCAGTTGCCTTATGTCGACCCAGTTGCCTTATTGCTTTATATCTTGCACTGATTCAGCTCAATGAAGCACACTTGTGACACACTTGTACATAAGCAGTGTGTGGGCACATCTGGACCTATATTCCAAACAGCCAAACCTTCATCCAAGGAAATAGATGTTCAACACTGCAGCTTGATTGAATGTGCAGAGATCTCCGTCAGATTTTTCATATGGGCTGGATTTAAAACATTTTCATCCTGCTTAGTGAAATTCTCCATGAGAGCGATTTTGTCATTTCACAAAGTTCAAGTGGACTCAAACTGACTCGACTTAACTTGGGTGGAACTACCTACTGTCCTCCAGTGTGCTTTCTACCCCACTGAGAGGCGGTTAGGAGTTAATCTACAGTTTCATTTCCCCTGATTACTGATTCTGCTCTTATCCTTCATTTCATCGGCTGCTGGCCTGATCTACATGCGACCCTGTCGATGCGTCAGCCAGCCTGACTGCTCGGCACGTGCCCACTCATATCTCAAACATTAATCTCTCAGCCGTGGAAAATCCTCTCCATATGCTTCCGCTGCAGGGAGGGAGAGGAGGACACAGGAGAGAAACTGAAGAGGGAGCGGAATATTCTAACAATGTACACGTTAGTGTAAAACCAGCCAGGACCCCGTTTCTCGAAAGCATCGTTGCTAACCAGTTAGCAACCTACTAGGATTCCGGGAGCGTACCTATGTTCCCCGAGTCCTATGTTCCCCTGTCTTTGTATGGGAACAGGGAACATAGGACCCTTTTTCTAATAAAGGGTTCCATGTTCCCCGCATTGTATGTTTCCAAGTTTTCAAATTGTGCCCTTCCCAAAACCGTCCCTAAACCTAACCTGTCACAAATGCAATGTTTCTGAGTTGTAAATTTGTGCCCGGACCTAAACTATCCCTAAACCTAACCTGTCAGAGGTGCAGCAACAACCTGCACTTTGCCATGCGGCAGCAGTCTACTTGGAAGCAGCGGGGAACATAGAACCCTTTTTTGAAAAAAGGGTCCTAAGTTCTCCGCATTGTATGTTTCCGAGTTTTCAAATTGTGCCCTTCCCAAAACCATCCCTAAACATAACCTGTCGCAATGCAATGTTTCTGAGTGTTCAATTTGTGCCCTGACCAAAACCATCCCTAAACCTAACCTGTCACAGTTGCAACAGCAACCTGCACTTTGCCACGTGGCAGCAGTATACTTTGAAGCAGTGGGGAACATAGAACCCTTTTTTGAAAAAAGGGTCCTATGTTCCCCGGTAGAGGGGAACATAGGACCCGGGGAACATAGGGATGACCCCAGGATCCCAATGGGAAATTGCATTGCAACCAAGTAAGTGGCTGACTTAGTTAGCAACGATGTTGTTGAGAAATGTACCCCAGCAATGCAAAATTGTAAAACTGTGCCAGCCCAGTACAATTCATTACAGTGTCTCTCACTCCTGGCTTTCCTTCTAGTCAGAGAGTAGGTTAAAGGGACAGTTTGGTCAATTTCAACATGCAGTTGTAATGCTCACACTACCCTGGACTTGTCAGTGCCTGAGATTTTTTCTTCTTCTTCTTCAGCCGTTTCCGAGATCCTGGTCATTGTAATGGGGGCAGCTCTTTGTTTACATTTCAAAAAACATTTTTATTTATTCCCAAAAACATCCAAAAGGTTATAAAACATCAGCAGACAACTAGCAGAAAGCAGTACCTTTTGGGAAAATATTTGGAGTTGGCCTATGTTTCATTTTTTAAAAATGTAAACAAACGCTGCCCCCATTAGAATTGCTCATATCTCGGAAAGGGCTGAGCCGAAAAATGTGGCATCACCAGGTACTGACAAGTCAAGGGTAGCGTGAGCAATACAACTGCATGTTGAAATTGACCAAACTGTCCCTTTAAAGCCCGCACATCCAGGTGTCGGACCCCAGAGCAGGACAAACAAATGACCTGATAAAAAGAGAAAAAGTCCGCTTCAACCAGGATTTTCTGCTCCCACTGCTTTTATTTTTCCGTGACATTTTAGATTGAAACCCTTCAAACAAAACACACCCCGTACATACAATTTCCGGAGAATAACCCCTCATTGCAGGTGTCAACAGTTGTTCTCAATAATCAGGCTCTCAACCCAGACCATTGTCAATAGTTACAAAACTGATAACATCATCGCTTTCCTTCTAGTCAGACCTTGGCAAGTGCTCGAAAAATGGAGGCAGTCATTCTCTCAAACCTGTATACCCATCCCCGTGCCACGCACACTGGCCCAACTAATACCTAGGTGCCCTGCAGGGCATTCGGATGCAGGGGAGGGGGCACTGACATTAACCCAGCACCAGGAACATCCTCCAGGCCGAAGGCAACAGCAAAGCCCATGCCCATGCCTGTACCCATCCTCCACACTTCCCAGAAAGCTTTCGCCCTGCTCGCTAAATAAAAGGGGGGTTAGCAAGGTGAGAGAATCCTCTGTAAATACTGTGCGGTGCGGGTGCAGAGCACCGTGCAGCGTGGACTAATCCCTCTGCCTCCAGGGCCAAATCTGCCTTTCTAGGAACTGTGGGCCAGAGAGTGGCACGTGCCACAGAGACGGTGCTGCGGTGGAGGGCAGAGCAGTGTGGGGCAGGAGCCCACAGGACAGACAGACAGGTGGGCGTTATTACACTGGGGAGGGGAGGGGAGAGACTAGTGGAAAGGGAAGATTGTGTCTCTGACAAACCTGTACCCATGTGTGACTTGACGACAAAAAATATATACATAAATAAAGTGGGCTATGCATGCATGCTACCAGTGGGGCTGTACGCTCACGAAACAGTGGAGTCATTAGCTTAGTTAAGACATATTTATCATAGAATATACAACACAATCACACTACACGCTCAAGGTAAACACACATGCAACCTCCTAATGCAATACGCAGTCATTTATCTGCCCAATTCTGTGGGGTTGGTGGCTTGCTGAATGACCAGTCCTCACACAGACATGACCTCAGCCTTTACTTCATAGCAGAGGAGAGTTAGAAGAGGCGGAGGTGGAGGCAGAACATACAAAGTAGTTACACCCAATGGCACAGCACAACCCTCAACAGGGATGTGGTCATGACATCACGTCAGCAGCCTATGCCCAGCAGCAAGCACAGGGAAGGAATACAGGCAGGCGGGCTACAGGGAACGCAGGCGGGCTACATGGAACGCAGGCGGGCTACAGGGAACGCAGGCGGGCTACAGGGAACGCAGGCGGGCTACAGGGAACGCAGGTGGGCTACATTACTGTACATTGCATTTGGCAGACGATTTATAACCAAAGCGACTTACAAACAAGGACATAATCATAACCAACATCATTAGCAGATACAAAGTGTACAGGAAATATACAGAGCAAGTGCAGAGGCAAAGAAGGGTTAGTTCTTTTTCTTTTTCGTTTGTTTGTTTGTTTTTTTGTTGAGTACACACACGCACGCACACACACACACACACACACACACACACACACACACACACACACACACACACACACACACACACACACACACACACACACACACACACACACCATGTCAAGAGTCTGGCCTGGGGCTAGGGCAGCTCAGAAATTGGTCAAGTAAATAGTCAGGAAAGAGGAGTCTTTACAGGGAACGCAGGCGGGCTACAGGCAACGCAGGCGGGCTACAGGGAACACAGGCCGCAGGGAAGTAAGGCATTTTACAGGGAATGCAGGTGTGCTACAGGGAACGAAGGCGATCTATTAGGGAACGCAGGCGGGCTACAGGGAACGCAGGCGTGCTACAGGGAACAAAGGCAATCTACAGGGAACGCAGGCGGGCTACAGGGAACACAAGCAGGCTACAGGTCTCTGTCACTACTCTCATCTCGCACTTCACTCCTCTGCCTCAGTCTCTCTCTCTCTCTCTCTCTCTCTCTCTCTCTCTCTCTCTCTCTCTCTCTCTCTCTCTCTCTCTCTCTCTCTCTCTCTCTCTCTCTCTCTCTCATGTACAATGTATTCCATGAATTATGAAGAAACATCCCAACAGACACATCAACCATTTGGTTACAAGAGTATAGCACACTTCATGTAGTATCGTGAAATACTCAGCCTTTAATAAATAATGCATTCCTGACTTTCAGCATGTGCAGAAATATTTGCAGTCACTGTGCGGCTGTCGCCCCCTTCCTGCCCAGCAGCATCACCATACTAATCCTTCACTGCTATCCAGTCACCCGGTCACATGCCTGTGGAACACAAGTCCTCACCACTAGGTGGCGATGACGCACAGCATCACACAGCCACATGGCTCTGGCCTCATACACACACAGGACATCATAGAGATCAGACTGAGATGGCGCAGAGAGTGCTGAGAAAAGCCACAAATCAATTAGTAATGCACTACATCAATTTGTTGAGTGAAAATGTGTAGACAGAAATATTCTAAGCGTGAAAACAATCTCACTGTTCTTGAAAGCCATTCCTGGTGTCCAGTCCCACCACTGTATCACCATCTCCCAGTATCCTGCAGTCTGATAGCATGAACCCGAGGTAGGCCCATGTTTGTGTGTGTGGGCACTGGGCACGTGCGCGAGCGCATGCTTGTGGGTTTTCGTATGAAGGTATGAGAGTTTCAGTGGTAAGGTGATCTACATCCGTTTTCCTGTTTGTTTTTGTGCGTCACGCTCCGCCATGTCACTGACTTCAGATTTCTCCAACCAGCCTCTGTCTAACTAGGAGAGTAAAGGATTATGGGACCCTCTTCAGGACAGTGTTTCAAAGCCAGGAAAAAAAACACTGTGTGTGTGTGTGTGTGTGTGTGTGTGTGTGTGTGTGTGTGTGTGTGTGTGTGTGTGTGTGTGTGTGTGTGTGTGTGTGTGTGTGTGTGTGTGTGTGTGTGTGTGTGTGTGTGTTCCGTTGTAGAATATAGCTTTAGCAAAATGTTAATGATTGCTTGCTTGAAAGACGTGGCCTAAAATAGAACAGTGCCGTTACATATAAAATACATACTACTTTATGTGCTGTGTATTTATTTTGGCTGATAAATATCTACCAATACCATGATACATAGAAAACTGACCTGGAAGGGAGAAGGCAAAAGGCTCATAGACACACGCTATGCACACACATGCACACTGTATACCAACATCTGAAATGAGAAGGCCTTGCAGTTGTATTGTGTACATGTGTACATGTAAATATGGGTCTACTAGGCCAGGGGCCTATACTAAGAAGCTGGTTCAGGAGTAAACAAGGCTAAGAGGTAAATCATCTAACAGAACAGCCTGGAGTAAGCTTACTCATTTTCATTGAAAGCTGATTCAGGAGTAAACCAGGTTAAGAGGTAAATCACCAAATAGAAGAGCCTGGAGTCCTCATTTACTTAATAAACGAGGACTCCAGGCTCTTCTAATAGATGACTTACCCCTTAACTTAACCTGGTTTAGTTAAACTGGTTCAGGATTAAACCAAGTTAAGAGGTATGTAAATCATCTAATAGAAGAGCCTGGCGTACTCATTTTCTTAAGAAACTCCGGGCTCTTCTATTAGATGACTTACCCCTTAACGTAACCTGGTTTACTCCTGAGCCAGCCTCTCAGTACAGGCCCCTGGGGTAGTCTGTGTTCTCCATTCCGCCTGTGAATGTGTAGGTGGCTGCAGCACGGATGGAAAGTTAATGAATCAAGGATGACTGAACAAGAGAGTCTGACATCACATGCGAGCGCGTATGTGTGTTTGAGCATGTGTAGTAGGTGCTATTGTGTGTTTGCGTGTCATCTTAGTCATTGTGTCTGTGTGAGTATGAGTGTGTGAGTGCGTGTGTGTGTGTGTGTGTGTGTGTGTGTGTGTGTGTCTGTGTGCGTGTGCGTGTGCGTGTGTGTGTGTGAGTGTGTCAGGGAGAGAGCAGGCAGTGTGAGCGGACGTGCGTGGGTGTATGCAGGAACAGAGGTGCTGTGTGTACAGGCCTTAGGGATTGCATCATCGGGCCTGCTCAGCCACACACTCCACTCCACTGCTGTAGCCTGATCAGGTTGTCAATCTGTAACCGTCTCTTCCGCCTGACAGTAAGAGCACTGGGACAGCCATCGGAGATAAGACAGACGGACAGAGTGGAAACAACAGACGGACAGAGTGACGGACGAACAGGCAGTTGGTTTGGTGGGTGTGTCAAAGGATTTTTTCATTTGACTGTTCTGAATGAAGCGTAAATATTTGGACAAACATGTATGAGAAATTCATAACTGAAATGGTAACTGATACTGTTTACAGGAATACTGTCACACTGTCACATCACACCTTACGAGTAGTGATGACCTAGTCTAATGGAAACCAGGAGGTGCAACTGTAGCCCCTTCTCTAGAGTGTGTACAGTATAAAAACACAAGTGTAGGGGGCGCTGTGGCGCAGCGTGCTAAGCCCCCCACATTGGGGCTTGCATGCCCATGGGGAGCCCTGTTTGAGTCCGGACGGGGTCATTTCTCAACCCTACCCCATATCTCTCTCATGTTCGTCTCCTGTCTCCTCTCACACTGTCCTATCATAATAAAGGTGAAAAAAAGAAAAAGACAGAGGTCTAAGACTAATAGAGATAGAGACAAGTACTTGATAGTGAAGATGGGCACAGTGTGGGTCATGCATGGAAGACATTACTAAGTGTTGCCTTACACAAGCCCTGTGTGTAGCGCAAGTAGCGCAGGTAGGGGAATTGCCAGTAGTGCCTCAACCTTATCACGTGCTCACTTTAGACACTTGTTTGAAGTAGTTTGTAACACTGTCACACACACGCACGCACGCACGCACGCACGCACGCACGCACGCACGCGCACACACACACACACACACACACACACACACACACACACACACACACACACACACACACACACACACACACACACACACACACACACAAGCATACACGTACACACGCACGCACACGCACACAACCAATGCGCTTCAAAACAACATCATCTTTCACACACAACAATAACAAGCTTTCCTAAAACATGCTGGCATCTAGCTCTCACAGCTCAGAGCAAACCCGTAATTTACAACTTCAAAACAACCACAGCTTCCCCTGCTTACACCAACTCACAATGCTCCACAACTACGACTTTGAGTCATCGCTTGGATGTGTTAAGGCCTTTGGGGTAGGAGCTAAAAGCTTGCTTCAAGTCAATCAAGTGTACTTTATTGTCAAAAATCTATGTAACAGGGTTAGCACAGAAATTGGAAATTGTGTTTGACCAGTCTCCAATGTGCAGTAAGACTAAAACATGTAAATAAGACATTTACAACGATCTCTCTCTCCCACACACCTACCAACACTCACACACCCACACACACACACACGAATACTTCCGAACTGAATGGAACAGAACAAACACAATGTCCCACAGCACAAAATCTGTACAACGTATCAAGAATAGAAAACAAAAGAAACATGAGAGCTACAGAGGACAGATAAACTGTCTGTATAATATGGTAATGACAGTGATGGAGAGCTCCAGGGGGGGTAGAAAGCAGTAACCTAGCCCTGCCAACCATCCCCATTCAGCACACAGCTTGCAGTGGGCACATACAGTGTTGCCAGATGTGGCTGACCATTTCCAACCCAAACAATGCTCAAAAACCTCCAAGAGGCGCGAAATCCCGCCCAATTTGAACCAACTTGTATTGATTTCTATGGCCATTAAACCCGCCCAATGCCCAGTTTTAAAAACATTTACCCGCAGACGGCCATCCCAAGCAGCCCAATTGGGCAAGCGGCCACCCAATCTGGCAACACTGGGCCCATGCAGGGGCAATACGTTAAATGCTCCCCAGAGAGGCATGCTGCGTGTCCTTGAGTGTGGTAAGGTGATTCCCGTATGGATGGAGAGGGAGGGAATATGAGAGAGAGACAAGAGAGGAGTGCGAAAGGAGAAATGTCAGAAGGCATGGCCCTATGGGTTTGTGTGCAAGTTGATGTCTGCCTGTGTGTGTGCCTGTGTGTGTGTGTGTGTGTGTGTGTGTGTGTGTGTGTGTGTGTGTGTGTGTGTGTGTGTGTGTGTGTGTGTGTGTGTGTGTGTGTGTGTGTGTGTGTGTGTGTGTGTGTGTGTGTGTACGCCTTTATATGAACGTGAATGAGTGAGTGTGAGAAACAGAGCATGTATGCATAATGTACGAAAGGTGAAAGGATGTAAAAATGTGGATATATAAACTACAGTATATATTTCAGTATGAGAATGGCAGCGTGCATATATGTGTGATGTACAGTCAGTGCAAGTGTAGATACACGTACGTGTGTGTGTGTGTGTGTGTGTGTGTGTGTATGTGTGTAAAAGAGAGCTGAGCCGGATATGACCAAGCGAGGGGTTAAAATAACACTACCCCCCACCCCCAATCCCCGCTGCTACTTCGCTTTAAGTCTCCAGTCTGCTCGGGAGCTGTCAGTTGGATCCCTCTCCTCGCCCCCCACCCAAGGCCCTCCAGGCATTCATAGAAGCACTCCAGAAGAAGCACGCTTGATGCTATTTTAGGAGCACCCCCCACACACACACACACGCACACACACACACACCCCTCCTACCTTTACCACCTCTCTCCCATCCATACATCTCTATCTTTCTACAGTTCCCTCTCTCTCACTGACTCCCACTCTCTCTTCATCTCCTCAACTCTGTCTACCTTGCTCCACCACCACTCTCCTAAATTTACCTCACTGACAGTCTTTCTTTCACAGTCTCTCACTCTCTCGTTCTCTCGTTCTCTCGTTCTCTCGTTCTCTCTCTCTCTCTCTCTCTCTCTCTCTCTCTCTCTCTCTCTCTCTCTCTCTCTCTCTCTCTCTCTCTCTCTCTCTCTCTCTCTCTCTCTCTCTCTCTCCACACTCTTCCGCTCGTTGGGGTATATATAGATGCCTGGCCCCTGACGGACCACCAGCTAGTCCCCCTACTTTGAAAAAACGTAGCCTGCCTGCTACATGCCCTCTCGTGTGCAGTGACCAGTTGCAAACAGCCAGGGAGCAGTCAGGGAGCACACACACACACACACACACACATAACAGGGGCACAGGAAGACAAGTGCAGCCTTGATGTGACCATTCTTTCCCTGACACGTGTAGCCATTTTGGATGTTATTATTATACACTGTGATCATTTATTACTAACAATGAGCGGCGCAAAAAACCTGGGAGCCACCGCAGAGCTTTATGCATCTGCTGCTTTACTGTAAACATTTAGTAGGAAGTTTACGGTCACTCTTCTCCTCACACACTGACACACAAACCAACACAGAAAGGGCCTTACCTCAGTTTGACACTACTACTGTATGGGGCCTTTGTGAGGACAGAAAAAAAAAATCTCAGCTCAGATAGGCGATGCTGACGTCTCTCCTGTTCTTGTAGAAAAACAGACAGTGTGTGTGTGTGTGTGTGTGTGTGTGTGTGTGTGTGTGTGTGTGTGTGTGTGTGTGTGTGTGTGTGTGTGTGTGTGTGTGTGTGTGTGTGTGTGTGTGTGTGTGTGTGTGTGTGTGTGTGTGTGTGTGTGTGTGTGTGTGTGTGTGTGTGTGTGTGTGTGTGAATTCCATCTGTGAAAAAACGCATAGCTTTCTGACCTGTCCATGTGCCACCACAGAAATGTGAAATTCCAGCAAGATTGCGCACTCAGAGCAGTGATATTGAGCAAGAGATATTGTTTGCTGTGTGTGAATAAGAGGAGACATACAGTACAGTACAGTACATGTGAGCAGAGTGAGCAGGGCAGAGTTGAGGATGGACTACAGTACTGTAACACTGGTTGCCCAGGCAGGCAGGCAGAGGGTGGCCGAGGAGAGGTTGGGGGTTGGGGTTGGTGCTTTGGCTGTTCTGTTCTATGTGGGGGCCATAGAGAGTCACATGATCAGCCAGAAGCTGTAGGCATGCGGGAGGAGGAAAGAGTAACAGGATCCCGCTCATTCACCTTCACTTCCCATGGCACCCGGCACCCGGCGCACGCACGCACGCACGCACGCACGCACGCACGCACGCAAGCACACACACCGTAGCCTCATAGCAGATTTGGAAGGGTGAAGCTGAGTCGCAGAGAACTTGCTGGGAGATTGTTCATGTGCAGGGAGTGCACACACACACACACACACACACACACACACACACACACACACACACAATCCTATCTATATAATGCCATCATAATCTATATTTTCTTACAAGTAAATTCCATCCAAACCGAACCACCTCGTAAGGCTATACGTACAACAAATACAAAGACCCCACCATTAAAACTGTAAAAATTAGCTCCATTGTTCTTACCTGAAGTCCAGCAAGTTGTGAGGAGGGAGGCGGAGAGGGCACTGCCACGTGTGTGTGTGTGTGTGTGTGTGTGTGTGTGTGTGTGTGTGTGTGTGTGTGTGTGTGTGTGTGTGTGTGTGTGTGTGTGTGTGTGTGTGTGTGTGTGTGTGTATGTGTGTTCAGCCTCTATCAGGCAGGCTGCCGGTCCAGTCCATAGTTGCAGCAGCTTCTCAGCGCTGGTAGCTGCTCGTCACTCAGTGCGGCCATCCCCCACAATGTCTTCCATGGAGCACACGCAGAGACACAGCAGGCGCCTCAGCACTGGGGACACATATACAGACATAAGCTCCGTAAGCATGGACATAAAGAACGTCATAAAAAACACACACTACACAACTCAGGTCCCATGGCATCAGCATGCATTTTTACACAACACAAGTGCTTGGAATGTAGCATTCTTCAAAACATACACATACTGTATGAGCGTGATAAGATATGTTGGGTTATAACTAGGGGTGTAAATCACAGCCTCCATGACGATACGATACGATACGATTCGATATCGATTTCTTAAGGCAGAGATCTGATCATTTTTAATACTTAATTCGATTTTTTTTCCAATTACTTTTCCACTTGTACTCTGTTATTGACCTAGGACATTGAGCAGGGGCCAGCGATTCCATTATTTTCAATACTGAAGAAAGGCCCACGATACGATACAATTCGATAAGATATTCGGCTCTAGGATCGATACATCGATCTATTGATTATTATTTACATCGCTAGTTATAACGCTGCTGTTGCATAATGCCACAAGGATGTAGGGCTGCACAATTAATCAAAAATAATAGAAAATCATGATAAATTGTGATATCGAAATCGTGATTTCACTCGGGATTTAATCGTGGCAATAGTGATCTACCTTCAAGAGCGTCCTTGAAGCCAGTACATACTGACAGGCTGGTGTTTCTGGCCAGAAATCTGTCCACCGTGCACACAAGTTCCGTGCTATTGCCTTTACATAATTATTACAATTCATTTTATTTTGCTCATCCCGTATATAATTCATTCTTGGTTATATTTCATCTTGTTATATTTTTTTTTAAAATCAGCAAAAAAAATTGTGATTAATAATTGTGATAACGTTTTTGACCCAAATAAACGTGATTATGATTTTTTTTCCATAATCGTGCAGTCCTACAATGATGACACACAATAGCGTAAATAGAATAGAGAAACTTTTTTGGCAATAGTCAGGGGCGAGTAAAATAAAAACTACAGAAAAAAATAAAAAGGCAATTGTGCAAAAACATATTCTGTGAGTTGGGGTAGACAAACTTATCATAAAGCAGACAGTGATCAGATTTCTCACAACGTCACAGTCTAGTACAAGTACAAGTGTATTGGACAATCCACACACACACACACACACACACACACACACACACACACACACACACACACACACACACACACACACACACACACACACACACACAATAGATGAAAGCAATGTGATATCTGTCTCGGTGAGGTGAGGACACAGGTGAGGTGAGCAATACGTGTATCCACTGCTGTGCCAGCAGTACACCCCACTATCAAACAGAGCAAAAACCTGTCCGTCACAAAAAGCGTAGGTAGGCTCAGGCTGTGCTGGGAGGCTATACACTCTTTTCCCCACAAATCATTCCCACAGCTGAGTCTCAGAAATAAGGGTTTAATGTCTCTCTCTCTCACACTCTCTCACACTCTCTCACACTCTCTCTCTCTCTCTCTCTCACACACACACACACACACACACACACACACACACACACACACGCGCACACACACACACACACACACACACACACACACACACACACACACACACACACACACACACACACACACACACACACACACACACACACACACACACACAAAAGCTGAATGGTCAATACAAAGATGTCGAGCCACGGCTACTGAGAACAGACCTCTGCCTGTGAATACACCCACACACCAGTCCTGTTTGCGTACTTACCTCATCCAAGCCCATGCATATTACATACACACATATTACATACCCACACAAATACTCTAGATAACAATGGGACAGGTCTCGCAACAATAGCGTAACAGAAGAACTGGGCAAAAGCCTGCCCTGAGCTCTATATTATAGGGTGCATTTCAACCAAGCAGATAGGTTTCATTTTACAAAGAAGCCTGTCAGAAAAGAGGGGACAGATGAGTTACATAAATGCCTAGGCCAGGCCGGGTTACACACCTGCGGAGGAAGTGAAAGGGAGAACTCTCTGGGGGAGAAAACAGAAAGCCACAAACTTGCCATACTCATACACACACATCCTCTAATCCACACCTCTCTCTCTCTCTCTCTCTCTCTCTCTCCCTCTCTCTCTCTCTCTCTCTCTCTCTCTCTCCCTCTCTCCCTCTCTCTCTCTCTCTCTCTCTCTCTCTCTCTCAGTGTCAGATCACCCGCCGCTCCCCCCTGAGCTCTCACCTGATATCAACATCACTTCTGTGAATGGGAGGAGGAATACACTGCGCACCATATAGGCCTAGCTTGCCATGGGTAAACCTGATCTTAGTCCCTTTTTCTGGCAGGCAGTCAAACCACCCCTTCAGTGGCATGCAAATGAGGGTTAGATCAATAAAGTCAGTAGGTTTGTCTAAGCATTGAGGAAAAAATGCCCCCGCCACCATTAATGATTGGAAGTAACTGTAAAGTAAAGTAAACTGTAAAGTAAACTTCTAAAAAGCATGAAAGGATGATTAGCAGAGCATTGTTCATGCTGACAAATGCCCTCCTGAAGTGTGGGAGTCTGATGGAGCAGTGCAAGCTGATTGCTTGGCGAGCAAACCTCGACCATTATGACGTCAAGAGCGATCCCAAGCGATCCGATTGGTCGGCTGGCGTGACGGGGTGGGGCCGTGATTGGCCGGTCAGTCATCTGGAGACTACAGGAATGCCCCCATGTCTCCAGCCCGTGAATCAAGCCAATTCACTTCCCAGTCCTCCCACCTATGCTAAGGAACTGCCAGGGCACAGCCACCAGCCCTCTGAATTCGCCTCACCCCCTTACAAAAGGCCCTTTGTCTTGAAGCAAAACACACAGACATTATTTCTACTTGACAATTCTGCGTTTCCTTTCCTCCCTGAGGAATTGGGTAATGGTGTGGTAATGGTGGTGCCACTGTGGTGTGGTGTGGTGTGGTGTGGTGCGGGGGACTCACTTCCCGGGCCAAAGGCAAACATTATGTAATGGGCGGCAGAGCTGGTCAGGCAGTGCTGGGCTGTGGCTGGGATGTGGCAAGCCTGTGGTGGGACAGCTGTGGCAAGTCTGACGCCATGCCGCGCGGACCGGCTCCCTGTCTCCCTGTCTCCCTTCAGGGACATTACTCAGGGAGGCTCCACCAGCCACTCAAATACCCCTCGCCTCGCTGCAGACTAGACACCCTCATCCAACATGCACATCCACCATGCCCAATGTTTTGAGTTCATGAATGTGTTTGTGTGTGTGTGTGTGTGTGTGTGTGTGTGTGTGTGTGTGTGTGTGCGTGTGCGTGTGCGTGTTCGTGTGCGTGTGCGTGTTGTTGCTTGACGAGGCGGTAACTAAAGTTATTATCGCTTGGTGCTACAGGGTGTTACACTTGCTTGAAGTGGCAGTCCAACAACCACCACCAGCTGCACTGGCCAACAAACAACAAAAACATGCCATGTGTGTGTCTGTGATGAACAGATCAGCTGCTACTGCACTACTGCACAGGATGAATTGAAGAGTTGGAGATACATAACCACACAGGCCATTGTCTGGTAGACCATTCTGAGTTCATTCGATCTATTTTCTATTCCCACATATGATTATGTCACTACCCTATTCTTACTACGCTTAACACATTCCCAGAGATGAATAGTTGGGACTATTTGCAGGAATACGAGAATGGGCTTTAAAAACAAAACATGCCACATTGGTATTTCAAACTTCAGCTCCAGTCAAAGGAGGTCAAGCCAAGTCATGGTGCCGCTTTTGCAAAAGACACCCTGAAATAGGGCGAGGCAGCTTGAGCCATTTGCTAAAAATACAGTAATGTATAAACAAAAACAAGGTCAGCATAAACACATTTAAATCACTTCTTAGCCAGTCCACTCCACCCCTACCCTTCAGTATACACTTACTGCAGTGTTTCTCAAACTTTTTCAGACCGAGGACCACTTTGGCACCCCAAAAATGTCCAGGGACCACCTCTCAACGGAATTGACAGTTGGCGGGTGCTTATTTAACACTGCTCATTTCGATGCAGATCACTTACTTTCTATCATTACAAGCCTGTCTTATTGTGTTAAAAATATGACTTAAGCTATGTTTAGCTTTGTAATAATGTTACAAATATAGCCCACTGCTAGCTTGGAAAAGTAGAAATCCCCTTGCGGACCACCAGAGCTCTGTCGCGGGCCCACCAGTGGTCCCCGGATTTACTGAGATGCAAAACACTTACTTAACGGTGACAAACACACACACGCACAGCACACAAGAGACAAAAAGTGTTCTTTTTAAAGACTCAGAAGGGATCTGAGGGAGCCAGGCATCATCTGTACTAATTCAGGGTTCACTGCTGCTGGATGTAATGTCTTTCATTCCTTTCAAGTTCACTGGTGAGCTCAGCAGATGAAACTGGCAGTAAAGCTGGCTGTAAAAGCCAAGGGACATTTACGGGACAAGAATACTCCAGCTGCCCATGAGAGCTGCTATTGTCTCCCTTCATGAGGTCTGGTAAGGTAGAAATAGTGTCCACAAGTAGTGGAAGTGATGCGCGCACATCCAGTAAAAACAGGTGCTGGATCAAACAAACGTGCATAAAAGAAGAAGGAAAAATTTGTACACTGTTGCTGCTGACCGATTTATTGAACACAACATATCGACCTCAGGCGAAGACCGCCTGAGGTCCAAACGTTGTGTTCAATAAATCGGTCAGCAGCAACAGTGTGCAGATTTTTCCTTCTTCTTTTAAGTAGCGGCAAATAGTGGCAATGTGATCCATTTGGGAAACAAAACAAACTATAATCCAACCTAAATTAATTGGCAAGAACCAAAGACAACCCCATGAGTACAATGTAAATCAGCCCACCCCCTATGAGAGGCAGCCAGGTGTCTCCCAAAGTCCGACAGCCACACCAATGGACAATGTCACCGAGGGGGGCATAATAAACTGAAATAGTTCAGAGTACTGAACAAAACTGCTTCCAAACCACCACCAAACATCCTTCTTTTTCAGGCTCTGCGCCCCAGCTAATCCAGTTTTGCTCCAGGGAACCTGTCCGCCAGCAGACATGTAGGCAGAGAACAGCCTCACATCCACTCCCGGCATCCACCCAATATAGCTTCTTTGTTCAGCCCCGGCCTCCAGCGCCCCTGACTCAACACCAGTTCAAATGTCACAGGACACATTTATGACAGCTCTGAGCTCTTCCGGAAACATATGTGAATGACATGGCACGACAGGAGTGGGGGGTCAACTATTGTCTTATTTCCCAGAAATAGCCCGGGGTGATAGCTCATGGGAGCCAGGCATTGCTTCACATTCATTTCGTAAATGGGTAATGAAAAAATAAGATGGAAAAAAAAAACAATGTGATTTAGGCCTACTCTGGAGGTCTGAATCATTTGTGCATCACCTTAAGTGCCTTTTAGAGACGCTTAAGACAACACGGCTGGATGCCAGCGAGTGACTTCATCAGACATTACGCCTGCTCATACTTAATCCATCAATCAGGGATGTCAGGTAATCTCAAAGAAAAAAGAAAGAAACTCAATTTAGCTACAGTTATTGGTGTCCTTACGTGGAGCTTGGCAGGGTCAGGAAAGCAAACTATATACAAAACAGTACCTAAAAAGTCTACATTCCTTTCCATACACCTTTTTGAGGACAACCTCAAAAATATTTAAAAAGTTCTGAGAGGGCCTTGTATCACTGATGCATTAATTTTTAAACTAGGAAGACTTTCTTCATCTGAGTGATTTGGAACTTGGATGAAATGAGACTGGTGGGCACTGCTAGTACTGATTTTGAGAAATGTCTTGGCCCATCAGGGTGGGTGGCCACACTGCATCAAAGTGGGCAGCAAAGCACCACAAACCTTAAAAAGTAATAACAATATTATAATATTTTGAACACATTTTCATCAAGAACAAACAACCCTTTTGTTGACAAGCTAGCTGAGAGCTGACACACCTCCCAAAGTAAACATTTGACAGAGCTGAATGCTGAGTCAGCAGGCTGTAGTTGTGGCATCGACTCACAAGCTTTCAGCTTTCCCCTCTGCAGTCCACACAACTGTGACTGCATGGGTTACACACCATCACGCATCGGGGGTGGTGTGTGGGGGTGTGTGGGGTGGGGCGGTGGATCCAGGGTGGAGAGAGCACAGGTGTAATGCAGATGTTATATATACTGAATCCACAAAACACTCTGCCATATCCCCTTAATGCACGCCGTACCTCCAGTGGCACACTGTAATAGTCACTGAAAGGTTAACTGCCATAGCACTACACTATGACATAACACAGGACCTTTAGTAATACACTACGACTTGGTCATTGCCATTCTGGTAACAGCAAATTTATGACGCTGTGTCTTAATGGGTTAAACACAGGTTCTAAACTTTTCTTTTCTCCTGACTGTGCGAAACTAGCTGCGCACAACTCAACCTCTGATTGTTGGAAACCGCTGTCGGTCAAAAAATGAGCTCACGTGGTTGGCTGCCAATGTCTTGCCCCTCCTCAGTCACAACACTGTGTTCATAAACAAAACAAATCCATCTATAACCTAAATGAAGTACACCCGCTGCACCATGGGCGCCGCTTCACATGGAATGAGAACATTGATTTTGAATCGAGCTTTGATGCACTGGTCAATAAGCATTTAGTAGACTAACTGTGGAGAATTGATTGGCTTTAACACTGTCTGTCAGAGCAGGTCTCACCCTAGAAAGTCAGCGAGTCAACTCATCTCACAATACATACCACAACTCAGCAACTCTTGTAGTTGGGCTACTCAACTGATTTTTTAGTTCGATTGCCTATATTTTATCGTCTAAAATGTTTCGCAGATTCCTCTCCTTAGTCTTTGACAATTAGATTACAGATACAGCTATACAAATATGAAGCTAGACAGCATTAGATACGACAGCTGAATGTCTGGAACTAGGCCTGTAATCAGGGCATAGGCCTTGCCCTACACCAAGAAAGGACTATTCCTATTTGTATTTCTTTGCTTTGCTATTTTATTTGCTCACTCTACCTTGAGATCCAATCATTTTTGATGCCCTGTCCACAAAACCAGAGAAGGGGCTGTGCTGATCCCATGTAGTGCTTCTGTAAATAGTTTGAACGTCCCATCATTCTCCTGTTTAATCTGCCATTCTGTACACTAACATGGGAATATTTAGCTACAGGGCCAACGATAGGCATAGGCAGACAAGGCGGTCGCCTAGGGCGCCAAATGCCTTGGGGGCACCTGAATATCCCACAGAATTAGAATGTCAAGAGCAATAGAACACTGAACTTTACGTTGACACTGATTACTCATGGGCATAGCATGCAGGTGCTAGATCAGCTGTACTCCATCAGATGTACAATGCTATGTTTACGAATGCCAATCTCTAAAAGTACAAAAAAGAAAAGGTGGCGCTCACCTAGGGCACCAAATTGCGTAGAACCGGCCCTGTTTACCTACTATGACTACTCACTCACTCCACCAGCTGTACTGTACACTGCAGAGCAAGCAGACCTGGCATGGATAGCAACTAGAGAATGATGATGGGAACATTTTAAGGGGAAACTCTTAACTCCTTAGCACAGAGCCTATGTTATATCCGTACTGTCCAACAAAGACGCTTTTGCACACCTCTGTAGTTGGGCAGGTGCGTAGGATGTTATCCCAGTGGGGTTGTTAGTCAAGTGCAAAGAAATCCCGCACACTGTCCATTCCACCAACAAACTTTAATACAACGTTTCGGTCATCCGACCTTCTTCAGGTAAAGAAGAAGAAGGTCGGATGACCGAAACGTATTTAAGTTTGTTGGTGGAATGGACAGTGTGCTGGATTTCTCTATAACCTTACTGTCACCAAAAATTTAATGGTGGCTGTGTCTTAATCTGTTACTTAAGACTCTCAGTAATGTCATAGCAATGTGGTTATAATGTAGTTGAGTATTTTCAGCAAATAGTGAATAGGCCCGCCGGCGACCCCATCTGCAGTAAGAGGCTACGTCTTCAAATAAATAACTTAGGGTACTGTTAGGACTGGCCTTTGCCTATATTGAATAATGCCTGTGGCCTTGGCCTTTCTGGTCTATGCCTTCCTTTAGCAGAGTGCCTGAGTGGGAGGATGCCAGTACAGGTGGTGGTGATTGCGGCACAGATAATGGGGCTGGGTTTCCAGCAGCGCGCTCTCTCTCTCTCTCTCAGTGCCGCTCCACGTCGGTCACTCTCTACCGCGTGTGGACCGCTTGCTCTAATTATGTGTTTCACTTTCACTTAAGAAAATAAAACGCATCATGTAAATTCGATGCTACGGTGTGGTCTTCCGTTTATGTTTTGGCTGTTCTGAGCCAGGCAGTCCTAAAAGTACACAATCCAAATGTAACTAGGGATGCAAATTATCGATTAATTCATTAATCATTAGTTGATAGCCTTATCGATCGACTTACGATTATTTGATAAGCGGCGTTTTCCCCCGAAATCTCAATGTTTCTAGGAAAAAAAAACGTCTAAATCTAAAAAAATTAATAAAAATTGAGATAAAATACCATATTTTTATTAATTCTATTTCAATTCTTTAATCCAAAGGTGATTTAACTTAAATATTCCCTCTATTCATAACCCTCTTCACACACACTCTTCACATGCCCATTTCACCTGGGTCTTCACTGGCGATTAATCGCGATTAATGTTTTTTAATCGATTAATGCATTGATCGATTAAAGTCGCTTGCATCCCTAAATGTAACAGAGGCCAACTGGCAGAGTTTGGCATGGAACGTTAGTAAACCTCCCTCCCGAAGCCTCAATACAGTGCGGTAGCATTGGGCTATCGGACCGGCCCTTTAGCTCAGCTCGCTCGTACTGTGACTTTCATTGCCGAAACGATGTAGTTGACAAGGTGGCAGGTTCGCGCCCCGAGGGGGACGAACTGCGCAAGAACATCTCCATCACACAAACACGTCCTTGAAAATCATTGTGTATTGTAGCTGATATTTTGGTAACAACATTATTAAACTGATAGATTCCAATTCTGGGCCCTCCCTCTTCCTGGGCCGGGGACAGCTGACCCTTTTGTCCACCCTGTCGGCTTCCCTAGAATAATCTTTTACTCAAACAGCAGACTTTTTGCTGTCTGCCTACCGTATATGAAGAAGAGTGTCAGTGCCCTGTCCCTCACCGTGTTCTTTCTTGGTCAAAGCACACCTTTCTCTGACAGAGCTAAGTGTGAGTGTCCATCATACAGAATATAATTTCATAAAATGTGACGGATGATCCAAAAACACACAAGAATAAATATATTCGTAAAGGCCAAAAGATCAAGTCCTTTAACAAATCACGTTTTTTTTACATTTAAGGCCTTCACTGATCAAAGACGAGCAAAGATTCAAGTTCACACCTGTCTGACATCTGCAAAGTGAAAGCATCAAGAGCACAAATCTCCAAAAGCCAAAGTCAGTTCACGGGTATAAGTAAGTGCACACAAATTCACCACTGCCTTCAGCCATCCATTTTTATCTTGTCCTGCCACAGTGAGTAAGCTAAAGTTATGACATCTTTCATGCAGATGAAAAATACCCACCAGCACCACTGTCTGAAATATTTGATACCAAGATACAGTATGGCCAGGGAAGCCGACAAGGGGGGACAAAGGGGTCAGTTGTCCCGGACCCAGGGAGAGATGGGGCCCAGAATTGGGTCCTCACTACATTGAATGTAGGCCTATTGGTTGGGGAGCCCTTTCAGAGGACTTTGTCCTGGGCCCAGCCAAAGCTGTCAGGGCCCCTGAGCATGGCAAACACATTATGATGAAATCCCTGGATGGTCCTCTGTCCTCAAATTGTGGTTCACAGACTAGCTTTACCTTATCAAGACTCATCACAGATATAGGGCTTGAGGGCATCAGACTGAACCCTGTCACCTCCCACTCGGGTGAAAGATGAGCAGTAAACCCCACCCAAACCCTGTAAACCAAGACAGCTAGTCTACCTACCTAGTTACCACTTCAAATCAAGCATGTGTCTATGCTTCGGGCAGTGAAGAGCATTTAGTAGGCCTATGATGCACCGAAAAATCCCTCTTGTAGTGTGATGATGCCAGCGAGACTGGATAAATAACATCTTTGATGGTGTTGGAGCAATAAGCAATAATGCCAATAAGGCGCCCTGCGTTTTGCTTATTGGAACATTTTTTTCTTATTCTAAACTCCTAATAACAAGAGCCGTCATCATACATGTTGTGGTAGGTAGCCTACCTATGCTGAATCCAGACTCACACAAGAGCCCATGCCGAGTCGAGTAGGCCTACTTCCACTCGGCTTATTGAACGTTTTCAATCAAGCATCAGTCCACCGAGGATAGGATGCTTTCTAGACACTGACAGCTCTCAAACCATGTCTTACAAGATGAAAAGAGTACAGATACAACAACTGTAATTACAACATTACAAAGGTAGAACAGCATTTACAAACAACATGAATTAAATCCGTGCCAAGTTACGCAAACTTGTCGAATGTTCACAAGACTGTCAAAAATGGAGATTCACACATCTCTAGAGAATATTTCTCTAGCCGTGACAGCCATGCCAACCCGAACCCGTAATATATCCACCAAAATAAAAACATGACATTATCACATTTTCTGCAACATTAACTTACAGCGTTTCCCGCCTGATGCAAATAACATTCAGGGACGTACTGTAACAACACTTGCTCCACTGCTCTCTTGCACATATCCAAGTGACAACAGCATGGTTACGCGAAGTTGTTTGACTTGGATGTACTTTGCGTTGACAAATCAGTAAGGCAAAGCTGTGGCTTCTGCGATATATTTAAGAGCAAAATTACCACTACCATGCGTTAACTTGTTAAATATAAGTCCACAAAGAGACGAGAAATAAATAGTCACATTCACTCACTCAGTCAGAAGTTTTTACATTACCTGTCAATCGCAGCCCCGCTGCTACGACGCGCGTCTCCCGACTGAGTTAGCTATGTTGCACTTTGCCTGTCAATAGTCTTCAGGAGCTTAAAGCTGGGTATAATGTAAAGTCAATATGTGACTGTGAAGCACATTTAGGTATAAAACAGTTGTTGAACAGTAGCAATAACCAAAAAATCGTACTATTTCATACAACCCCTTGCTGTTGTGTCACGTCACGAGTCAATTCCTTGCTCTTTTTGTACATGCTCTCTTTGGCAGCCCACTCTTAAAGGGACACGCGCTGTAGAACAGCATTCCAAAACTTACATTTGGTAGGCTACATGAACATGGGCATAGGTTCTGAGAAAAATCGTAAGCCTAGGCCTACTCAATTAAAACATAGGCTCTACGTTATATTTTCACCAGATATGTTTTTTTTTTTGTAACATTTTTCCATATTTTGACGTTGAGCTCTTAAATAGTCTCAATGTAGGTCTAAGATCAAGTAATTCGAGTGACTAAATTAAAAATGGTGACATGCATTTGTTTAATTCCCTGCCTCTCAAAATAACAAAATCCTCTTAATTTGTAGTGACATCGTGTGGTATTTTTCTGAAACTACAGTTTAACACCGCTAAGGGGCCAATGCAGCGAAAGTAGGCCTATGGACTTGTACACCACGTCTATAATACAGCCCATCATGGGTGTAATTTTTGGTGGGGATGGTGGGGATATGTCCATCCATACCACTTTTCAGGTGACCCTAGCTTGTTCCTACCACTTTTTCACAAATAGGCTATCATGAAAAATGTCATATCGACATTGCCATTGTAAATTCCACACCACCTTCCAAGCCAAATACACCTTTGCAGCCAATGCATAGGCCTATATGGTACAAAAAAATATAAAGAATCCAACATTTTTAAAGCAACGCAAAGCTTTATTGAAAGAAGAAGGAACATACATTACAAGACCTTTCAAAGTTTACATAAGAACGCCTATCCTCTCCAACCACAGGATATCCTTAAAAGAAAAGAAAAGAAAAGAAAAAAAAAGAATTGAAAAGAAAAGAAAAGCAGCAGACATGCTGTTACCAGTACCTTCATTGATGACCTAGCTCTGCTGCCTGCAACACTCGTGCTCACTTTAAAATAAAAATCACTAACCCATCTCTAATTCGCTATTTATTGTTGTTGGTATATGATTCGTAATTGTTCATCTGCTGATTTGAATCATGTCTAAGAAGCAACAATTAGCCAATAGATCAAGTGCATAGACGACAGTAAAAGTATAGGAGCGTATCACAGATTATAAATAAAATGTGCACATACAAATAGAGGAAAACAGAGCAGGAAATTGTCACCTTTTTGTTCTCTAACTAAATTACACTGGTTTGCCTAGGCCAGGGTACTCAAACTGAAATTGACTGAGGGCCAGAAACAAAATCTAGAAAGATCTTTTTTGTTTTTGTTTTCATTGACTGAAATTGTACTTGCATGCACTTAATACTCAGTTACATTTCACACATATTTTTTCCCATCATATGTGATAGTTCAAATGTTCTGCACATATTGTGTTCCATATGTTCCATACAGAGTGTGAGCTGTTTCATTGGCCTTGGTCCATTCATATTCCTGTGACACACCAAATTTCATGTTCAAATATTGTTGCACTATCCATTAATGGTGTATGTGGGTCAACTGCAGTACACATTTGAAATGATCTCACGGACCGAATAAGACTCCGCGGGCCAAATTTGGCCCCGTGCCCGAGTTTGACATCCCTGGCCTAGGCTATGTTCACTGATGACATTTCAAAATAAAATAGTGAATAAAATAGGCATAAAAATATGAATTTAAAATGATTAATTAAAGCCCTTAAAAGTGCCATAGTAGATTATGGCTCTCTGGTGTTTAATTTAATCTTAAAACGTACATGGCTCTCATGCCTGCCTCCCTATCAATGCTTTCAATAGAGGGGGAACAAATGTAACACATGGAGTGACTGACTGCTCTGCATCATACCCAAGACAGAGCGAGAGGGGAAAATAAAAGCAAGATTGTGCAAAGCATTGGTAAGTTAACTTAAGGCAAACTAAAGGCTAGACTATAGTTAAGTCAAAATCTGGTTAGAGTTCGCTGCAAGCTATGTACATAAATGCAGATTATGGGAAACACTGTCCCCGATAATGACATCCACCCTACAGTGAAATATGAGGGACACTGCCCTCGATATACATCAACTGGTAGGCAAAAACTACCTTCTTCATCCTTACATTATGGGAGGCACTGCTCCCGATAATGGGTCAGGTTTACAATTAGAAATATACATGCCCCAAAAGACACTTCACCGAAAACAGCCACTTGCAGTACTACATTCTGTCAGTTACACAGGTTAAATAAAATGAAGATTAGTGAAAAAGGTATGGTGGTGAAAATAAATCGGATTTAGTTATGTGTTGCAAAGTTGACATGTGCGGCACTTTTTTTTTTTGCTGTCGGTGGCCGTTTTTGGTGTAGTGGCTTTTGCCGTCATGTATAGATCCATAGCAGATGCTGCTTTGTCAGTTTGACAGTATAACTGTCATAATTATGGAAGGCACTGCTCCCGATAATTATACATGGTAAAAAAGACGTAATAAAAATACTATTTATAGTGAACCCTGTCACTGATAAATTATCAATAACACAACATTTCAGTGTGATGAAGGCAGAATCTACACCATGGAACAATTAGACTTCAACACTTACTGAAGTCTGCCTATGATGCAAATGCAATCATGGACAGAAAAGCAGGAACCAATTCTTTGTAACCAATTTAAAGGCCCTGCTTCGTGTAACGTGACATACTCAAATAATTAACCCCTTCCTTTTAGCACCTCAGAAACTATAAGAGACAATAATGTGACTCTTCAGTTTGGAACGGGGAAACGGAAAACATCATGTAACAACTTCTTTAAGGCCATGTTTTCTACAGAATAAAATATCAATTGTTCTTCTTGGCATTTCTGTTGTATAGTGAATGCTTCTAGATCATTTAAGCACCAACAAGGATCTTTTTAAGGTCTGCTGGATCGAGGGGGACCTGAAAATGAAATAAACCTCCTTCACAAGCAGAAAAATCAAATCATTACGTTCGCTTGACCCGTCTTCTGTTTGAAGATCTAAACATCATTATCCAATTCCCACACATCCCCTGCAAGGGCATTGGCGCAGGTCTGGATCGTCCAGGTAGTCAGAGCCAGCTTGGTCTTCAAGGCCTCCACATCACCAGTCCCTAAACTCTTGAAGGCATCCAGTTGTTCCACAAGGGCAGTCAGGGTGTGCGAGCCAGTACCTAGCAAGATGTGACGGAATGGCTGCGTTGTGGGTGATACATATGGGCTCAGGAGATTGGCCTCCACCTGTAAAACAAAGCACAGATGTCAGTCTCTCCCCCACACCAGATCCATCGGTGTAATATGGGCCTCTTGGTTTAAGGAGGTGATCTTAAGCAAAATGGAGAGCTATGACTGAGAGTTGGAAGGTTGATTTTTTTTCTGTCCAATTCTTTTAGGCTATTTCATATCGTTATTAAGGCAAGACACATCAGGCAAATTCTACAGACATAGTGAATGTGTGATATGGAAATGGGAATCTAATTAGTAATAAATACCACAACATATTAAGACATGTGCACTTTACCCTCATTATGCGGTCATTTATCTTGCGACACTGCTCCACATCCTCCAGGTTGCTTTCCCGGATAACTCGCCTGAGTTCACGTGCGCTTCGCCCAAAAGAGCCTCTGGCCGAGGTAAGCCAGTCTGTGGTCACGGTGCGGGGCAGCATGGAAGACTATGATGAAAGGAAAAACGGTGTATGAGAGGACAGGGCAGCCACAAGTTGTTCTTGTGGTGCCTTCACATCCATGGGTATGAGAGTGCAACAAGTCACCCCAGTGAACAAAGGTTATGAAATGTTCCATGTAAACTAGCATTTTTATGCAGTTAGCAGTACTCTGAAATGTGAATATTTAAAACCACAAAAAACACAACTCTCATGGCGGTTAACCTAGATTAAACTGCACTTACCCGTTTCAAGTCATTGACTTTGTCCATGATATCAATGACGTACTTATTGACGACCTGGCTATACGTCTCCACGCCCATCTTGAGCAGATGATCGTGCACTAGCCTCAGAGCCATGTGGCCAGCAACTTGCCCTGCTGCTCGGATGAGCTGGGCCAGGTTTCCAGAGGTGGCAGCGTTCAACTTGTCTCTTGTGTCCAGTAGTGTGTTTAGGTACGGGTAGGTCTGCGGAAAAGGATAGACAGACAGCACAGGCGAGTTGAAGAACCCTATTGGACAAGTGAAAGACTCAAATGTCCATACAGATAAAGGGGCACAATGTAGGATTACGTAGTTTGCGCGGTGACCGTGGCATGCCTGTCTCAAAATCTACATTGTCATGAAAAAATGCAGTTTAACATAGCGTGCTGTGAGAATGTTTTCATAAGAGAATGCCAGCAGTTGACACAATGTGAATATGTATCTGGCGGAATGTAAGGCAATTTTTTCCTATGAGAAGTAGTCTCTGTCAGAAGTTACATTCAGGGTTCTCTGACAGCGGACCGTGAAAGTGGTCGCAAGAGTCATTGTTCACTTACTATTGACTCAAATAAGCATTGACTAACTCGGGACAGTGATTAATTAAACTTTTAATCCTACATAGTGCCGCTTTAAAGGAGCATCATACGACTGAATATTTCTCAACAGTTTTTCAGTCGGATCACATTAAAGCTTCCCTTTACGTCTTCCTGAACATCCACCATGACTATAAAATCTACACACACACACACACACACACACACACACACACACACACACACACACACACACACACACACACACACACACACACACACACACACACACGTAATGTAATCATATTCCAGGCTTTTGAAGACTCAATGCGGTCGGCTGATGACTCATTTAAGCATCGGCTGACTTGAGGTGATTAATTAACCTGAAAAAGTTACACAGTGTTCTTATAAATAAATAACTTAAAACGTTCCATTACAAATAAGACGTGTCAACACTGAAAGACTCACCTGCTTTCCATTGAGTTGGAAGGACACAGATGGGATGCCAGAAAATGTTATGAATGGATACACAGGGTCTGTCAACTGCAGAGGTTCCAGCCTGTTGCAACAAGCAGAATAGGAATCACCAAATCACCAATGGTGTTATTAAATGGTCATCGCTCATCTGTTTTGAAGGCGCAAGATTCAGCAGAGACAATCCGCACACTTCAAGTCTTTTTTTGTGCAAAGTTTTACTCAAAAAAGACTTGAAGTGTGCCGATTGTCTCCTTTTTTGTTCAATTATTAAATGGTGCTTGCCAAAATCAAAATGTTATATCTTTTAAAAAATAAATAAAAAAAAAAACAGTTTGCCTCACTCACAACGAGGTCTTGCCACTGGCTGCTGTTGCTTGTGAGTATATTGTTTTTCCAGCGTCACCAACACTCTTCACCTGTTAGGATAAAGACAAGAATTACATCTTCATCGAACTCAGAGACCAGCTAAATTTCCACTGCAGCACTAAAAAATGGCATTATAATCATATGCAATTACTGACATATTATATTATACATTATATTATATTATTCTGACAAAAACATCTGTACAGGTGAATGGTTAAAGGTTGAGCAGGAAGGTAGCCATATTGAGCAGCAGAGATGGGACCAAGTCACTAATTTGCAAGTCGCAAGTAAGTCTCAAGTCATTCCAATCAAGTCCGAGTCAAGTCACAAGTTACGACACATTTGACCAAGTCAAGTCCAAGTCCAAGTCGTGCCAAAGCCAAGTCAAGTCAAGTCCAAGTCCAAGTCGTGACAAAGCCAAGTCAAGTCCAAGTTCAAGTCTTGTTTTTTCCAAGTCATTAACAAGTCACCTTGTATTCTACGTGCAATATTGACAATAACCTTTGGTCATAAATTCATTACCTCTTGACACAGCTTTGCATGACCCCCTTCGCCAGTCATGTCCCGAAAATCGACCATGGTATACTATGATTTCAGGTTTTTTTTAGCATGGTTTTTGGTTTTACTAGGTTTAACTATAAATTGAACCATGGTTTTACTCTGAAAACTAACCATGGTTTTACCACGGTTTATAATTATTCATTAAATTACTTTTATCTTTTATCCAACACACACATTGGTGACAGTCCTTTGAGTGCCTTGCTCAAGGGCACTTCAGTCATGGATGGAGATGTAGGAAGAGGTGGGTTTAAGGGTGGGATTCAAACCTGCAACTCTGTGATCTCCAGCCCAACTCCCTAACCATTACAGCACGGCTGCAGACAAGCTTTCATGTTTGTTTGGGTGACCATGCAACCCACACTTGATCATATATATTTTTTAGCATGGTTTTTGACTATGGTTGAAGGTAAATCATTTATTTTTTCTTTCTTTCATGCATTTTTTTCACACACAAAATGCAAAAAAATATATATATTCATTGACTTGGAGCACAATTGCAAGTCATTGCAAGCTAAAACTGTCAAGTCGAGTCAAGTCTCAAGTCAATAGCGTACAAGTCGAGTCAAGTCACAAGTCACTCCTAATATTGGCAAGTCAAGTCTCAAGTCGAGTCATTTGTGACTCAAGTCACAAGTCAGTCCGAGTCACAAGTCACAAGTCCACATCTCTGTTGAGCAGTACATGTGTTTATTGCTGTGTCATTACTGCTGTACTGTGGGTATCAATTACCACTCACCTCTTTCAATGTCTCTGTAAGTAAGTCACTCAGCAACGGGCTTCCACTTGCTTGAAAGGAGCCAGAACCTGAATATTTTAGAAGCACAGCGTCATGAATACACCAGGAAGCATTTCACAGAATAAATGTCAAAAATGTACTGTGGAAAATATATAAAGGGCTGAACTACCTGTCACAACACCATCCAGGCTGATGTAGGTATATGCCTTCATATTCAAAGATGTCAAATAGCCCTAGGGAGACAGAGAAAACATGTTCCATGTTTGACTATTTGCATTTTGAACTACATTCGCGCTTGCAGTGGAATGAAATAATGATGTTTCATCTAAGCACCTGCAGTTCTTACCTCTAACCACTCAGTGGCGCCAACACTACCATATTCACCAGCAGACCAACTGGCAAATACTACACTTCGTCTGGGCATGAACCTGCCTGTGTGGACAAAAACAGACCACTGTAACTAAAACATCTACAGTGAACATTTACTGTATTCGACAAGGACACAATGGAACTCATGTTTGGCATGCTGGCTGTGGCCACATTTCTGGCAGACATGCAGTTTTTTTTTTATTATGCATATTTTCTTACTATTACATGATGTATTCTTTTAACAGCTAGTAACTGAAAATCTGAAAATGTCACATCATGATGAATAACATAGATGGATTATGTTCTACCGAACAGTAAAACAGACAATTAAATCTTTTGAAGTGTTTTACACACAACACATGCCCTGAGCAGGACCTTTCATCCCACTCTTAGCCCTGAAGTTCATCTTATTGTGATGTAAGTGCAATGTAATGTTATGTTTTCAGCTTCCAGCTGACACAAACAGGTAAAGGTTTTTACCTTCTCTGACCATGTTACTGATGGACCTTGCCAGTTCTACTAGCAAAGTTGTGCCCACGGTTGACTTGGCAAATCCTGGGCCCCATGCATCCCTCTGGGCTCCAATCACAACATAGCGGTCTAGAAAACAGAGGGAAGATGCCATGAGACTGAGAAGACCAAAACAACTACGGTACTCTTGATTCTGATACAGGAAACGATAATACAGGAAATGGTAATTCAGGAAACAATAATACATTCCAAGATCCTTCTATGGTGAAACACAGGGGTGACCGATATAGTCTAACATTTGAAGTGTACATAGAATATTTTCAACCATAGACTGTAGATCGTATATAACGGCATATTTGGTATGTAAATGACAGTATACTGTAATGGCTCTTAATGCTTCCTGTAGCACAAAGTAATTATGCAAAATACATTTGTAGTTCATGCACTGTTCAGAGGTGTTGCTTTTGGATTCCCAAATATACACCAAGTTAAACCACTAGGCCAGTGGTTCCCAAACTTTACCATGTCGAGGCCCCCTATATACCGGTAAATTCCAGCCAAGGCCCCCTTACATGGGTCGCGACACACTATTTTTTCGGTGCTCTCAGTCAGTGCCTCACTGGGATGTATAAAACAACGATAATAGCTATAATGTTGAAAGAGGCGATAAATCACTATAATACAGTTACACCTGCCACCCCTGCCCCCCTAGCAAGATCTTGTGGCCCCCCAGGACTCCCTGGCCCCCACTTTGAAAAACACTGCACTAGGCTACAGACTTATTCCCATTTTATTTTATAATCTTAAAGTTGTTTGGTTCAAGCAACACTGTTCAATTAATAGCCTCCTGGTCCTAAATCACCACAGTGACAAAGACATAAAGCAATCTGTCAAGGAGTGCTACTGTACCTTCATCCTGGACACCCTTGATGACACCAAATACATTGTGGATGTTTGTCTCCACCAGGACATTGTTCACCCCCATGGACACAATGTCATTGTCATCTCCCAGCTTGTACTGCACTCCGGACAGCTCTCCTCTTGCCCACACACGGGGAGCGTTACGTCCACCCATGCTCCTGAGGGGAGGGGAGAAAATCGTATAAGAAAACAACAAACATTGGTGTCTTTACGCGCACATCTGAGGGGTTTACTAAGAAGCTGGTTCAGGAGTAAACCAGGTTAAGTAGTTAACAGGTAATTAAAACATCTAATAGAAGAGCCTAGAGTGAGGACTCCAGGCTCTTCTATTAGATGATTTACATCTTAACTTAACCTGGTTTACTCCTGAACCAGCTTTGTAGTACAGGCCCCTGGTATGGGTAATAATTAAAAACGTTGTCCTCATATCTGTGCTCCATCAGCCAATGTTTCTGCCTTTTCAGAGAACACAAAATGACATGTTGTGCTGAATAAATATCATCAGTGGCAGACAAAATATAGATGTAAGTCACTGTGACTCAATGATTTTGTGTAAACATTTTCAGTTTTTATAATATACCGTACGTATTATCCTTGATGCATACTCTAACAAAGACATGCTGCTGTACATTTTATAGTGGGTTTTAAATTAGTCCCACATTAAACACACCAAATACTGATGGAAGACACTAATCCAGTTAAAACTGCTCACTCACATTAACCCCTTAGCGCAGAGCCTGTTATAACCTTACTGTCACCAACATTGTAATGGCTATGTTTTAATCTGTTACTCAAGACTCTCTGCATTGTCATAGCAATGTTGTTATGATTAGTAGTTGAGTATTTTCAGCAAATAGTGAATAGGCCCCCCAGTGACCCCATCTGCAGTAAGAGGCTACGTCAACAATACAGCCTCTGTTCTGCTACTGCATGGTCTCAAGAGAATCTTGAGCATGTCTGACCATATGATTCTTTAGCAGTGCCTGGAAGCACTGTGATCAGCACAGAAAGGCATGGTTCATACTAAATGGATCTTCCATCTCTCAGAGAGATGTTTCTGTTCTACTTTTGGGATGCCTTGTGATTCTTAAGAAAATGAGGACTCCGGGCTCTTCTATTAGATGATTTACCTCTTAACTTCACCTGGCTTACTCCTGAACCAGCTTCTTAGAATAGGCCCCTGACCAGAAAAGCTGACCAGTCCCACTCTTGAACCATCTGTCCTTGTCCCCATGTGTAATCTACCAAGTTGGGGCATTCTGTATGGACCTGTTATATCAACAGTTCCCATCACATCATTAGCGTGAGGCTGAAGTAACACCAAATGGGATATAAACAATTAGGAGAAACGTGTTTCTAGCTATACAAAACATAGAATCTGAGGTCCTGCTTGGCCATTGTCAAAGGTCAAACACGTCAACCACATGTCCACTTTGCAGTGGGCAGCAGGGAGCCTACACCACGGCCAATTCACCTCACAACAATGACTTTATCCCAACACTGAAAGTTAAGGACATCCTACAATCAGCAAATTGTGCATATCCAAACAGATAATGAGCTAGCCAACAGTTGCAGCTTAATTTCTGTAAAAAAAACCCATTTGAAGCTCTGAGTGGAACTGGGTGGAATACCTCATAATAGTTTTGGCCATGCTTGCAGTGATGGTCTGAGCTAAGATACTGGGCAAGCCACTGGAGCGGGTGGGAGGGAACTGGGTGTGTTGAAATGAGGGGAAGCCTGTTGTATAGGGATCCCCCGTGCCTAGATGCACCTGGAAGCACAAAGACAAGGAAAGGGGAATAATTAAAAGGTGTCACAAGCGACTTGTAACAGAGTTAACATGAACATAATAATGAACACTTTACAAACACAATGCATTACCGCAGCTAGGTTTACTGAATGTTAAACTGACAATGATAAACTGTAAATGTTTAATTTCACCATAAAACAAAGTTGTTCATTTATATATTTACGCTTGAAATAAAGGTTTTTTGTAAATAAGCCAATATATTTTTCTGATCCTACTAACTCATTATAATCACGCAATGCTTTGTAGACTTATCTAAAATCTTTTGGCATCCATGTCACTTGAGCACTTACATGACCAAACAGATGAGTTGCATCCCCAAGAGCGTAGTCAGCTGGGTCTGGGTAGATTAGGACACCGCTTGCATCCATACTAGCTGCATTAGCCACCTGAAACAATGCACTGGTGTTAAATACAGGACCCCTTGGAATATGACAATTCCTACATTTACATAAGACATTTAATTCGGAATTAACTCACTTTATTTCTGAATAAATCTTAATTCCGCTTTGAAATCGCCAAGTAAACACCTCTTAATTCGGAATTAAATGAAAGATCAAACAGAACTATTTAATTCTGAATTATTAATTTGGAAATTAAAAACATCATGTAAACGTAGCCATTGTTTCAAAAACATCAATAGTCAAGCGGGGTCTGATCCCAATGTCCCAGTCTGTCTCTCTTCCCAATTGGGAATCTGTCCCACTGCCCATTTTCACCATCCTAATTAGAAAAAGGATTTTAACATATTTCAAGGCAACAAAGTTGCTGCAACAAACTGACAGGATATTGAATATAGTTAATTCGCATTCACATTCACTGACCTTTTCCGCAAAAGATATTTTTCCAGCTCTAACCAGAATGATTCTTCCAGTGAGGTTGGTGGTCAGGTCTTTCAGGTCATCAAAGTCCTCTTTTTGACCATAATGGGCATACACAACAGGACCCTGGTAAAAAAACACACCAAACACATATACTCATGTGAATGAGTCACTGATATAGTTGAATTAGTGTATAACACAATAACAGGTAAGAAGGGGGGTGTGCACAGGTTTTGGCACCCTTGACATGTATAGATTTTATAGCTGACCAGTTGCTGCACAAACTTCTGTTAATTACTTGACAAGATCTTCAGTACGAAAGACTATACAGTATCTCTATCATGAAAAGTGCACTTATTCTTTCTATGCACTGTAATGAATTACTATGTTTGTCCCAAGTTTTAGAGAGTGGCAACATATAGTAGGAGGTTGTGAAAACCATTGTCCTCAAAACGAGAAAAAAAGAGAATTGATTATTATGAATCAGTAGAAGGTTAATGTGTTATCTAATGGTGGGTCCTTGTTAGATTTTCAGTGCTTTTCAGTAACAGCAGTCTATCTATTTTGTTAGGTACAATGGAGTAAATGGTGTAACAGCTATGTAATGTCATGTGCTAGTGTTATAATTACACCACACAAATAGTTTTACTTATACTTTTGACACCTCTGCTTGGGATTTGTGCATGGCAAAAAAGATCAATCTTACTGCGGACGATTGAATTGAATCGTATCGTATCGTATCGTATCGTATCGTATCGTGGGGCATTCTTAAGTATTTTTTAACACATTAAAACAATTCGAAAACTGAAATATATATTTTTTTACATATGTTAAGGTGAAGTTGCAGCTTGCACAATACACAATGAAAGAGAAACCAATTAGAGAAAGTAATTATTTTCCAAAGGCTGTCCAGACTTTCGTATTGTACTGTACTATATGTGGAAGGGTGGGGTTCTGACCTGTGCTGTTCCATTGCCGCTGTAGGCCAGGTAGCCTTGTAAAGACCCCACGCTCTGGCCACGGAATTCAACTGTGTTGGAACCAGAGGCAGGCGGGAGCTGCAACTGCACACTGTGCTCATCAACCCAAGTGTCCATGTTGTTGTCCTTGAACCTCTTCAGCACTTTGTTGGCCAGCACTTCATCACCAGGAGAGCCAGCCTGGTGGTCGTTCCTAGCAAATTCACTGATACCAGAGAGAGAATAAAGACAGGTCACTATCCAGCGTCTTCTCAACAGAGATGCATATTAACCAAAATGCGAGTTCATGGTGATGATGACGATTGAACCTGGGGTGCGTTTCTCAACAGTGTCGTTGCTAACTAAGTTGGCAACTTACTTGGTTGCAATGCAATTTTCCATCGGCAACTTACTAAGTTGCTAATTAGTTAGCAACGACACTGTCGAGAAACGGGGTCTCGAATAGTATTGACAACACAAAACAAACTTAAACACAGCAACAACAGAGATCGCACTTGCCTCAGACTGGCATCTATCTGACTGACAGTCAGCCTGTCTGCTAGCATGGTTCGCACATCACTCCAGTCCAACTGCTTGGGTGCCGAGTCTCCAGTTAGAGTTAAGTCGTCATCGTCGATTGCACTGACAGCAGCAGCCTGCGTCTGATCACATTCGAGCATGGTCTTATCCTGTTTCCGATGCACCAAGTATCCAATGAGATAGCCTTAAAAATACAAAGACAAAAAGGGACATGTATTCACTTGTATGGTTAATGGATGTATTTACTGTCTGGTGGATTTTTAGCAATATCAGCGGACAAACTATTCATGGAAAATCAAGCAATATTAATAGACAAAAGAATTGATACTGTATTAGTATTGCTAGATTTTCCATTATTAGTTTGTCTGTTAATATTAAACACTATGGTGGGTGGTGAAAGCTAAGCAGTATAGGCCTAAGGCCTTGCAGTTATCATCTGTGCAAGAACACACACACACACACACACACACACACACACACACACACACACACACACACACACACACACACACACACACACACACACACACACACACACGCTTACCAATGATAAAGATGAGTAGAGTGGCCGCGATGAGGAAACAGATGTCTCTGGGGCTGCGTGCTGGCTTCTTCTTGTAGTACTCTCGCTGGTGGTTCAGGTGCTCTCCCACCCCATTGGTGCCCACTTCCTCATCCGCCTCGGGGGAGAGTTTCATCTCCACCTGGCTGTCTCCACCCTCCATGTTCTGGGTGAGACTGAAGCGCGTGTACGACTGGGGCTCCCCATTAAACTACGCATATGAACAGAAGGAAACATCGAGGACAGCATTTTTCTTGTTAACATACCGTATGCAGTATGTTTCTATTCTGTCAGTACTGATTTCAGCATGCTATAACTCAACAGTCAATTTATCTTCTATGCAAAAACCATTATACATACAAATGTATTGTGTTGAATAGAATCAGAATAGATTACTGTAAAATCAATTATATTGTACACACACACACACACACACACACACACACACACACACACACACACACACACACACACACACACACACAAAGGTAATGGTACAACTAACTATTTTGGATATTGTTGTCCTGGCTTGATCCATTTTTCCGGCCCCCCAGGTGATGATGAGTGTTGATGAATGGTGCCCCTTTAACCGAAATGTCCTCAGCAGATACCCTAATGTTTAAATTATTAAAGACATTAACATGGATCATATAATTTACAATCTCTACTTCACATGTTGGGTGAGTTGCAATGCATATCATTGCACTCGCTGAAATATGCAGGCAAATAGCAGCGGTATATCACTTCCTAGGGTACATTTGGTTTATTTAAATGTAAGCTGATCTGAAACTTACTTTAGTGTTGTTTTTTCTTCTTCCCCACGGGGATCTACAGAAAGAGAAACAAAGAGGATAACGGAGCTGCTTTATTAAATGTGCCCAGTTCAGCGGGATCCTATTGGATATGTGACCTTGACTCTCCTCCACCTCTTGTGAAAACAGATGATGGTTACAAAATCTTTTTTTTTTTCCTCTGACACTGCTTCATATCTTCTTTCAAAGAATTCGATTTTCCTTTCTTGACCCTAACAGAACACAGTGGCACGATGTTACGACACATTCGGTGCAGCGTGCATGCTGCATGACTGTAAAAACGACACTCTAATCTCGTATAGAATGTGAAAGAGACCTGCTGAGCCCTACCGCCTGCTAATTCACAAACTGTTTTAAACACAGACAAAAGTCTGCCCAGGAAATACAGGCCTTACACTCTAGTAGTAGCTTCCGGTGGCTATACATATTTCCACCTTCTGCTTTTTACAGACATTTATAGCTAACACCTGTCCAGCACCTGGCAAATCAAACTGAAAATAGCTCAGGGTTCCTCCTGGTCTTGACTTGTATACACCCCTCCTTGTGTGGATGGCCAACACCATTTTGCTGAGGGCCTCGTGGTTACTGGTGCAAGCTAGCCAACAGGCGAAACAGGCCTTCAAATACCATGGGGTCAGCTCTATGTTCCCACAGCCAAATGGTCCCACAGCTCATTCCTGCTGCGTCATATTTTTAAGATGTCATTCAAATATAGGCCCTATGTTCCACAACTCCATGTTGCCACATTTCTGAGTAAAAAGTGATGTGGGACCAATGGACAGTGGGAACATAGACACGCTCCCAATACCATCAAAGGGCCTCAGAGGCATGCCAAACTTGAACATTTTAACTGAAAGTGTTGAGTTTTGGTCAAAGGGCTCAAACAAGGTCTAGAAATGCCCCCTGATTATTGGTTGGGTTTAATGCTCCTGAAAGATGGAGCAGTGGTAGCCCTCTCACCTAGTTGGCACTGAGGCGGGGGCATACCACAGAGTGCACAATGGCGTGACAATGGTCCCAGCTTTACCCTGGTCTCCGGCCAGCAAGAGGTTCACCTTTACTACTTATGAATTGCAGGTCCTTTTTTTTGCTTTTGAGAGTACCACAAGTATAGACACCTGTTGCCATGGTTTTGCACTGACTTTAGGAGAATACTGCTAGTTTGAATAGCACACGGTAAAGGTTTCATGGAACCAGGGCAACTCTCTTTTGATACTGCAGTCATATTGTGCCATTTGCTGAAAAGTAGACAGGCTTAGAGGTCACAGTAAAGCAAAAGAAGTAAAGAACAAATTGAAACAACGGCGGGAAAACTGTTCAGCTCTAGAAGGAAACTCGCACAAGTTTAAGATAGCTCACCCCTAATCAGCAGCACAATCCTCTGCCATTAGCTTGCTTCACGTCATGCTTGTGCAAGATAGTGAGGGTGTATCTAGGTACACGCCCTGCCTCACCAGAAAAAAACTAACCTCTTATAATAAGATTAAACTGCAGCTCATATTTCAAGCTGAGAAGATGAATATTCCAGAGAATATAACAAGACAATTTACATCCGCAACGTGGTGAGAGATCGTCCGGAACTAGTGTAGCAATAATACTACTATCACTGTGGGAACCGGGAGAGCGCATTTGGCATTTTGGCATCCCCCCCCCACCCATCACACACACACAGCACACCAAAATTAACACTCTCAAAATGTTATCAGTTAGTAGTGGAAACGCAGACTCCTCAGCTTTCTGAGGACAAGGTTATTCTTCAGTGAGCCAGCCACTTCTTTGACGTCACGTCAGCCCCTATCACACACCTGTCTATTGTTTTAAACATGGCAGATACTTAGCATGCACATTGTAGTCATAACTGAATGCGACTTCATTGTTTGGTACAATTGTATCCTTTTCCAGTGGAAATAATATAGTGATCCAAATCCTCAAATGTGCTGACATGCTTTGTTCACATTATTGTGTGTACACCACTCACAATATTGGCAGTGCACCAACTAAAACGAAACTTGTTACATTACGTGTTCCTTTCAGGAAAATGTGCCGTGCAACTTATATTAGAAGAAGGATAATGCAAACATTAATATTGTGACATTGTCTTCATATTCAGTTATCAATACAATTTTTCTACATGTTTATTTGATCACACAAAATACACTATGCCATGCTTATTCTGATAGCTTATTGTTAAAACTAGCCTGTATAAAACATTTCAGGACCATGGTCAGTTCCAGTGTTCTATTTACTAAAAACAGAAAACTAGTTAATCGGACAAAAAACAAAAACGCTGGAATATTTCATTACTTCAGGAGAATTATTTGTGGTTTGTTGCCACAGAATATCTAAAATGTGAAGAGACTATACATTCTTCAATTGGATCTTGTGAACATTTGTGGAAACTGTGAGAATAATTCTTAGACTTAGTCCACCTATCTTATAAGTTTCACAACAAATGGCAAACCTATTGCTAAAGAAAGATTAAACATGTTTGGTAGTAACCAATTACACTGGCAGTTGTCAACACATTTGGCTGTTATAGTTTCCACGAAGTCTGACCAGAAGTTGGAAATAATATGTACATATAGTCCATAATAAGTGCAATACAAAGAAAATGCCTTGCACTTCTAAATTAGCGGCAACAGAGGCTGTAGTGTGGAGACTGTAGTCACTGGGTCTAGTCTGGCACACTAACCTGGTATGAGAGGTCAGTGAATGATTAAAGATGGCTGGATCACTATAGTGTATTAAATATTCGGAGGAAACCAGGGAATTTCTAGTTGTGCAACGTTTCTGGAAAGCTTATAGCAAAGGGTTAACCACTGTACTTACCTTAACTAGCCCTATATTCTCCCCAAATTGGCACAGACCCTTAATCCTGGTGGGAACATGGTGGGGATTTCAAACCCCATGTCATCATGTGATGGTCACATTGGATTTCACAACTGCGCCGTTGCTACACTCTTCAGCAGAAGTAATGTGTAGATCTAGGCGTATGTGCAGGGAACTAACCTATTCTGAATTAAGTATAATACCTGTTTAACGACATGTAATTATAATACATGTACAACGACATGTACAATACACGCGCAACACACTTAAATAGCAAAAGTACACTAATTGCAATATTCAATTTCTCTCTCTCTCTCTCTCTCTCTCTCTCTCTCTCTCTCTCTCTCTCTCTCTCTCTCTCTCTCTCTCACACACACACACACACACACACACACACACACACACACACACACACACACACACACACACTTTTTAATGAAATGCCTTTGTGTGATATGTAAGATGCCAAGTGCACCTGTTGCACAGATACCAGCTCTCTGTGCGACTTCCTGTTCCAAACAGGTAAATTAGGTTCATTCAGAGATACTATATTACTTTTCAGCCACCAGACGTTCTCCAGAGCGGGGAACCTTGGCAGTTAAATGAGATAAAATGAACATACTGGTGACGGTCAAAATCTGACAAATTATTTGGCCCGTTCAAACCAGGCAGACACCAATCAAGTCAATGGATACCCTACACTTTAGCGTCGCGACTCATAGGCTATGTATGTCAAGGACAAGGTCAGTAAGTGCATTACTCGACCACACGTGCCATAACATTGACGCTACCTCAAAGGCTGCCAATGCTACTGACTGCTGGGAAACACATATTATTGAAACATTTCAAACAACCGGCACCGACAGCGCGAGCGAGTGTCTATGCCATTCGAACAAATCTGGCATAGCCAATGTTCTCTCAGAATTAAATGTCTTCACGTGGTGCCGGTACTCTTCTGAGCATGACCGTGCGCCAACTGAACGAACGACCATTCCAACCACATTGCAACTTCAGCGTTAAAAATGTTAATTATCATCTTTTCATATTAATTACCACGAGTTTAAAAGACCACGCAACTTACCAGCGCGCACGTTCTACCTCGCCAGTGCGTCCGCGGTGCTCACACACTCCTTCTGTTGACCTACCCAAGCTTGACTCCCACTTCGGCATGCAGACCTTCAGCGTGTGCTTTACGTCACTCATCGTCATTTCCGTGGTGGTCCAGAGCGCCCAGTTATTAAGGTACTGTCAAGTGCCCCCCACATGTAGCCCCCCTTTTTTTAACCACGTTTGCTGCGTAAAACGGGATTTGAATTGGGATTAGAGTTGTAATGCAACTAAATCCACGTGCTCCTTCTTTAATCGGCTGTCATGGTTGACTTTACGCGTACTGCTACGGTAACATGTTATGTTCACATCGTATAACGATGTCATAAAAATGGTCAGAAATGCCGGACTCGACTTGGGACTGGGGTCATTTTTCTCACCTTGGATAACCCCATTAGGCTATGCCGCCTTCAGAGTTCCGAATAGAGAGACCGATAGCCTATTTATGGCAGCCTAATCAGTTTGGATATATTATTATTATTAGACATTTATAATTACAATAATAATAATAATAATAATAATAATTATTATTATTATTATTATTATTATTATTATTATTATTATTATTATTATTATTATTTGTAGACTTAAAGGACTGAAATACTATTTCATTCAGTTGACTTGGCCAATACTGAAATACTATTTCACTATTCAGTTGACTTGGTCAAATATTTTCGAACGTCTTCATCTTCATTTTAAAGGAAAACTTAATCATCGGGTTGTCTTAACGGAGGGGTGGGGGTGGTCAAAGTTGCTCATTCAGCATGTCCATGTTCTTGTTGGACTATTCAGAAGTGGAGCAAAAATCAAAGCCAAAATCAACCGGACAGACCAATGCCACCTGTAAAAATACTGTGAAGGCTTTACTGTATTCTGAATCTGCACTTAGCAGATTTTTGTAGGAAAGGATTGTTTAGAAAAATATAAAACAGGGAAATGTAGGCTATTGGTAAGGAAAATGAGTCCAAAATCAAGTGCTGGCTTTAGTGCTGCTGGCTTTGGTGTAGGCCTATGGTTATTAGGCCTACATGATATAGTGTTAATCTAACAGAGAGAATGAGTTAAACATGGCTTCATTAGTTCCCTAAAAACCCTTGAGAATACATTTAGCAGTCTCCAACCTCAGCAAATGCAAGTAAATGAACTGTAATAAATGGTTGTTGTAGTAGCTGCATTTTCTGCACAGGAATCTGAGACTCCTAGTGTTGTTGGCATGCCAACGACATTTGTTTCTTCCTCCCCTTTCAGTCAGAAACAACATTTCTATTCTTTTCTATTCAGATTTCTAGTGAGATCTGCTTGTATAAACCAGTGTTTCTCTAAATGGTTCTTCCGTGCAAAAGATTTAAGTTTAAAAAAGCCAATCCAAACTAAAAATGAATGTGAAATCGTCTCACAAATGAGTCCGCAATAGGCTTAAACTGCCAATCAAACTGTAGGCCTAGCCGCTGGTAGATTAGGTTCCTTATTCAGACACAAACGAAGCGATATCCAAGTCCTCATGAGGTTTGTATCATATACAAAAATCCATGCTTGTGAGACTGATTTAGAAGGTAAGCATAGACAAATTATGACAACATGCTTTTTCCCATGGGATAGGCTATTCAACATGGACCAACCAGTCAATGCTCCTCATTGAAATGTGTATGCTTTTAGCTACCCTTAAAACACAGTATCATCAAAAGATCACCTGGATGCCACCTGCACACCTGCAAAACCCCCAACAGATCGCTGAGACAGTCAACACTGTGCTAATCCTAAACTTGGCTTAAGTTATAACAGAACGGCTTTGGTTCACACAGATCAGAGGGTAAACCTTGCGCTTTTTTTTCTCCGCATTTATATATCAATAATTACTTACAGTGACAACAAACAAGTGGTTATTACAGAGGTAAAATCCTTTTGACTGATGGACAGACCACACATCCAACTCTGTGAGAAATTTCACCTCTTTGCTCGATGAACTGTTGGCAAAAATGGCAATGTCAGTTTGTATCAAAACATAAGCAGATCAGAAAGTGAACTGCAGTAGCTGTTCTACTGTATAAACATTTATATACACAGCCTGTCTGAAAAAAAAACAGTCATCACCCAAAAATGGTCACTCACTCTAATATTCCCAGACCTCAACCTCAATTAGAATCTTTGGGGTGTGCTGAAGACTTTGCACAGCAGGGTCTACTATCATTAATATCCTCCAACATCTTAAAATCTTAACGCAACACTATTTGGAAATACAGTAAGTCCAGACATTGCAGAAGCTTATTGAAATAATGCCACAGCAAATGTGTTCTGACTCACATTTGAACTTACCTGCCATCCCATTCCTAACCCGTATGGGTAAACTACAATATGATATCGGTCCACTTTCTGAAGCTATTACAGCTGCAACTGACCCGGGAAGGCTGCCCACAAGGTTGAGCAGTATGCACTGTAAAATGGCAGGTTTCCTCAAAGAACCCTCAATTGGTTCATGGAGGAAGAACCTAAAAGTTCTTGGAAGAACCCCAAGGTTCCCCAGAGAGGCCTTAGGCCCTCCACACATCGGTTCTGACAGCACTGCAGAGCACTTTCACTTTCGAGTTTCCAACACAATTCTGACCCCTGCACACAATTTCACCACATCAGAGCATGGATAGTCAATGGGTGGCTCAGAAAGTCGACCACCTATTTGCACTCTGCGCCTCAGCATCCGCTGACCCCCCTCCATCAGTTCAGTTTTAGTCTACCACTTTGTGGCTGAGTGGCTATTTTTCTAAAACTCTTCCATTGTCTTATAACAAAGCTGACAGTTGACTGTGGAGTACTTACTGTAGGAGCGAGGAAATTTCTTCTTCTTTAAAAAAAATTTGTTTGGTCTTTTTCAAATTCGACAGTGTGAGAGGTGGACAGGAAGCGAATTGGGAGAGAGACGGGGAAGGGTCGGCAAAGGACCCGGGTCGAGAATTGAGAAAAGTGCCCTACCGGTGGGCCACGGCAGGGCCAGGAGCGAGGAAATGTCATGGCTAGATTTGTGGCACAGGTGGCATTATGACAGTTCCACACTGGAATTCACTGAGCTCCTGAGAGCAGCCTATTCTTTCACAATGTTTGTAAAAACAGTCTGCATTGCTTGGAGCTTTATTTTATGCACCTTTGGTCAGACCTTTTGGTAATATAGGTCTAGTGTATTACAGTGTTTTTTTGAGACAACTTTTTTTGAACAGGCTGTGTATTTAGTGTGACATAAATGACATGGGTTCTAAATTTTTGTTTTCTCCTGACTGCGAGAAACTAGCTGCGCACAACTCAACCTCTGATTGTTGGAAACCGCTGTCGGTCAAAAAATTAGCTCGCGTGGTTGGCTGCCAGTGTCTTGCCCCTCTTCACAACACCGTGGTGATAAACAAAAAAAACCATCTATAGTAAGTGAGGTTTTCTATTGTTGTCAGCAATACATTAGGGTGGGACGTCATGAGAAGTCATCACCTGCAGCAGCAGCACACTGACCAGTGTTTGATACGATGAAAATATCTTCCAGTTTCATTAAGTCTACTGTAACTTTTGGAGTTCACAGTAGACATCTTTTTATGAACCAATCATGTGGCCACTATATGTGTCACTCTGTCTGGATACCCTTGTGTCATTTCATTGCACAATATTTTATCAGCTCCTCCACACCTTCCCTAGTCTTCAACTGAAAGGTTGAAGCCTACACTTATCTACTGTGCGCACACGGTCAGTTGCAAAAGCGCCTAAGAATAAGTGTGTTCAGGGAGGGAGAGAGAGAGAGAGAGAGAGAGAGAGAGAGAGAGAGAGAGAGAGAGAGAGAGAGAGAGTGTGTGTGTGTGTGTGTGACTGTGTGTGTGTGTGTGTGTGTGTGTGTGTGTGTGTGTGTGTGTGGTGTGTGTGTGTGTGTGTGTGTGTGTGTGTGTGTGTGTGCGCGCGCGTGTGTGTGTGTGTGTGTGTGTGTGTGTGTGTGTGTGTGTGTGTGTGTGTGTGTGTGTGTGTGTGTGTGTGTGTGTGTGTGTGCGTGTGCGAGAGAGAGAGAGTAAAGGAAGTATGAATAATCCCATGATAATGTGTTCTTAAGATGAACGAAAACAATCCCCAAATTTACTTACAAAATAAATCAGGTATAATGAAGGTTTTACATTGCTCTAGATCTTGTAAATATCCAGATTGCTTATAACCATTTCCTCCCTCTCTGTACCTTACAGTCCTATAATTACAGTGTACCTAATCCCCCCTTCCCCCAGATATCGTACACACATATAGCCTACAGTTGGTTCAAAGGGCATTTCCCCAGGGAAAAAATGTGTGCCTCTTCTCTCAGTTGCGTTGGTGAAAAGCAACAAAAAAACCCTTCTCTAAGAACTCTGCTGCCCCTCTTGTGCGAGCTATGGCCTGCCCTAACCTCTCGCGGTGGGACTCTGGCATATTATGAACACAGACACACACGGCCAACAACACTGTGGAAACTTCAACAGTCAAGTCTGAGAAGGCATATTTACAGCTGTTAACCATGCACATCTCCTCTGCATACCCACCCAAACCAAGCAGGTTGCCGTCGCATGTGCCTGCTCACTTTAGAACATGAATATATTAGCAGACTAATGTTTTTCAATATTCTCTTTTCCAAAGGAAATACATAAGATCTGCAGGTGTTGTTAGTAGGAGGCAAACCTACGGCGTACACTGTCTTCCTAAACCATCTGTTCAGTTATGCTCCTTGCAGTTAGAGGTAGTTGTTGCCATGGCTTCATGAAGTAAGTACAATGGTAAAGGTTAGCTTGGAGGTAGGGAGTCTTACTTGACAGTCTTAAATTACACCAGTTGAGGTCATTTATATAACTGACTGGGAAAACACTGAAACTAAAATTGGACTTAGATGAGTAGTCATATTCAACTTGTTTCTTTACAGAATTCATGCTGCCCATTTACAAATGTTACCTTTTTCACAAACACCACCATCAAATTCTAAGTATTCATTATGACTGGGAAAATTGCACTTTTCATACATGAAAAGGTAAATCTTCTCCATGTCTGCCATTTTGAATTCCTGGAAACATTTTTTACATGTTTTTAGGGCTTCTTTCCTTTAATTTTTCGACGGGACGGTTTAGGAGTGACAGGAAATGAGAGGGGAGAGAGAGATGGGGAAGGATCGCCAAATGACCCTGTCCGGAATCGAGTTCAGTCACCAGTGTAGTAACCCAGTGTGCTACCGTTAGGCCACAGCTCTAATATTCTCTAAATATTTGTATCTGCAAAACTTACTGTACTTTGGTCATACTAGTAAATATTATTTTATAATTTAGTACATATTTATGAAAAGATAAAATTAGGTAATAGACAGCAGAGTTTTGATGATCGGCATAGTAGCATAGTTGTTACCTACTTCAGACACCATGCTACACAATGCTTAAACCCAGCAAGAGAGAGAGAGAGGGGGGGGGGGGTGCCTCACTGTCTACCTGACTGTCTGTAGATGGTTGCCATTTAGGTCATTAAGTTATGCATTGTCTGACCTGATATCTGCAAAAATTGCATATGTGCTTGACCAACCCCTATGACCCTATAACAGAATGAAATAGGCGGATTGAGCTAATTCCACAACTAGATATGGCTCCTAATGCCAGTAGGTATGTGGCAAAAAAAAAACAGCCAGCCTTGTGTGTGGGTTTGCTGTGTCACAAAACATTACGCAAAGTACGTTGTTTTGTAAAAGAAAAACAAATGAACAATAAAGGAATTTGAGAGGGAAATGTTGTAGACTGATGAAAGTTCACAGATAAGGTAACATTAACCCCTATTTATGTGTTCCTGTCTTCCTTGGTCATCCATTACACTCAGTTAAACAAACTTCAGGCTATAAAAACCCAAGTGTCCAATGGCAGAGGGTGGACATAGGATGATGCAATCCACAGCCAAATTGTAAGTAACCATGTAGCGTGGTTGGTAGATAAGTATTTCACCTCCCTTGGTCAGAAAGTAGTGGAGTATCAATTTGCGTCATGTTGCAGATGCTGCATACTGCTCAGATACATTATCAGCACCACCACACACTAGCAGTTCGAGGAAACGTCTGCACCATGGCGTTAAATGGAGCCAGGCCGCACGTCTGCTTCCGAGTTAGCAGCACACTGCATTCGGCAGACCTGTTCAAGTTATTCATTAGAATTTTGATCTTTGAAGTTTGATCTTTGAATTAAACAGTCTTCAAAACACAACTGTTTAACCCATTTTAGACTACGCCACCTGCAAAAAACACCTCCTAAATGCCTAAGCTCCTTTTTTTGAAAAAGGTTCCATTTGCCTATTAAAAAATATCTCAGCCTCTGAAGCACATAAAAACATGAAATAAGTTGTATTTAAAAAGCTAGGACCCTCGTCTTGCATTGGAATGTATTCATTCAGCTGTAACATATCCATATTTTTGATGAAAAAAACTCAAATCTCAAGAGCCTGAATGCATTGTATATATTGCACCAGGCGCTAAAGGTCAAACAACGACTGTTTCTCAATGTCAAGTGTTCTTGCTAGGACGTGAATATGCCTAGTGATTGGATATTCCGCGGAGTTCACCAAAGAGTATCCAATCACTGGGCGTTTCACGTCCTAGCAAGACTAGAACACTTGACATTGAGAAACAGTGAACGTATGCTGTACGCAGCTTTAGACTAGAAACGGTTAAATGGCTTTGTACAGTATGCATGAGGAGGCTGGGTGGGAGTGTCTACAGGTCTATGTGTGAGCTGGGTGGGTGAGAGGGATGTTGCAAAAGCATATTTGTTCTATTTTCCTTCAGCTTGAATATATCATATATTGTGCTTCCAAATACCTGTGGTTTGAATATCTTAGGGGTCCAGTTCACTAATAAACTGAAATAGTTTGTTAATGTCAGCCTGGTGCAGAAATGTGTGCACAAAGAGTGTGCACAAAATACGCAATTGAAATGGAAATGAAAGGTTCTGATGTACTACCCAACAAACTTTATATTTTTTAATGTGAAATAGCCTATATCATAAAAAAGAATTTCAGTCACATTCTGGAAATGTTCAGTAGACCTATTAATGTACTGGATGATCTTTCAGCAAGATGATGAAACCGCTTATGACAAAACACATTTTTCAACATGACTAGGCATTTTACGCAATATAATTTTCGGAAATGGCATAGATATAATAGTTTTCTTTATTATGGTGTCTAAAATGCCTTGTTGGTTTCTTCTTCTGTTGTTGGATTTCTCTTTGTAAGATAGGATGTAAATTCCCTGCAGGCATGCAGAATATGCACATACAACCATCTGCATGAGGTCATAATAGCCAAGTGAAGAGGAGGGGACAAACCGTCCAATCAGAGCAGCAGCCTCTGTAATGACTGGAATGGAATGAGGGGGGTAGCCAGGGTTGGACTGGGGGGGCGAGAGGGATAGGGCCCGGGCACTTTTGGCTTAAAGGGGCCCCTCATAATTAGCGGCGCAGAACTGACTCTCCGGTGGGACCTGCACCCTCATGGGCCCATGGGGGTGTGGGGCCCACAGGGAAATGCAGACTATGCCAGATGGCCAGTCCAGCCCTGGGGGTAGCAACCTGCTGCTGTTAAACACGTACAGCTCTCCAGACAGGCACCTCATGTGAGCAGGGGGAGAAATTCGACTTCCAAGCCGTTAACATTGGCAAAGAGAATTATGAGCACCGATACAAAAGCCCAAATGGCTGTCATGGCAATGGCAAGCTTGTGGCCTTGCTGCCCAGCTGGACAGAGTTGCCCAGCTGGACAGAGTGACTTACTGTCCAGACCAGGGGTGGACTGAAAGGCCATATTTCTTTGTGTGTGTGTGTGTGTGTGTGTGTGTGTGTGTGTGTGTGTGTGTGTGTGTGTGTGTGTGTGTGTGTGTGTGTGTGTGTGTGTGTGTGTGTAGTAGTAGTAGTAGTACAGTACATGTAAATACCAATAGGCCCCTACTTGGTATTTACATGTATTGCTATGTAGGCCTATGTTTCTTGTGCACTTTCTAAACCATGAAGCCTATGCATGCATGTGCGTGCGTGGCCGGTCACTGAAACAAACCTAGAACACCTGTCTCGCTCTGACATGTGAATGTTCATGTCATAGGTCTAAACAAGTGTTTTAGTGTGCTGCACAGCCAGACTCTCCAGTCTCCACAACACATCCACAATTGGTCTCGAAAACAGGGGCGGCCGTTTTAAAGGCAGTGGTCATAACTAAGTAGGCCTACCAAAACCTCAGAGCCATTGGTAAGGAGAAGGCGGAGGAGAGGGGAATGGAGAGAGGAGAGGAGAGGAGGATGGTCTCAGGCCTAGGGCCATGGGCTGAAAGAAACCTCTCTGCTGGGGTGGGCCACTCCGCCTTTGGAACATCACGCCTGTAGATGGCAGTAGGCAACTTAACGGTGCTTGCGGCACATATGATTTCCGTCCTAGGGGAAGAAGAAGTCGTGTATGATGGTTGCTGGAAGACCTTGAAGTTCCTCTGATAAATGTGTATGTTACTTAACTGTGTTCTTATCCTATGACTAATATATTATTTTTTCAGTGGAGATGTTTGTGTAATGTGTCCAAATGTTTCGTTCCAAACAGGCTCGCCATGGTGCTTGGACGCCTCCTCCACGCTCTGATAAACAACGCACAACTGGTGGAGAAACTAGCGGAGTCCAGACCCATCAGACGTGCAGCTCAGATCACGGCTTTTGCTATTACAAAAGCTCAGATTGCAGGAAAGGATGCCACATCGAAGCTACTGAAATCAGACACACTTCGCCAGATGAAAGACGAAGCGGGGAGAGTGCCGACGGATTTTGGAGAGATGGGACGAAAAGCCGGACGAATTCGAGACAGCTTCGTTCGAGAAGTGAGGGAAGGAATGAGGGACGCTTCACGACAAATTAAAAACAAGGACAAATGACACAGTCCGTACTCTGTCGATAAAGCGATGGACTATCACCTCAGGAAGCGGTTGTTTAATTTATCCCACGTGTCATTGTTGCAGTGTCCTGATATTTATGGATGACGGTTTGCTGTCAGGATTGAAGCCAATTGGATTAGTAATAAAACTTCATCTGAAAATCACTTCTGACATAATGTGTCTTGATACGTAGGTTAGGCTACTGTATTGTGTGATGTTTAGTGTAGCCTACTGTCCCAAAGGCCCTGCTTGGGCCTAGTTCATGATATCCAGCATAGGCTCTATGTATTGTAGGCCAATCTTTGTTATCCAAAGGTCAAAAGTCACGAGTAGCTAAGGTTTTTGTCCATTCAGTTCCTCTACATATATATATTTTTTTTACAATCCTACTTATAGGCATGTGTTTGAGCAAAATGAACATTGTTTTTTTTTATTGTATGAACTACTGACATTTCCTCAGAATTTCAAATGTAGCCTATACAGGGCAGTCATGGGTAAGCGGTTAGGATGTCAGACTTGTATCCCAAAGGTTGCCGGTTCAACTCCCGAGCCCTGTTGGTGGGGGAGTAATTAACAAGTGCTCTGCCTCATCCTCCTCTATGACTGAGGTACCCTGAGTATGGTGCTGTCCTGCCACACTGCTACCTTGGAGTGCCATTGGGGACTGCCCCCTTGCACGGGTGAGGCATAAATACACTTCCGTTCTGTGCACTGTGCGCTGTGCAGTGCTGTCACATAAAATGGGAGTTGGAGTTTCCCAGTTGCACTTTCACGTGTTGGCATGTAGAGCTTTTATTTGCAGAAAATAACAAATGGTCCAAAATAACAATGATGCAATGTTTTCATACCTCAAAAAGGCAAAGAAAGTTAGATGATATTCACTGTAAAACAACATAATAGTTATGTTTTAACTTGGGAAGAGTTCAGGTATCAATATCTGGTGTAATAAGCCTGATTTTTAATCACAGCTTTCATGCGGTTTAGCATGCTTTCCATCAGTCTTTCACACTGTTCTTGGATGACTTTTTTTCCTGGTGCAAGAATTCATGTCTCTGAGCTTGGGTTGGTGGCTTCTGACCATCCACCTTCCTCTTGGATCATATTCCAGAGGCTTTCAATGTGTCTCAGGGCTGGAGTTTGGGCTGGCCATGACAGCCAGGGCATTGAAGCAATGGACTGTCACCTCAGGAAGCGGGAGGTTAAGGAGATGGGCTTTAGATCAGAGGATTGCAGGTTCAAAACCCCACGCTTACCACTCCACACTCCATGGCTGAGGTGCCCTTGAGCAAGGCACCTCAGCCCACACTGTTCCAGGGACTGTGACCAATAGCCTGTACTTGAAAAAGAAATGTAATGTAATTGATCTGGTGGTTCTCCATCCACACCGTAATTGCCCAACCTGCGTGGCTTGGAGCACTGTCCTGCTCCTATCACCAAATACTCGAATGCTTAGGGTGCTACAGTTGTACAGGGCCACTTATTTGTGTAAAAGATAGGTATACTGTATATAAGTATATGACAATATTTTTATTACTATTGCACTACTAAAGCTTATTAGATTAAAATAAGTTAGGTACCAATGCCAAACATGACTGTTTTAGAAGGCATTATAGATGCCATTAGGTGTGGGTTATGTTAAGGGGGTGTGGGTTATGTTTTATTTGAAAGAAATTAGTTTAAAAATGTGTTTAATTGGATATCAAACATGCTGTGTTTGCACATAAGGAAATGCAACTGCTTTTCTATGGAGATGGCCTACAATGTCATTTTAAAAAATCCTCAAGGGTGACAGAGCGACACCTGTCTGATTCTTTAACTACTGTACCATACACCACCTAAACTGTGATGTATGCAAAAAAATTGCATTTGTCCCCTACTTTACGCCTTTAACCTACCGTATGTTCCACTGGACTATGCATACCAAGGTTTGTGTTGTAGCAGTGTCTATACAGCTGATTAACCAAGGTGCACTCCACTCCAGAGAAATAACTTTGAAACTACATTACTGTAATACATATATGTATACGCATGTTCTACACATGTCTACATGTTCTCTACATATTTCAGTCTTCATCAGTGGCATTAAAATACCCGTCACAGATCAAGAGATTTTAGATGTCAACATTGGGTAAAATGTTACCACTGCAAGGCTGAACAAAGTTCGACCTGCTACTGTAAAAAGAAAAAAAAATCTCATCAAAGTTAATTTCTTGGATGAGATGAGATTATCATTAATGATGAGATTAACATGGCTTATTCAACATCCTCATGTAGAATTTTGGTATTATATTTTCTTTCTTAATGTTTCATTATTGCTGTATGATGTTCCTCAACATGTCTGTAAATGTCTGTAGATACGTTTCAGAAAAGAAGTCACACTGAAACTGAGCTGTATGAGAAAGATTTTTTTATTTGTTGAATTAGCCGTTCTCCTCTTTTTGATCAATGGAATGAATTAGATCAGTAGGTTATTTACATGTTCCAGTCCCAAAGTGTCCCTAGAAAGTGGAGGTGAGGTGGTAGAAGAGGCAGTCTTAGTGTAGAAAACAATCATCTCTGAAAAGACCTGACAGGGCTTCCTCCGCTGGACGGTTTATAAAACAATAGAGGAAGAAAAAAAATACAAGGAAGAAAATAAACAAAAATGTCTTTGAACTTCCAGCTTACATGAAGACCAGCACCCACCTGACACCACAGGAAATAACAGCCTTTCAGAAAAAACAAAACAAAAGAAAACATGTTCCAATACTGGAACTCGCCCTTATATAAAGATGGTTTGCAATGGGTAGGTGTGCGAACAGGAAAAAAATCTTGCATTTCATTTGCCTTCTTGCACAAGGAAAGAACATTTAGCTGTAGCGTGGGTGATTCACAGGAGCTGAGATAGAGGCAGAGAGGAGAAGGAGAACTAGCTGCCAGAGTAGCGCTAGGTGGGACTGCTTTCTACCCAAAACTATGTGACTGTACCACGAGTCTCCAAGACATGCTTTCAAACAGGACCTTCCTACTTTTTTTTATTTTCCTGTTTGTTTTAGTACACTTAAAAAGAGGGGAAATAAATGACAAAAAAGAAGGTGGTAAAAGGAAAAAAATATATTCATATTTAAAGATATTTAATTATTTTTCAATGATTATAGGTTTTACAATGTAGAGAAAATAATTCCCATCGTAGTAGTGCTTACGTAAATCTCAATATAGACTTTCATTATAACAAAATAGGCAGTTTATGGAGGGCTAAATATCTGTTAAAATCTCATTGTACAATAAATTCTTTAATGTACTAGAACTATCCGCCCATGAAACTTGGGACACCTTTTTCAAAAATGGCAGTTCCTTACTTATGTAGATGTATTATGTTCCTAATGTAACTTGAACAAAAAGTATTGATGTAAGTATAGAGTAATGTAAGACACTGATCATAGCTTTAGAAAAAAAAAACAACTGAGAAACATTCTAACATACGCTGTACCTGTTACCACTGTACAGTAGTATGCAAAAAACAGAAAAAAAAAAAAACAAACAATCGCTTCCTTATACAGATACCTTTATAAGGAGCGAAGATGAGTATGTGAATACAAGTGTTATAAAGAAAAAAAAAACACAACTGGTAAATGTGCTGAAAATCATGGGGTTACGATGGTAAAACATACAACAAAGATCAAAAGGGCAAACAGACATGCTCTTAAAGCTATAACGTGCAAAGTTTTGCTTTGTGTGTTTCTGAAGGTGTATGCATGTGTGTGTCTGTGTGTGGTGTTTTTAGTTTCAAACCTCTATTCTGTATGACCCAATGCCTGAGACTTCCATTCATCATTAAAAAAAGAAAGAAAGAAAGAAAAAAAATAAATGGTAATTTCTTTCCTATCCTTATGAATTTTCCTTATTCTGATTGACCATTTATTTTCCTAGAAAGTGACCGCCCTTAAACATTAAGGAACTGTACCGTTCGAAGAAGAAAACAAAAAAAAGCGCCCTCTCTCTCGTCACCGCTGGTCTGCATGTCCTCTCCCCCCATCCATCCTCTCTTCAAACCAGAAGCAGAGATCATGTAGTACCACAGGGCCCTCTGGAGACACACCTAGTGTGGCGTCAGGGCCGCGCGGAGTAGAGATGAGCTCAGGCTCAACGCCATCTCAAAGAAGAGCAAGAGAGGGCCGTCGTGTGTCACGGGGAGGGAGGCTTGTCAGGTGGGGGGAGGAAAGGAAAGGCAAGGCGTTTTGGATGTTGCGTGCAGACCAGTTCAAACAGAAAATGATCAATAAATTAAGCAAAAAGATTTAAGCTCTGGGGGAGGAGGAAAGGGTGGTGTCGTGCTGCCCCCGCTCATAGCTTCTCCTTGGACTGTACCCATATGTATGGCCCAGACTGCTCCTCGATGATCTGCTTCACTTGATCGTAAATCTCCTCCAGTGTGTCACCTTGGACAATTGCTGAAAAGCAAAGAGGGAAAAAAATAGCCCCATGTGACACAGACATACATTACACTATACAGTGCAAACACTTTTAGGGTCATTAACTGAAAATCTAAGCATCTTTGATAAAGGTTTATTCTATATTCATGTTTAACTCCCAACTCCTGCACCCCTGTACAGCCAGCTGGTCCAGGATAGGCAAGTGCCGAATTACTGCGCACTGCATCCTCCCCTCGGGGGTGCGGACTCCGCACCATGTCAATGGGAGTCACAGCACAATACCGCTGGACTAAAGGACCAGTCCCATAGCCCAGCGCTACCGATACTGTATGAGGCTTTGGGAGGGAGGTTTACTAACGTTCCACGCCAACTCTACTAGTTAGCGTCCGTTACGCAAGCTCACTGACCTGTGAAGTGTTCGGTGAACTCCTGCTCCAGTTTCGTGGCTCTATCGAACGTCTTCCTGCCCTGCTCCTCAGTTAACCGCTTATTCATCTCCCTGACAGGGCAGATAGACGAACACACACACACACGCACACACACACACACAATAAAAGAAGGCAGTCAGGTGATATGCCCAAGTACCTGCGTGTCAGTTATATCATTGCAATATTTACACAAGCAAGCTAACAAACATTCTTCACAAAACCATACCGCTACTGCGTTCCATGGGAATACTTACATGATGTTTTCTACAGATTTTGGTTTGATGAAGATGGCGATGGGATAGAGCACCGCCACTTGCAGTCTCTTGATGGCATTGCCCGACACGTCTAGGATGCAGTGTTTGCCCTGAGCACAGCATGACCAAACCCAGACGTTAAAGAAAGAGGTGAAACAAACAAGTATATGAATAGAGGAATTTTGCACAATTTCTGCAGTTCACGTTACCATAATCTGTAACAACTATGACTAACACCGTGATACTAAACATTTGAGTGTGTTCTTATTTCTTAAGCATGGTCCATAAAAAGCACAAATAATTGTTTCCGGCCACAAGCTATGATTAAATCACCACATGCACCTGGCTTTCAACCAGGTACTGTGTTGTACTTCGCACTACTTAAGTCCATAGCGAATAGAGAATGCCCGACTCCACCCCTTATGCCCACCTTCTCGGCCACCTCTCTGACGGACTGCACGCTCGTGCCATACAAGTGGTTGTTGTACTGGCCCGCCTCGATGAACTTGTGGTCCTGGATGTCCTTCTCCATTTGCTCTCTGGAGATGACGAAGTGGTAATCTCGGCCGTCCACCTCATAGTCTCGCTTTGGTCGGGTTGTATCTGCCACCATGTCAAGTTATGATTAGCCACCATTATTATTATTTTTAAAAAATATATTTTTAGGGCTTTTTTTGCCTTTATTTCCAACAGGATAGTGGAGGAGAGACAGGAAACAAGTGGGGAGAGAGAGACGGGGAAAGATCGGCAAATGACCCGGGCCGGAATCCAACCCGGGTCGTCGCCAGCATAGCAACGTAATTAGGCCACGGCAGGGCCAATTAGCCACCATTATTTAAACTACATTGTCAAACAGAAGTCTGCAGTTGTAAGTGTTTTTAATGCAACAGCTGGAATCATAACAACATACTGTACCTGAACAAACAAAAGAATATAAAACACAGCTAAAAGTATTGAGGAAAATGACTGGGTGTGAATTAACATGGAGGAAGGAGGTACTCACGGGGCACACATGAGCCAAACTTGTCTGGAAACTCTGATATCAGGTCATCATTAACACGGTCTTTCATTGGGCCCAGAATAATCACTGGACGGGTGTAGTTCACTGGAATGCAGGACACAGCCAAGTCAATCCTTTCAAACTGCCAACTACTGTTGAGTGCCACATCAAAGTGCCCTTGTTGCTGGTGAGAAACTCACACACCCCTACCCACCTACTTGTACAGTAGTATTGATATAGCCATACTGTCATTTAGCCGCACTCACTCACCTTCCTGTTGGCTGACTGGCTCATACGACAGCACGTACTCCTCCAGGCCACCTAAAAATACAACAAGGCCACATTTAGATACCGTACATCATCCGGCATTTACAACTGTGCCCCTTTGTAGGCCCTAACATGTGTAGCATCCCTTCATGTCTACATGTGGTGCATGTTTGGCACTACTGTACATGGCCAGTTCTTGAGACTAAAGACAGTTGTGTATAACTGTATATGAATTATAGATGTTTGAAAACATTTGTGAACATAATGGTTGATGCATGCCATGAGTAGGGGTAGAAATCAATGTCTCCATGACGATATGTTTCAATATCGAATTCTTAAGGCAGCGATTCGATTATTTTCGATACTTAAGAATATGATGCGATATGATATGATACGATACAATTCGATTTGATTAAATTTTTTCCATTACTTTTCCACTTCTATTGTGTTATGGAGATGGCAGGAGCCAGCGATTCAATTATTTTCGATACTTAAGAATGCCCCACGATACGCTAAGATTCGATTGCCGGCCGTAGAATACATATCGATTATTATTTACAGCCCTAGTCATGAGGCTGTCATATACTCACATCTGATAGAAGTACTACACTTCGCTCCAAGTCCATAAACTAATCATTTAATAGTCCGTGACCATAGATGTAACAGTGTAACAGCATCACCAGTAACAGAGTGAATGTGTGTGTGTGTAAAACTGTGAATAGGTTAATGCGAAAACAGCAGGAGCATGCCAGAAAACAAGTGCTCCACACGCTGTTAAAACCAAGTGGGTGCTCCTACTGTACGTGCACCGCTACAGAACAGACCAAACTACTACAGTTGTTAACTCCACATGCGCAAGACAAAATATTAGGAGCTGTTTAATAATCCAACATAGGCCAACAGTGTTTAATCAATATGTTCTAATACTAGTTTAGAACATGTTATTTCTGGCTTTGATTAGTAGTTAGTTCAGCATGTTGCATACTGTGATCTAATGTTTTTGTTACGTCTTTCATGCAAATTCAAACAACAATCATGGCCTTCAATAACTCAGTGAGGAGCTTTAGTCCAACACAGCATAAATAATGCACATGTTCAATAAGAGGGTAATGTTCAATTGACAGGATTCTGGGGGTGGACCTCATTAATTTAAACACATTATGATCGTGGCACTGATTGGAGGCCTATTCACACGGAGAAATAGTGTGTGGCTTTGAACTGTGGTCCAGTGAGGCGAGCTGGATATTAATGATCTAGCAGAGCCATCCTGCTACCGAGGCGAGGAGGGACCGACCGGAGAGGGGAAGAGAGAGAGAGAGCACTGTTGCTATGGAAACCCCGGCCGTGGGCAGGCTATGTGGAGTGCTCCCACCACCCCCAGCCCTCCCCTCGCTTGATTGATTTTCAACTTCAATCAGTGTAGTTCTGTGGACGTAGGCTTCTACAGCCTTCGCAGCTCGCCTTCCTGCAGGATTACACATTTGCGTATGCGTGTGTTTTGTCTGTGATAAGCTCTTAAATACACAGTCACAGCATTTATTTTGTACCACCAATTGCATCTATTTTGTACCATTGCAATTAGTGTGTGAGTGAGAAAAAAATCATACATTGTTAGTGAAAACATACAGTATAGGCGGTAGATCGGAGACGGGAGGCATGGAAAAGGAGAGGACAGGATGGTGCGACGACATGTATGGGGCGGAAGATGAGGAAACTTACGGTAACTACTTTCACTATCGCTGGCATTAGAAGTGACATGCTCTGAAATCACAAGGGGAGGATGGATGGTCAGCAGCGAAAACACAAGGACACCCTTACTGTACAGCTGCAGATGAACATCTGAGTCAGGAGAACTCGAGGGAAGCAGTACACAACTTTGACCAGCAGAGGGCCTGCTACAGTAACTGAGACATACTGTAGCTCTGCCTGGGCTGTAGCCTTGCAGCAGCTACAGTACCACACACACTGCCTAGCCAAGCATTAGAGCTTAAGTACTCCCTAACTGACTGACAAGACATGTTCATACACAAACAATATTAAGGCAAAGATGTGCCAATCTGTGTTCAATGTTCACGCGCTCTGAATCTGTGCTAAAATTGACCGTCTTATTGATGCTACTGAGTTGATCTGATTTTCTGATGAAATGACAAAGTGATTTAAATATCAAATGCAAGAAAATTAGACATTTGATGTCATTTAAACACAATCGTGAAATAATGGTAAATAATAAATTATTTACTAGTATCTTAGCCTGGGCAAAATCCCTAGTGCTTCAAAAACAGACGTGTTTTTGAAAGAAGTGTTTTTGCTGTTTATTCATTCATCAGCATGATAGCATTTCAACCTTGCGGTCTTCCTCAGATTCACTAAAAAAACAACACTGGTTGTAGATAATTTATGAAGCGTGTGTTTGTGAGTGAATGAATGAATAAAAAGCAAAGATGAACAAAGAAGTGTGCGAACCTTTAAAAAAAAAAATAAAAAATTACACAAAGCAAGTATGATTGATTGAAAATGCATGCGACCTGGATGACTGGCTGACCAACTAAACAGGCCATACAATTCAGGACAAATGCATACAAATACTGAGCTGCAATAACTTACAATCTGTATGATTCAAACACAGTGGAATAAGAAGTACCCAGAAGACAAACAAACACACTACGCAATCTAAGCTAATTTACTAGCTATAAGGAAGAACTATCTGACTGAAGAATACAGTAGTATGAAGGTGATGCCTGGAGTGGAGGAGATGGTGGGGATGGTGTTAAAACCTTAGGGCCCAGATAGCAAAGTCCACCAGGATGGCCGAGAGCCCAGTAGAGGAGAGGAGAGGAGAGGAGCCCCAGATAGTGAAAGAGTGCCCAGCTCTGCACTACACTGGCCATTCCAACCATGTCAGCACGAGGCCACCACAGGACAGGTCTGGGCTGACACAATGACACAATGTTCATGAGTAATAATGTGTGTGTGTGTGTGTGTGTGTGTGTGTGTGTGTGTGTGTGTGTGTGTGTGTGTGTGTGTGTGTGTGTGTGTGTGTGTGTGTGTGTGTGTGTGTGTGTGTGTGTGTGTGTGTGATGTGAGGCAGTGGAGTGCAGAGGAGTGAAGGACGATGATCTTAGCACAGATATCTATTTGATTCGCTGTAACAGATAGGGAGAGGAGAACAAACAGATAAAACGGGTGAAGAGAGAGAAAATGGGGGGGGGGGGGGGGGGAGTGGAGTAATGTGACTGGGGAAGGAGGGAGGGAGGGAGGGAGGGAGGGAGGGAGCTCTGATGCAGCCCAAAAGAAGGTGTTGACATTGGCAGGGGAAGGGAAGGGTGTGGGGCGGTGGAGCACAAAGCTGAGAGACTTACTCAGGCCTCTTGAGAGCATGTCGTCTGGGTTCTCCTGTGGAGCGGTCAGCAAAAGAAGCACACGAGGGAGAGAACAGAACAGACAACCACAAGAGCACATGTGTTAAACTGGAGCAGGTTTCTGACTGGGGGGAGCAAGCGTTGGGGTTAGGGAGGGGGGGGTGTGACGTGTGAGTGACACCCCCATCCTCCTTCCTTCCTCCGCCAGCACAGTGGACAGACAGCCAACTTTCCAAGGCCAGGTTCAACCGCGCCAGCCAGCTCACTGTGGTTGCTGACGCAGAGGTGCCCGGTTCCCTACCCACTTGCCCTGCTGGTCTGGGCTCCCTGTCCTGTCTCTGCTTGCGTGACTGTACGGTACATGAGGATTCGAGGTGGGGTGGGGTACTGGGTAGAGAGTGGGTGTTGGTTAGCTGCAGAGGGGGGGGGGCGGCGCTCTACTTACGGTCCACATCGCTGGTTTCCAGCTCACTCGCCTCCTTGTTCTTGTAGAAAGGGAACTTTCGGGAAAAGAGGTTCTTTTTACGCTTGTCATTGATTGACTGCTGAAGAGAGAAGGGGAAAGGGAGGAGGGGAGGGAGGGAGGGAGGGATGGAGAGAGGAAGGACAGGGGGGGCAAAAGAAACAAACAAGGAGGAGGGGGAAAAAAAGAGGGATGTCTAATGACCGCATGGAGAAAAAAAATGAAAAGATGAAAACCCGTCACCTGAGACACTGGCTCTAGGACTCCCCCTGCAGGATGACCATGGACTAGCTACTATAGAATGCTCTGTGCAGCGTTAAACCCCATTCGTCTTCCAGCTGATATGCAGTCTACTGAAGTCAGAGTCTCTGCTTGAGATTTGGCTCATAATCTACGTCTGTAAAATTAGTTAATCAACATTTAAGCTAGTAGCGTTAGTAATGACAAATCTGCTTGTTATGGGTTATGCTACTGGGGCAGTTGAGTTCATGCATTGGTTAACATGGCTTATTTCCAAACCACACACTTGCAGAGGGGGAGCCCAGAGAGAGTGAAGAGTTGGACACGGGGTGAAGAGCAGCCAGGGAACAAGGCAACTGCCACTGCTGTCATACTGGGGCCTATACTACAAAGCTGATTCAGGAGTAAACCAGGTTAAGTTAAGAGGTAAATCATCTAATAGAGGTGTCTTCTACGTGTATTGGATGATTTACCTCTTAACTTAACCTGATTTACTCCTGAACCACCTTTGCAGTATAGGCCCCTGGAGTTACCGGTCCTCCACAGCAATCAGTTAGAGAAGAGTAACATACACATGGCTGAGCATGTGGCAGGAAAGTTTTAGTATTAGTATTAGGTGATGCTGCATACTAGCATGCATGCGCAAAAGATGTAGAAAGAAAGAAGAGTGGACTTATGAGCTTGAGTAGCTTGCTCACCAGGTTGCAGTCAACCATGTGCTACAGTAGTAGTCTTTCCCTAACCAGAAATGTATGCAAGTGGCACAGAAAGCAATGTTAGTTAGTGTGCACATTATTGCATAACAGTGGCCACTCAAGTCAATACTGAATAGGAAAGCTCATAGAGATGAAGGAGAAAAGGCAGATGGTGTGGAGTGGTGTAGAAACAGGAGAAAGAGAGAGGAGCAGAATCAGAGAAGCAGAAAGAGGAGTGGGAGGGAGTAGTAGGAGGTTTTAGGAGGAGGTTTCGGGAGCCACACCGTTGGTTGAGTGAGGGGGCAGAGAGTGGAGCAGAGAGGAGCAGTCCAACATCAATGGCAAGCGTATTCCGTCCTTCATTTTCCTCTCATGCATCTAGTGGTGACTCAGTTGGCAGGTTAGATTGTGTGCAGAGGGAGGGACGGAGGGACGGAGGGAGGGAGGCAGGTCGCTGAGGAGGAGTGGAGTGACCTCCTCGGCTTTTTATGCTTTTTAACAAAATGCGTTTCGTTTTGTTCAGTGCTGTTACTTTACTGAGAGCAAAATAAGGACGGCCAGTTGCGACTTGACACACTCAGCAATGCATGCTGTTAGGCCTGACGAAGGGAGCCATTCATCAGTTAGACTGATTAGGGCAGTAACTCTGTCTGACTGCACCAGAAATAACAGGTGGAGTATCGATAGTTCAACAGATGGTATTAATGACATATTAAATAGCATTAGGACAGACACCTGTTCTAAATATCTTATTTGTATTATGAGTATTAACTGACATCTTGAGTAATAACATCCTGATTTTTTGGTGTAGCTTTTACTTTTTGCTGAGACTGATGCCAAATTTAATCTCATTGTATCTTACCCCGTGCATTGTACTGAAAAAGTAACCTCAATGCATGTAAATAAATGTTATTGTTGTTTCCCAGTAAACAGCCAAGCACAAACACTATTTGTATCTGAAGAAAGACACAATGTCATAGACATCATAATAACGAGCAGAGAGGCCGGTTACCTATTGCAGGTTGTCCAATATACCTAAATATGCCTTAACCTGCTGTGCCCCATCAGTCATCCACATCTAGGGAAGAGCTGTGATGCAGGCTGTCAAATACAGTAGACTAGCTTTCAAGAATCTTTACATGCCTCATGCAGCCACACTCTATTGCTGGAAGCAATGGGAAACAGCTCGTCTTTGCTATAAAACACACTGATTGAATATTCAGAGATAATATAATTGCTTGAGTTGAAATTATGTCTGTAAAGCATATGATTTCTTCTATAAAACACACTTCTTTGATGAACACCAAAAGTATCCTCATCACAATAAAATTAAAATCAGGCATAATATTAAGAATGCTAAGATATTCATGATGAAATAATGTTCATGAATTACAATGCAGTAATTAGACATAAACAAATCTATCTAAATATGTAACTTGTTATTTTACAGATACACTATCATTTCATATTTATCACAATGTTGAAGCACTAAATTGGAAATATTTTTTTCCAAATTCAATATCAAACCAGTATGAACTACAAAATTGTACCAAATGAATGGAAACTCTCTTCATATTTGCACATTGCACTGCATGGTGTGGTGTGATTCACTGACAGCACAATGAAACCGGTATGTCTGGTAGGACTCACCCCTTTGTCTCGTGACTTGGCGTTAAACTTGACCGTCTTTAACCGCGCTCTCTCCTTCTTCTCCACCCTGCAGGGAGACAGTGTTTCCCATGAGCTCGCCTTCATTAAGGTATTTTAATCCCATGCTAATCCCTCCAACTTCACGACAGGGCCCACATACTGTACTTCCATATGTACCAAACATCATTTCACTGGCAAGGACAAAATTGAGGATAGCGTTTTGCTTCTAACACAGCTAGCACAATACCATACCAAATTGACCATTGTGAAAGTACAGTTTATGTTTACAACTAGAGGAATTGTTTACTATGACAGTATTAAGACACAGCGTTCATTCAATGTTTTAGGCATTGCTACCACCCTTGTGGAGAGAAATATAGCACCTACGCTATGTTAACGTGCTGTGAAAGGCAAGCCAGTTAATGACCTGCAAATAAATGCCCTGATTAATGGTAGCATTTGTCACAGGGCAGTGAAGAAATGATTACAGTAAATGTCAATCATAAATGAGGGGAATATACAAAAATGTGCCTTACTAATAAATGCATGAAAATGTTTTCTGAGGTTGTCACCATTTGCCTCGCAGCACTAGACCCATATCTGCAGCAAACAAATCATTTGCCACCTTCCTCAACTTTGTACGCTGCGGGTGTAGTGTGTCTAGGGAATGTATCCATATGTCTAGCACCCAATGTAAGCCAAGGTTTTGGGGTGTCCACTCATACTACTTTGTCAAGTGGTGAAGGGAAGGATCTAGGGAAGTACACGACATATAGCATTCCCTTATGCCCTGATGTCTGATTAAGATCAATGGAATGAGGAGCGAAAAACACTCTTAAAACTCCAAGAATGAGAGCAGTTGTTCACAATTTAACTCTTCGAATAACATGACCTGCACAAATCTTCAGAGGCTTTCTGTCCAGACATTTTGTGGAAAAAAGTTTGCACACTCCTTTGGATTTTTTCTTCTTTGAGTTTTTTTTTTTTCTTTTTATTTATTCACTTTCAAGCATGATGACGTTTCGACCTCTCAGTCTTCCTCAGAATCTGAAAATCTGGAATCTGTGGAAGACCGAGAGGTCGAAACGTCATCATGCTTGCTAGTGAATGAATACAAAGAAAAAAAATTAACTCAAATAAGAAAGAATCCAAAGGACTGTGCAAACCGTTACTTTTTTGTTCAGCACCAGGGATTGTGACTAACCCCACAAGTGCATTATGTCCAGAGTGACATACCTTCTCTTGCTAGGAATGACTCCCAGCTCCTCCACTTCCCCATCAGCCGTCACCTGTCTGGCTTGCCACCACTCATCATCTGATGCGTTCACCACGTGCAGAATGTCCCCGAACTTGAAGTTCAGGCCCTGGCTGGGCAGCCCAGAGTCCTTAGTTTTGTCGTAGTCAAATAGTGCTCTGCAACACAGAAACCACAGCACATTAGTATCAAACTAGATGGCATTCTCGTAGAAAATGCAAAAAAGTGGACTTGCCTTTTGGGACAGATGTTAGCAGTTTTATGGGGGAAATCAAACATGATATCTTAATTTAGCAAAGTAAAACTGTACATCCTGAACTGTTTGGCATACTTAACGAAATTATAGTAGCATAGTTAACATGGGTGCTAACTTAGTGTACAATGACATCAAAACACCATCACTAGGTGTCACAGCCTGAACAAGGGTTAGAATGCAGGACAGAAAACAGTAGAGGAAACAGAATCGAAACTGACTTACAAGAGAAAAACATGGAACTTGTATTGCGTGTATGTGTGGCTGTTGAAATGTTCAAGGCGAGTGTGGTAGCCTACCTGACGTAGAGCGATCTCTTCTGGCTGGTGCGCAGCGACCCCGAGCCCGAACTGATGCTGCTGTTCATCATTTGCTCCCGCAGGTCGTGGATCTTAGCCTCAAACCGGCTGTACTCTGCAGCAACACACAGACACAGGCGCACACGCACAGACAGACAGACAGACAGACACACACACACACGCAGACGCACACACACACAGATGCACACACGTGATTAAAAGTTACATTCTTTGGGTAAGTGTCAGTGTGCTTGCGATGTGGGGGTTTATTAGAATGATTGGGATACTATACATCACTGCAGTGCAAAATGTTTCAAGAAAAAAAGGTGCCGGCCAACACACACACTCCCCTTTGACATACCTTTCATAAATACAGTGGTATAAGAAAGTTTGGGCACCCTTTTGGAAAACCATCCCATCGTTTTATCTCTCGTTGAGCTTTTGAAGCAGCAATTTTATTTCAACTTATGTTAAACCATAGGGAAAGATTGTTATATTGATTTATAGTTGTGATATCACTGTATCTAGTAGTATCCTGCAATTACATTGATTTGATTTTGTAGTCAACAGGTGTTTATATGATTTGGTAGCCAACGTGTATTGCATGACATGTGTTGGCTTAACTTAAGCAAAACTCAGGAACATGTTTTTGAATGACACATTATTTCAGATGACCACAGGACAAGACCCCAAAATGAAAACCTCTTAACCATTTGTGCTTTAATAAGACTACAGACTCTAAAGGCCGATGGAAAAATAAGCTAATGTACGATCATGTACAGACTTATCGGTGTACTGTGTAGATAACAAAAGACTGTATATGGAAAAGGCACATGGGAAAGGGAAAGGCACCAGAACTGATTTGATTGTCAGTGGAAATGACACTGACACATTCATTTCGAAGCACAGCAGCTGGGCAACCAGAACTGGGATTATGGGCTTGTTATGATAGGAAGGCAGTCCAGTCCCAAGTTAAACTACAAGGAATACACACTGCAAATATTCAAAACTGCTGTTTAAAATGTGTAAATGCGACATTACTTTGCTCTGGGTGACGTAACAGTAACATAGCACGTGTATCTCGAGCCATAGCGACCAGTTGACGAGCCATGGTGACCAGCTTAACAACGTTGTAGGAGCGGTGTTGAACAGCTGATTCGAACGCCATTGTTGCGTTGCCCAGAACTTTTTTCCCTGCCTGGAACAAACTCCTTGAACAGCAGCAGGGCACCCAGAACTGAAGCCAAACAAGCACTATGGAGGGATCTCCTGTTGTTGATGTTGCTGCTGCTGCTGCAGCCACAACTATGTACATGGCTGGGGGACACCAGTTATTCTGTTACCCCCACACCACCCTAAACTCACCCCCACCAGGCTGGCTGTGAGGGGCATCTGGTCACTGAGCTGAGCCTATAACGAGTGGCAAGGCAGAAGATCTGCTTCTCTTTTTCTTTTTTCCCTAATGGAAAGAGTGAGTGGACACCGCAAACAACGCAACCTGAGCTGTGGCAGTAGAGAGCAGGGGGGCGCTGACAGAGGAGCGAAGGAGAGGGGAGAGAGAGGAGAGAGGGGGGTAAGGGGTAAAGGACGAGATAGGGGAGGGGAGAGGGAGGCTGAGGGAGGTGGAGAGAAATCGATTAGACATAGAGAGACATAAGGCCCATTTATACCTTACAGTAATTACGGAAACGAACGCTTTCACAATGTTCCGGGGGTCGTTTCATCCGTCAGTTTGTCCGTTGGTCGAGTGCTTAGCAATCCGGTTACTACGGATAAAACGGAGCAATACCAGAGGAATCCGTGGGGGGCAGTGTAGTGAAAAAGACACCAATTCACAAAACTCAACGAAGAAGAGAAGTATTATATCTAAAAGCGATACAAATAGTAAAGGGAATAACCTGTGAGTTTGGGAAAGGGTATATTTCCATTACCATGCTAGCCCAGGTAAAAACATGGCTCATTTGTTTACATTTGGGCTCGGAGGACGCTCGTTTTCCCATCAACAAACCTAAATGGCCAGCATAAACATCATTACACAAATCTTTAAGCTGTTTCAGTGTGTCTGGACATTTTATTTGGGCTAAATAGTTTGTAAAAAACAAACACAAATCTGCCACAGCAACTGTCCATACAGGTACATAGCCAACCGACTCTGCCCTCTAGAGGATTAGGCAACATCAATTTTACGGACAGAGGTATGAATGCAACTCCGGGAGCAACGGTTGGCCAGGAAAGACTAATTTCACCCGGTTCTGTAGTGTATACAAAGGCCTATAGACAGGGACAGCATTCCAATGACTATGAGTATTCACAGAATAATGACTCAATAATGACTGAATAATGACAATGACATCAAGCCAAGAAACAAGGAGAACAGGTAAGACTTGATTTTGTGAGAAGCAAGGGGAATCATAGTAATTGCCATGCCAGACAGGCAGTTTGAAGAACTGGACGAAACAAAGGCTTAGATGGAGAAACGTCAATTTCATGTCTGTAAGAACATTTTATGGCACAAGAAACACTGACATCTCTTGGACCAATAACATTGATGACGGCATACATCAGACCATTGATGCTACACATCAGATGACGACTGACGACAGTAACCAATGGTTCTGGCCCTGCACCACACAGTTAGATGCAACATCAGAATCATCCTAGCATCTCAGGCAGTTTCAAACCATCTCAAAGATAACGGACACTGAAGTCAATGAATCTCTGTTCGGAACCAGATCCACAGCATTAGCAGTCATAAACAACAGTTAACTGTGTACAGTTTACATACTGTATCACCTCCCTGAATGAGAGACACCATATCAGCCATGTACAGTACTTACCCTACAGCGGCAGGAGGCTGGTCCTCCCTGAGGGGCTCAGTGGCTGGCTGTGCAAGCAGGCCCATCTAGCAGTGGCTTCCACTAGACTAGTAATGGTCAGGACCCCAGCTTAGGAACACTGGGCATGCTCACTCTATAGGACACACCCACATTCTCTTCTCCTCATGCTATTCCTCCTCCTCCTCCTCCTCCTCCTCCTCCTCCTCCTCCTCCTACCTTTAGCCCTCCCCTTCAGCAATACTTCTGCACAGAACACTGTCCATTCCATCGATTTGGTCACACTGTATCGCACATGTTAAGTGCTGAGATAACTTAACGGATGTTAATCCTGACCATGCAAGCAAAACCTTGAACAAAATGTTTTAAAACAACTGTGCTTAATATGGCACTTCATCACAATGTTATGGAGGTCTTTCCAATTATTTTTGACATGCTAATTTAAAAAGCATAGCATCATAACAATAATTACCACTAATATCAGTGGCAATAATACATACAATATGATATCTATGTTGATCCACACTTCAAGTGCTTACTCCATATACCAAGATGTGGCAGATGCAGGAAAAATAAACACAGACCAGACCGCCACCTATCTGAGACTAGGTATTTACATGAAGAGAAGCAGAATGATGTAGTGAGACACATAATGGAGTTCGATGTGACTTTGTTCCTCTCCAGGGCCAAACAAACCCACAGTGATGTGTGAAATGCAGACAATCGTTGGGGAATTAACTATACAGCTGCGCGAGTGCAGTGAGGCTAGCACAGCACAGGCTATGCTATACAACACAAGTAGATTACCAGAGACTCAGAATTATATGACTCCCTCAGTTTCCACACATTGGGGCTTGGTAGGTGGCCAGATCAGCTGACAGTTACTGCTGTGGGGGGTTGAGGATGTCAACACTGTATCTGTGATCAGCTCAACACCCGATACCTGCTTATTCTCTCTGACCCCAGCACACCTCCTCTGCCCTTGTTTTTAATTGTTCGTAACTTCAGCTACTAAAGCAGTCAGTAATATGGCACCGTAAGCCAGACTTTCCTCTACTCATCAACAACCGTTGTGGGTATACAGGTACATGGGATGCTACTGTTGGTAGAATGTGTACGTAGATACAGGGGTGTTACAGGTAGGTCTTTCAGGCCCAGAACAGAGCCGGTGCCCGCACCAGTTACGTTCGGCACTAAAGTCAGAGATTCTCTACTCTCTCTGCTAAAGTGCTTATCTGCAAACCTCCCGTGTTCATTCTGGGCTCTGAACTTTTTCCGTACGTGATTGTGTTACCCGGATTAACCTGCTGACGGCCACGGTGTCGTCACGGTTCGCAGAGAAAAACACATTATTTCGCGGTTCGCATTGCGAACCAACTTTCCGGTTTGCGAACGCTACTGTGGCGTGAAAACGACGGACGGTTCGCGATTCGGTGCGGGAACGGGCACCGGCACGGTTCTCAGTCGGCCTGAATGCGCTAAAGGTGCCACATATACAAGTGTGTTTGTGAGGTGTGTTGGTGCCATGATCAGCCCTGGCTACTATGCTGCTCACCCTCTGGTCTGTAGTGGGCCACGATGGTCACCGTCTGCCCGGCGTTCTTTAGTGCTGCTGCCGCCTGCTCGTGCGTTGCATTGCGCAGGTCTACCCCATTTACCTACAAAGAAACAACACAGGCCACATTTATGGACCAGTGGTCACATCAGCAAAGTAGAGTAAGGTCAATAATACTTATCTTTATTACTTGATAATGGAATCATTCATAACATGACATTTTTATGGCACAAACTACTGTATTTCACTGCAAGTGAATCTGCAGAATATTACATTGCTGAATGTGTTGTGTTTAACTTATGTATACATTAACTATAACTGAATCACTCGTAGTTTGTGTTACTAGCACAAAGAGATAGTAAAGCTTCAGAATATTACATTGGTGGTTGTGTTGTGTTTAACTTATCTATAAATTAATTATAACTGAATCACTGATAGTTCATGCTACTAGCATGAAGAGATTATGTTAATTGACACTGAAGTTTCAGAATATTACATGGGTGGTTGTGTGTGTGTGTGCTTCACTCACAGACACCAGGCGATCTCCTTTCCTTAGCTCTCCGCAGAGATCTGCGGGGCCTCCGGCCAGGATGAAGGAGATGAAGATGCCCTCCCCGTCCTCGCCGCCCACGATGTTGAAGCCCAGGCCCGTGGAGCCCCGGTGCAGCACCACCTTACGAGGTTCCCTGGGGAGGAGCAACGACAGGGGACACAGGAGAGAGCGCTTAGGGTATTGATAGCTATGTATGTGTGTGTGTGTGTGTGTGTACTGTACTCTACAAAAAAACACAAAAAACGAACACTTCTTTGCATCGGCACTTGTTGTCCTGTATTTCCTGTGCACTTTGTATCTGCTAGTGATGCTGGCTATGATTATGTCCTTGTTAATGATAGCGCTGCTACTTAAACCCATTTTAACCAGGAGCAGGTGACAGTCTATAGCGGGCAAATAGCTCTTGCTCACACCCATGCATGAGCGAGGATTATGGGTTGTTTGATGAAGCTCTCTTAACCCAAGCGCATAAAACCATGAAATAAGTTGCCTCATTTTGCATGAGAATGTGTTCATTCAGCTCTAACATACCCACATTTTTAATAAAAAAAAACCCTCAGACCTCAAGAGCCTGAATGCAGCGTATACTGTATGTCGCTCCAGGCATTAAAGGTCAAACAATGTATACGCAGCATCAGGCTAAAATTGGTTAACTGAGGACAAAAGAGCAAACGTGTCCCAGTGAGCTCTTTCAGCAAATGCTTTGCAACATACTGCTTGACCAGGACTCCCTGGCAGAAGAGACTTTTAGTCTCAATGGGACAAAATCCTGGCTAAATAAAGGATACATTAAAATGAAAAAAATACTGTAGTGCTCACAGGTCCGTTGTGAGAAGCTGGATCAGGAGCAAGAGGGAAGAAAACATTACCCTTAAAACACTTTTTAAAGACCTGAATATAATTCATGACAAGCTATTGCGGTCAAAGAGAGGCATATGCAAAAGAGGCCAGCCTGAGGGAGTGCATGTGCTGAACAACATCCCCGTCCTGTAGATGATGGTAGATAAACGCCTCTTCTGCTTTGTTATTAAAAGTGATTGTTATCTACAGTATTTGTTGCCAGTGGCAATCTGTGCGTTATCTCTTGCCTTACTACAGGTGAGCTTCTCAAGATGAAACACCAACATGCCCTTATACCCTGAAGGAGGAATGACAATTAAGGATGTGTGAGGAATAACAGAGGAAGGGCGTATTGATCTGGATGAGAGCTGTTTGTCTTGTGGCTCCTCTGACTGCAGGATGTTGATGTTCCATCAGTTGTCCTCCAGAGGGCACTCTAACTTGAATTGTGCCACTTGCTCTACTAGTGCAATGCATACACACACAAAAAATCCATGACAACCAGAGCCAACCAGACCACAGAGCACAGCCATCTAAAGCCCAGACACAGCAACAGCGCTAGCGTCACTGCAAAGTCGCAGATTAACTCAAACAAAATAAGCGTTTGCAGCCACATGGTGTCATAACCGTCAGTGCAAAATCATTTCATATTATAGAATAAATAAAATCCTAAAATCCCCTGTGACGTCAACAGGACGCTGCTGGTGTAGATTCAATGGTACCTTTCATGCGTTTTGAACATGCCCTACAATTCCAACTGTGTATCTAGATGGACAGTGCAATTAAGTCGATTGTACCGTCAACTTGTCCATTTGGTTTGAGCTCTCTAGAGAAGCATGATACCTTGTTGACGTTTGACATTTGGCATTTGATAAGATATGCAAATTGTTATTGCATTGATATTGCAATTGCAATTGATATTGCAAATCCTGTCATTCGAGAGGATTGTGAACAGGAAAGCACATATAAATACCAGCTACCTGATATGAGACCTGAGAGAGGAGGAGGAGGAGGAGGAGGAGGAGGAGGAGGAGGAGAAGAAGAAGAAGAAGAAGAAGAAGAAGAAGAAGAAGAAGAAGAAGAAGAAGAAGAAGAAGAAGAAGAAGAAGAAGAAGAAGAAGAAGAAGAAGAAGAAGAAGAAGAAGAAGAAGAAGAAGAAGAAGAAGAAGAAGAAGAAGAAGAAGAAGAAGAAGAAGAAGAAGAAGAAAACAAAAATGTAGAACCCATGTATACCTGTACATTAAACACAATTAAGGAGGCTAATGCTATCTGACCAGAAAGACTTGAGCTTTCCGTCTGACCTCTCCACTATGTCCAGCACAACCAGCACACTGACTGCACACACTTGAGTAGTACCTCTCACCAGCCTTCCCAAGTCAGAGCTCTGCACAGTCTTGAGTCCACAATAAGCTTGATTAAAGCACTACCTCTGGGCACAGTCATGCCCCTGATTTACAACCACCCTGAAATTGGCATGGAATTGGATCACGGCTGGGTTGCCAGGGGAGAGAGGATGGATTGTGCCCCCCCCTCCCAGTCGGAGCTCCTGTCTCCTCTGCCATGACTAGAGGAGTCTTGTCATCGGCGGCACGCCCCCTCGCCTCGCCTGCTGCACATACCCCCCCCCCCCCCCAACGACGACTCCCAACCTCAAGGTCTCAAGGGAGACGATTGGGGAGCGAGGAGGCCGTAGTTCACTCTCTGAGTGACAGCTACTCCATTCTATTATCATACGAAGGCACGCGGGACGGAGGAGGGATGAGGCGATAAAGAAAAACGGCACGACCTTGAGCAGGTGCTGGGTGCCAGACAAGCAGGCGGAGAGGGTGAGAGGCGGAGAGAGAGAGAGAGAGAGAGAAAAGGAGGAGGCTTGAAATGAATCACAACAGGAAATGTGAAGGAAAAGGAGCAACTGAAAGAGAGAGCAATGAGGGAGGGACAGCAGCATGGAGACAAAGAGGGAGATAGTGTGAGAGTGAGTGAGTGAGTGAGTGAGTGAGTGAGTGAGTGAGTGAGTGAGTGAGTGAGTGAGTGAGTGAGTGAGTGAGTGGGGGCAGACAGGAGAGAGAGAGAGCGCGAGAGAGAGCGAGAGAGAGCGAGAGAGAGAGAGAGAGAGAGAGAGAGAGAGAGAGAGAGAGAGAGAGAGAGAGAGAGAGAGAGAGAGAGAGAGAGCGAGAGAGAGAGAGAATTGAATTTTCAAAACACCTTTATTACAAATTCTTGGAATACAGAAGCACAAAAAGCGAGAGAGAAAGAGAGAGAAAGAGAGAGAGAGAGAGAGAGAGAGAGAGAGAGAGAGAGAGAGAGAGAGAAAGAGAGAGAGAGAGAGCGAGAGAGAAAGAGAGAGAAAGAGAGAGAAAGAGAGAGAGAGAGAGAGAGAGAGAGAGAGAGAGAGAGAGAGAGAAAGAGAGCAAGAGAGAGAGAGAGAAAGAGAGAGACAGGGGGTGGTCTTTGGAGGCTTAAATTATGGAGCTTCACCAGCCTGCCACTGCGTACCTGTAAATCTTTCATAACTTTATCTTGCAGTGGTGCCAAGAGCCCAGGGAGAGTGGGAGTGAGAATTGGAGAACGGGACAGAGAGGGTGGGGAGCACAACAACAATGTTTGGGAGCTGCTTCCTCTAACACAACTGCAACTTTATGGAACATAGCCTGTTCTCATACACTGTGAAACACAAACTGACAAAAACCTTTGGAGAACTGCCACCGTAAGAACCAAAATGTGCTACGAGTACAGTACAACCACTGCACAGAAAAAAATAGTGTGGCACATCTCATGTCAGGGGGGGCTTGGCTGGAATCTACCGGTATGTGGAGGGCTCATGGGAACTCTTTTTTATTTTTTATTTTATCTCAGAACATTGCTAATAGAAATGACCAATTGGGATTACATTGAAACATCTCAGAGAAAGAACAAAAAATGTGAGGTGTAAACCCTCAGGCACTGTTGAGATAGTTCTGTCGTCATGTGCCATCCATCCCCACAATATATTATTGATTTTTAAGCATTATATTACAGATGTATGGAGGCTCTTGTCCCCGATGAACAAATATAGCAATTGCCTGCTGGTTTCCTAACCCATCAGAGACCATAGTAATGCGTCTGAATACATGTTGATGCGTCTGAAGACTGCTTTTAAACCTCCTTACTGATTACACAGCGAAAATATTTTGGAGCAACACCCTAAAACAATGCTTACTTCAAGACGGTAATGTTTGCAAGCCTGAGTAGATTAGATATCGCGTTTCATGCATTTAATCAGACATCATAGGGTCGCATTTGCACGGGATTAGAACTAGTTTTACAGCGGGTAATTTCTCCGGACTGCTTCACAGGTGGTAAAACTCGGTAAAGTTTACCGATATCCCCGCTATCTTTACTGACATGGCGCATTCAGACGTGGTTATTATTACTTTACCACAAGTCTCCTCATTAAACTAGTCCCGTCAGAGTACGGCTTTAGAGAGAGGGGGAGAGAGAGCGCGCGAGAGACCGTGTGCTCCGTGTGCTTGGGTGTGTGTGTGTGTGTGAGCGAGAGAGGGAGGGAGGGAGGGAGAGAGATTACTTTCAACTCACATATATTGGTTAAGATTATAGCCTAAAGGCGAGGAAGTAGCGCATCCAAAACTAAGCAAGCATATGTTGAAAACCTCTCTTCTCCGCTGAATAAATTGGAAGCATATCCATAGTAGGTAGTTCTAGGCTAATTGCATCCGTGATTGCTTTCCACCTTGCTCCACTCCTGTGGTAGGGGTAGAGTAGTTTGTTTAGCATTTTCTCCGCGAGATGTTTTCGTTTCAAATATTGAAACAAGATTGTAGTCCTGCTACAGCTTACGTTACGACAACACTGTCATTCACAATTTACAAAGTGGTATTGTTTGGTTCATCATTGGCAAAACGATAGGAGGTAGTGTCACCTTTTTTGAACAGGAGCCCGTATTCCTCACCCGTTTCACTATATCTCTGTCTAGAACTATTTCACTCACCACGTTTATTTGTGCATGTAATAGGGGAGGAGACGCAGAGAATGCACTAGGTAGGTCTAGGCATGTCTCCGGAGGTCTTGGCGAACATGAACATGAAATGCGTGTGCTGTGCCCTTGGATACATAAACTGCATAGGGACAGATGATTTTTTTTTTAAAAACGGTATAACGCGATTTCTCAAAAAACAAATCGATTTGACGTTCAAACTCGATTTTAAAATCGCATCGATTTTTTGCCCAGGCCTAGTACACGACAAACATGTACTTTACGATCAATAAAAGTGAGGTGACCAAAATGTAATACACATTTCATCAACCATGTTACATGCATCTTACTCAAAATGCTAGAAGTTTGCTTGAGATATTTAACAGCTCAAAACAGCTCATAGCCCAAATTATGTATAAATCTACTGGCCAATGTATTCTCAACAGAAAAATCTGCTTCAAGAGCTGCAGGGACAAAGCAAAAAAAAAGGTACTTTAATCCATATGAAGCATTGCACAACGCTTGTCAAAGACACATCACGCATCCCACTCACACAGACACAAACAGTATTACAGTATACTATTCATGCAGATACTTTGGCTACAGTACATGTGCAATAAGCACCCAGAGCCTGTGTGTGTGTGTGTGTGTGTGTGTGTGTGTGTGTGTGTGTGTGTGTGTGTGTGTGTGTGTGTGTGTGTGTGTGTGTGTGTGTGTGTGTGTGTGTGTGTGTGCTCATACCTGCTAATGTCGTCATCCCCCAGCATGGGCTTGGGCGTGGGGGAGTAACGGCCACTGGCGATGGGAGGCATGGGTTGTCCCAGGTAGCTGGGGGAAGTGATATGGTTCTCCATGTGTGTGGAGTAGGCTGAAAGAAAAAGACCAAATGATTACTGTGTGAGTGGGAAAAATAGAGAGATGGTAAAGGTGAGAATGACAACAAGAACATCATTTATGTCATAATATTTAACCAATTGATGCCTAAAGCAGCCAAAAACAGCTGCTCATTGCCTGAGCCCTTGTTGGGAAAGTTGCCCTCAGCCTATTAAAACCTAAATATCTCAGCCTGTGATGCACATAAAAACATGAAATAAGTTGAATTTAAACCTAAGACCCTTGTTTTGCAATAGAATGTGTTCATTCAGCTGTAACATATCCACATTTTATTGAAAAAGCTAAAATCTCAAGATCCTGAATGTAGCGCACATGTCGCTCCAGGCACCAAAGGTCAAACAGCAGTATATGAAACAGGTACAGAAGTGAATATAAACCGAAGTCTTTGCTACAGATCCTAATTATTTCTACAACGAGTCATCAGGCTGAAATGAGTTAATGCACAAAATATTGTCCTATATACTCTGCATAGGGATGCAAATGATTAATCGATTAATCGACTTCAATCGATCAATGCATTAATCGATTAAAAAAACATTCATCGCAATTAATCGCCAATTCAACTGACAAGAGACCCAGGTGAAATGGGCATGTAAAGAGTGTGTGTGAAGAGGGGTGTGAATAGTTGGGAACAGGGCTCTAAATTAACACCAGCCAACTGATCAAATGCTGGAGAAAAATCAGTTTGGCAAGTACAGAGGACCAACTTACTAGCCACTTTCACCCATTAGCGAGTGTGTGTTTGGCTAGTAAGATGATGCATCACCAGTCAAAATGGCTGGTAGATGTTTAAGTTAATTAGGCTAGGAATATTTAAATCAGTTTAAATAGAATTCATTGAAATGTAGTGTTTTTTCTAACTTTTTAATTGAAATGTTTAGATTTAGTAGGTTTTTTTTTTTTTAATTTTTTAAAAATTGACATATCGGGGGGAAAACGCTGCTAATCAATTAATCGTAAGTCGATCGATAAGGCAATCAACTAACGATTAAGGAATTGATCGATAATTTGCATCCCTAACTCTGCAAGCATGATTCAACCAGATAGAAGAGGATGAAAGAGGAAGAAAAGCATTTGAAAAGTCATGGATGTGAAATGGAGGCCCGACTGGGAAATTCCAACTCCCATTGTCATTGTGACACAGCACTCCACAGCACACAAGTGCACACAACGAAATTGCATTTATGCCTCACCCGTGCAAGGGGGCAGCCCCCAATGGCGCCTGAAAGGGAGCAGTGCGGCGGGATGGTACCATGCTCAGGGTACCTCAGTCATGGAGGAGGATGGGGGAGAGCACTGGTTAATTACTCCCCCCACCAACCTGGCAGGTCGGAAGTCAAACCGGCAACCTTTGGGCTACAAGTCTGACGCCCTAACCGCTTACCCATGACTACCCATGTAATATCAAGGTGTGTAAATAATAGTCGATATTGATGCATCGATCCTACGGCCGACCATCGAATCGAATCGTATCACATCGTGGGGCATTCTAAAGTATCAAAAATAATCGAATCGTTGGCCCCTGCCCAGTTCCATAGCATAATAGAAGTGGAAAAGTAGTAGGAAAAAATCAAATTGAATTGTATCGTATCGTGTGGCATTCTTAAGTATCAAAAATAATCGCTGCCTTAAGAAATCGAATCGTATTGTCATGGAGGCTGTGATTTACACCCCTAGTAATATCATGGCCATATAATATCAGTATTGGTGCATTTATTTCCAGGTGTACTGGGCGACCTCTATACTGCATGCCTGTGACACATTTAGTTCCTCCAGTTAAGTAACCCTCCTGTCTGTGGCGCCTGTCCAGTGGATCAACTCTGTGAGGGGCCGAAAGTGATCCGCAGCCCAGAGCTGTCCTCACTCACCTCCCCCAGGGTGGTCAAGCTCTCCCATTTCATCGGTGTGTGTGTGTGTAGGTGTGTGTGTAGGTGTGTGTGTGTAGGTGTGTGTGTAGGTGTGTGTGTGTAGGTGTGTGTGTGTGTGCGTGCGTGCGTGCGTGTCCAACCAAACTCTCTGACAGACTCAAACACTCCATAGATATCAAAATTACAAAACAATCATGAGACTACACAGGCATCGACTCAGAAACACTCCACTAGCCTTCACACCCTTCACTTTCCCTCCTCTGACTGTAGCTACTGCTAAGTGTGAAACTAACCAGTATTGATGGAGCGAGACTAGGCAACCCACTCACAACATGATGCAATGACCTGAACTGGGGCTGGGAACTGGAACTGGGAGTCTAGGACTTGTTCCATGCACAGCACCAGGCCCGCCAACAGGGGGGAGGACAAACAGGTATGTTGCCCTGGGCCCAGGGAGATAGGGGCCCCAGAATTGGATGTATTGGGTAAAGGGCCCTTTCAGATGACTTTGTCCTGGGCCCAGTGAAAGCTGTCAGCGGCCCTGCACAGCACAGCACGGCACAGTGACTCAGTGAGTGACAGTCACCGTGCCACGCTTGCTAACGCGCTAACTCTCACACATTCACAGCCCACTGCCTGTGTGTGGCACTGCTGCTACGAGCAGAGAGCCAGAGGCAAAGCTAAGGGGGTTTGTATGGTAGAGGTGTTTGTGGCGGGGGCGGGGTGGATGAATACAAATGAAACCCATTCTGAATTAAATTAATCATCACTTGTTGGATGTCCATGATGACGCACTGTTTTTCACACATTTGGTGAGAAGTCTGTGAAACAACTAAACCATTTAGCAGGGAGGGGGTGAGAAATACGTTCAAGAAACGCAGAAACACCTATGAGGTGTTGGTCTGTCATACAGAAGAAAAAAAACACACAGTCATCCCAGTAAAATAAAAGAGGCATCAGATGTCCATGTATGGGCTGTTGCCTTTGAGAGTCAGGAAATGTTATCCAGCTCTGTTCAGATTGCCAGTGAGTGTTTCAGTGGTCCTTACTGAGACGGGATATCTTTTCATTGGCTTGTGCCAAGCAAGTGCCTCGTTTCCACCAGTCAATTAAATAAAAACTGTCCATAACGTATAAAACTCTATGCCAATCACATTGAATCTGTGGTGGGGATCGGGGGGTGGAGACTGGGGGGGCTTAACTGCTTGTGCAATGTGATTCCATGGGGTGGCGTAGTGTAGTGGCAGTCGGCAAGTGCTACTGTAGCTCGAGCGAGGCAGGCAGGGCGCTGAGCCAGTGCAGATCTCTCAGTGCCGTGCTGCGCAGTGCTGGACTGTGTCGGTCACAGAGCAGGGCTTAGTGAGGACCTGGTTTCACCCGCGGGTACTCCACCAGGATGGATGGAGGGCGGTAGAAAAGGCGAACAGATGGTGGAATGCACGCTCACTGCTTGTGGAGAGAGGAGCTATAAAAAAACGATGATAATCTACCCAGATGAAGCAGTCCCTTGAACAATACTGTACAGTGACTATCAATCAGGTGAAAGTCAAATGCCAAACACGACACCAAACATGATAGAAAATACACACTTGATTACAGGCATGATTAATTCCTCACTTTGGACCGAGATACAGGTGGCCAGTGATACTGCAGTCATAGAATGTATGTAAGAGATTCCTCTGATGAAAGAGAGAGTATCTTAAGACACTGGCATCAATGTCACAGTCGGCAAAACACACACACCAGCAAGCCACTGTGCACTTGGGCATGTTTGTTGCCAGTCTATACATGGGTTCTAAATGTTTGTTTTCTCCTGACTGCGAGAAACTAGCTACGTACAACTCAACCTCTGATTGTTGGAAACCGCTGTCGGTCAAAACATTTGCTCACATGGTTGGCTGCCAGTGCCTTGCCCCTCCTCACAACACCGTGTTGATTAAAAAAAAAAACATCTAGGCCTTTTCCTTGCACTAAGGCTCTCAACCGACTCTTTCGTTGGGAAACCCTCCGTCCAGGGTGGGTGGGCATGCCGGAACCCTCTGGTCTTTCCCCATTACACATATTGCACCCTGCTGTGCATTAGTATATTGCTGTGTTGGATTAGCAGTGCTGGCACCACAGGACCACGTGGTGGCCACAAGGGCTCCTGATTGAATTTGTCCTCTCTCCTTCACGCCTCTCAAACCAGCGCTGCTGCAACATCCCTGTCAAATAATGGCTGCAAACAAACAGCACTTGTGAGTCAGCCTTGCGAGGCACGGAGGCGGACTGCGTTGATGAAGATATTGGTGGAAAGGGAAGGAATCTCAGTCAAACTGCATGGACTGGATCTCAAATGGCGCACTTGTGCACTTCGAGCACTATGTTTCAGTGCGTAACTAATACGGCATACGCACTGAAACATGAGCACAAAATGCACAAGTGCACCATTTGAGATTCAGCCATGGACTTGCTATGTGCTGCCAGCAGCACCCTCATTATAACTGTCTGTGACGTACATTATGGAGCAAATCATCATTATAGCAAATGCAGCCATCGACACACCTTCACATCAGGGGTGCCTTTCTCGACAGCGTCTTTGCAAACCAGTTAGCAACTTGGTAGGTTGCCTATGGGAAATTATAATAATTGTATTTGTATAGCACTGTATCATACAAGGGATGCAACTCAAAGTGCTTAACAAATGAGAAAAAAAACATAATTGTTAGAGATGGATTTAAAAGGAGAGGAAGAGAGGAGAGGCAGAGATAGCAGGAAGGCAGAGGAAGAAGAGATAGAAAGAGATTGTAGAGTCATAAGGTCAACGTAGGTTAGGACCAGGATTCTTAGATGCGTAAAGTCCATAGTGGCTGGTTCTAGCATAAGTCATAGATAGTTACGCAAAAATTGGGCGCTCAGATGCTAGTGGCATCAGGGGTGAGGAAAAACTCCCTTTCGCTTGAATCATAGTTTGTAGGGGGGGGGAAAAAGCTCAATGAGGTCTGAGAAAAAAAACCCTATAGCCAGGAAGAAACCTCAGGCATTACATTGCACCCAAGTAAATTTCTAACTCAGTTAGCAACAATCTTTTCCAGAAATGGGGTCCTGATTTTCTGATGGAACACAACACAGCACAGCACAGCACGGAGTCTTCAGATTGGTCCCACTATTTAAATAGGTCCGGGGGTGTCCATATTAACCTTCAGGCCTGCTCCCTGAAGATTCATGGCCTTGGTCCATTTCATCTCATTACCAAACTGTGTCTAATGCATGCTTTGTTCCTGCGCAAGACCTCATAATCACTCGGCGAGATCAAAGGAGACCTTGGGGCCCCCCGCTCCCACCCAGCATACAAAAGAGAGCAGCAGTGGGCAACACTGGCCCAGCTCCCCCATTTAAAACTGCCCTCACATCCCGCCCACCCCCTTCACCCACCCCGTGTGCCGGGCACAAATGTCCAAACGCAATAGGCTAGGACGGAGGGCTTTTATTTTGAAGATGAAAGATGCCCGACTGCTGCAGCTCTCAGAAGGGACGGTGATGGAGGTGACCCTTTCAAACGTTAGCTCGAGCATTCGCTGGCTGGCTGATGAAATAACATTGAAGTGATGGACTGTTTCACCCAATTACACATGTCATCATCGCACCACACACCCCTAACGCAGCAGCAGCAGGGGCCAAGATGAAGGCAGCCATTATGTTGATGCTATGGAAATCTGCCGACATGTCTTGTTTGATTGTTTTGTTTACCACATTAGCAAGCAGCACAGACCTAAAAGGATACATGGACACGAGTGCATATAGCGCGCGCTCGCACGGACGCTCACGCACACGCACACACAAAGCCATTTGTCCTTCAGAGTTGTAGGAGTGATGGTGTGTAAGATGATCCCATTGGTCCCATGGGCAATGCCTTCTAATCGTCCACACAGCCTTACATAATATATACAGTATTTAATGTAAATACTGTCACTCTGTCTTCCATCTAGTCACCACATCTAGCTGGGAATCTCCTCTAATGCATAAAATAAGCAAGGCTGATAGCTAGTTAGGCTTCATCCACAAAACACCCACAATCCAGTCTGCGGTAAAAGCTGAGCTTGTGTCGAGTGGGCAGATGTTTAGGATCTATGCTGCTCTGCTAATCCCGTCTCGCTATGTCGGCAATGTCAGGAGTGTGTTTACAGTATGGAAGCGATGAGCTAATAGAGGTTGCAAAGAGTGATTCTGTCCCACCCTCCTCCTCCCCCTGGCTAGGGGTGCGTTCCAATATGCTACCTTGCGTCCTCCACTTGTGCTTGTGGGCTCACACCAGGAAGTAATACGTCATGATGACATCACTGACAACAGCATTATATTTCAATATCTCGCAAAAGCTCAATTGTTAAGTAATTTTCTCATTTGCAAACCGGATGGTGAATGAAGAATAGTCCCCAAAAAATTGTTGTGGCGAGGTTGACTGCGGGGACACTTAATTGTTTTCTCCACGGAGGAGGAGCCAGGAGGCGGGGCGAGGCCACAAGCCCAAGTGGAGGACGCAAGGTTGCATATTGGAGTGCACCCTAGGTGTTCAGCTTGTTTTCATGGCTGCAGGGGTTGGAGCTTCAGAGTTCAGACATGAGTAATCAATAGCACTTGTGTGCTCTGCTCAGCGTGCTGTTAGTGCTGCCTCTGGCCAGACTGGCTACAGATCAATCACTGGCCCCACTACTGACCAATCAGATGGCTGCAGCAAAAACAATCGGACACGCCTGTCAGCGCCTACTAGGAAAAGCAGTGGAACGCCTGGTCCTGCTCTTTTTTTCTTCACCCCGCTCCGCCCCGCCCCGCCACCACTACCCACAACAACAACAAAGGGCTACAATGACACAGCAGCTCTGGTTTTCCATGCGCCCACACAGTGCTTTTGATGTCAATGCCCCAGCACCAACAGTCAGGGTAATACTGCTGTATGTTTCACAACTTACAGATATTGATATTATTACAGCTGAAAAGTTGCATGTGTGAATAAAATGTATAGAGCATGAGGGGAATGCTGACATAACTATGGATGGTAGAGAGGGACAAAGTATGAGGGAGGGTATGGAGGTACTCACATTTGGTTAAAGTATGAGGGAGGGTACGGAGGTACTCACAGTTGGTTATGTCAGGCGGGGCGAAGCTGTCGTTCATGAAGACACTGTTGGGTTTTGCCACTTTCAAGTAGACCACATCTGTGGTGTTTTTCAAGGCAGTCACGGCATTCTCATGGGTCACATCCTCTAAACAGGAAGTATTCACCTGTGCAGGGGGAGAGAGAGAGAGAGAGAGAGAGAGAGAGAGAGAGAGAGAGAGAGAGAGGGGCAGAGAGACATAGAGAGAGACAGAGATACTTGCGTGACTAGAGAGACAATCACAGAATAGATTTTTTTGAAGGGGACACTAGCATGAGTACTGTAGACCGGCAACAACACTTGAAGAGTTCAGATGCAAAACCCTCTAAGTGCCTTTTCAGAAAATAATCTTAATTCATTTTTATTTAATACAAAGCAATCAAAATAGCATATTTTTATATTTTATTTATGTAATATAACTATTTATATGTATTATCAAGTACATGAATGTAAACCAAACCAACAACGGGGTTCTCTAAAAATATAGAAGTGCAGGTCTTCAGAAATGGAGTTAGGGGGTTTTGCATCTGAACTCTTCACTTACAGCCAGTAGCTTGTCTCCTATTTGTAGTCTGCCATCTTTGTGTGCAGCGCCTCCTTCGATGATCTTGGTGACATAGATGCTGTTGTCCCCCGGGATGTGCTGATTGCCTAGGCCTCCTGCTATACTGAAGCCAAGCCCTACAACACAAACCAGGAAGTAGCAAATCAACATGTCAACAGTCTCCAGGCAGCGGTCAGCAGGCTCCCCATTTAAATTGCAATAATGCTATTATATACTGTATGCACAGGGTGGACTCCAATGATGGGACATTTTAAATGCTAATCTATTGGATTATGAAAATGACAGAAACATGCACTGTGTTGTACAGACATACTGTATACAGGCCCATTAACACAATAGCCATGGCTTAGGGTTGGTTAGTTTTTATTTCAGAAAAATGCAATAATCCGTTATAGTTGTTTGTAACCAGTGTTGCCTGTAACGCGTTTCTGTAGTCGGACTACTTTTTTGAGTGACGAGTAGTCTAACGCAACTACTATTTCAAAACTAGTAGTCAGATTAAAGTTACTTTTCTAAAACACTGTGCGCTACTTCTGCTATTCACATAGGCCCGCCTTTCTTTTTGTTCCCAGCTAGGGGCTTGTAGCGACGCCTGAGGATATGAAAGGTTTTTTTTTTCATGAAAGGCGATAAAGGGATAACTTCGCCCTGCCATTAAATCAGATTGTGGGGAAAAGTAGTAGCCTAGCCCTAGGTAGGTATATAAACGGTTCTGAATCTTAATTTATCAAACAGTTGTGCCGACATCATCGTTCATTTCTAATTCATTATGTGGCTGCAGGGACGCGCGCTATGCATATGCGTAATAGGTGCGTGCCAAGCAGAGAGAGAGGGAGAAAGGTGAAGAACAGCCTACAGTAGCCTATTTAAGAAGAAATGTGGTCTGCGCAGATAATAACGAATTGAAATGCACACTTGATGTGTAGTAGCCTATTTAAACTACCGTCAAAATGACGGGCAGGCTTCAGAATTTTCAGTCATCCTTCAAAAAAAATGTGTCAATGACGGACAACCCTCGATCTGACGTGAGTGACCTATGTGGTAAATGAAAGAGTAAACGAAAACTTTGGCAACACATTTCCCTTCTCTGATATTATATTTACCCTGCTTTTGCAGGCTACTTAACTGTAGGACTACTTGAGTAACCTAGACTATTGCTGCAACAGATTCTGAATCTCTCGCTGAACATGCAACGGGACTATGGAAGCCTTCTTCCATGACGAGACTATCTAACCAATATTAATTCAAAAATTGCGGATAAGCCAACTCATATTGCATTTCCAGGTGGGTGGTCATCTAGCTACTGTCTGTGTCAGTGTCGGCTGTTGAGGTATGGCCATGACTTCAAGTTATCATTTGACAGGCATTTTCAGGGAGAGGAGGTTCCCAAGCCTCATATTTTTAGTCTGTAAGAACGCTGTGAGGTAAGCTGTTTAAAAAAGTAAAGGGCTACAAAGCCAACTGGTAGGCTATGTTGTAGCATAATAATTCGCCTACAACGTGACAGAGTTGGCGCGCAACTCTGCGGTGACATCACTGGGATTTCTAATATTAAGATGCGCTGCACAAAGACACTTGCACACGCGCGCGTGTTGCCTGATGTAGGCTAGATTGCCATATAATGCAAACGCAGCTACAGGCAGGAAGAAAGCGAGAGATAGGGAGGTAGCCTATGAGAATGAAGGAAAGTGGTGTCTTGTATGTAGGCTACGTAGCCTACAACCGTACACAGCATCGCTTTTGTTAGAGGATTCCAAAAAACGAAAAGAAAATGGGTCGCAGTTGGCAACCGGATCCAATAATTTTTTTCTAGGCCCAGTCTTATTTATTTTTTTATTTTAAAAAAACATGCAAGCCTTTTTCAAGAAAAGGTCGGGGTCGGGGATCAGCTTCTGCTGAAAGTAACTAAACTTAGTTACTTTTAAAAGCAAGTAGTCAGTAACGTAACTAAGTTACTTTTTAAAGAAGTAGTCAGTAGTCAGTAGTCGGATTACTGTTTCAAAGTGTGAAACTGTGGCAACACTGTTTGTAACACCCATCAACATAATGTCTTCCCACCAGTGTCATACGCTGGCCTATGATAAAAAGAAATATTTTCCAAGGAACCTTAGCGCTCTCTGATGTGCCTATAAGTGAGAACCTATAGGTTCATCAGAGAACCCTTTGACCTTCCTTCATTTAGCTAATGTTGTTGATCCTAAAATTAAATCAATTTTTTTGTAAAAGACAGAAAAATATTTACTAAAAAGTGAACCCTGATGTACAAGCATGACCGAAGCACAGTTAGTTTTGCAGCTAAAAATGTGCTGCAAAATATGTGCTGCAAAAAGAGCATTTATGGATATTCTTAATTTAGCAATTTTTATAATCAAGATATTTGCCTTTGCCAATGTGTCCCATCGTTATAAATCATCCTGTATGTGACACTGACAAAAATATATGCGATGAAATGGGGAAATTGGGCAACTCTTTATGAAGGCATACGTGTAAGAGGACACATCTCTAGTGCTAGACGAGATATCAAAATTAATCACCAAGGAAGATTGCTTCTTTCAGCACAGTAGTTCATATAACTTGGGAGCAAGCATTACATCAACGTAGTTCCAACAATTTACATCAAAAGCTGTTAAAGCTCAACATTGTGGCCATTTTTTAAGTGAAAATATTTAATAAATAGAGTAGAAATTAATTTTAAAAATGTATACATGTAAAGAGAAGATGACTTAACATAGTAATATTATTTGTAATACCGATGTGCTAATTTTGTTCTTATCTAAACCTAAACATAAGGGCTTTCAATGTTTTATATTCAAAACATGGAAGACAAAAGGGCATTCTGCAATGTTGAACCATTCCCCATTATCCATTATAAATTATATAATTTTATGTGAATAATTAACCCTTTCCAGTTCGTTTGCTGTGTATGATCACAATGTCAGATCCCTATATCCTTGTAATTCCAAATCCCTCATCAAAGAAAGAAAGGAAAACACATTCACTCTAATGAAAGTGATTATTGTACACTGTATAAAGAACCAGTGATCCAAAAGCTAATCACGTGCAGCACACACACACACGCACACACACAACACAACCCTCTTCCTGTATGGTTCACCATCATCACCGACGTCACCATTTCCCCATCCCTGGTGTCGGGCTCAAGACAGGCTCTTATACACATATGGTCCTGCTGTGCTGAGTGTGTGAGTGTGAGTGTGTGTGTGTGTGTGTGTGTGTGTGTGTGTGTGTGTGTGTGTGTGTGTGTGTGTGTGTGTGTGTGTGTGTGTGTGTGTGTGTGTGTGTGTGTGTGTGTGTGTGTGTGTGTACCTTTGGGTCCTTTGACCAGCTTGATCTCCATCACCCGGTCGTTGCCTGACTTTCTCCGGCGCACGTAGAGCCGTACCAGCGAGCCGGCCTCCTTCAATGCCTCCACAGCCTTGCTGTGCGTCACGTCGCGCACCTCCACCTCGTTCACCCGCAGGATCACATCGTTCACCCTGAACAACAACAAGGCAAAATACTGCATTACTAATGATCCTGATGTGTTTGTTAAATTGCAAGTCACACATATGCAGGTGCACACACACACACACAAACACACACACACACACAAACACAAACAAAGGAGGATAAATTCAACCAAAATAACAACATATCCAGGCTAACCCCACATACTACTTCATGCCATTTGATAAGAAAAGTGGACAACTTTAATATATTTAGACACAATGTTCATACAGTATTTAACAATCTGCGAACACCAAATACACTCGCCTCCAAAAGAGTTGTCGCCTACCCATCTGTTTGGAATAACAGCTAATAACCTGACTTTCAATTAATCACTTGGCTTCAGAAGTCACTCATATGAAAGCTACAACCCTCTCGAATGAAAATGAATGTACAAAAATAAATGTCATGCACCAAAGAAAGATTGACCCTTTAATGAACACAGACAGGGCAGATTTTGACAAGACAAAAGTTTTGTCGCCTATCGAACATAATGTGAAAATGAGCAGATAAGTCACTTCAAAATACTTCAAATACGCAGATCGGGTGTCATACTTAATCACTGATTCACTCACACCTCTCCAGAAAATCAACTTTGGCCTTAGGTGTATGTTTAGGGTCATTGTAATCATGGAAAGCAACACAATGCAAATCAATGGAGTTCAATGAGAGATGGTGGTCCTCTTATGAGGAGCTGCATGCATGCTGCAGGTGTTTGAGGGCTTTTATCATTGATTCATGACGTTAAACATGTATTGCTCTACAAATAGCGAATATGTCGCCATCTCTCATTGAACTCCATTGATTTTCATTGTGTTGCTTTCCATGATTACAATGACCCTAAACATACACCTAAGGCCAAAGTTTATTTTCTGGAGAGGTGAGAGTGATTCAGTGATTAAGTATGACACCCGATCTGCGTATTTGAAGTGTTTTGAAGTGACTTATCTGCTTATTTTCACATTATGTTCGATAGGCGACAAAACTTTTGTCTTGTGAAAATCTGCCCTGTAAGTGTTCAATAAAGGGTCAATCTTTCGTTGGTGCATGAAATTTATTTTTGTACATACATTTTCATTCGGGAGGGTTGTATTTTTCATATGAGTGACTTCTGAAGCCAAGTGATTAATTGAAAGTCAGGTTATTAGCTGTTATTCGAAACAGATGGATAGGCGACAACTCTTTTGGAGGCGAGTGTATATGCATCACAATGCAATAAAATATGTACACATGGAGCACTTACTCATCTACCCTCAACTACCCGGCCTCACCTAACCTCACATATGGGTCATTCTAACACAAAGCATGAAACTAGAGAGCAGTTGAGCCATGCCTGACCCCATAATGGTTCCCCATTAAAGTCACCTTCTCCAGTCCCCTCTACACCTCTACTCCCATCTGCCTTCATAAACCATTAATGACTCTCCACCAACCTGAACAACCCTGGATAAATGTGTGTGTGTGTGTGTGTGTGTGTGTGTGTGTGCGTGTGCGTGTGTGTGTGTGTGTGTGTGTGTGTGTGTGTGTGTGTGTGTGTGTGTGTGTGTGTGTGTGTGTGTGTGTGTGTGTGTGTGTGTGTGTGTGTGTGTGTGTGTGTGTGTGTGTGTGTGTGTGCGTGCGTGTGTTCAGAGGGATACATGCAAATGTATCCTTAGGCTACGTTTTTAAGTCTAAAAGCCTGCGTGCCGGTCCATGTATTTAGGCCAAAAAGTGGGTATGTTACACAGCATGCCACTATGAGTGTTAAATGTGTGGTTTGCCAATCAGTCGTGCTCTGAACAGATAACTGGGCAGCCGTGGTGCCCGTCCAGCCAACCAATCCCCACTCACCGCAGTCTGCCGTCCTGAGCCGCAGCCCCCCCTGGGATCACTTTGGTGATGAAGATACTGGGGTCATCGCCAATATGGGGGTTATCCGTTCCCCCGGCGATGCTAAAGCCCAGGCCTGAGTTGCCCTGAAAATTAATCATAGAAAACGGTCATGCGCAGGAAAACGCAGGAAAAATGTGCAGGAAAAATATCCTTGGTTGTTTAATATAGTTTAGATGAAGTATATAAGTAAATATACATGCAATGTAATCAAAAAATGTTTGTGGTTAAAGCCAGACTGATTGTGCGGTCCTACGTTAAGATAAGCTATATTTTGAGGCTTCAAGAATAACATTTTTGATGGTCTGTTTGCAAAAATACAATTTGACAGTTGATTGTACTGATGCTCAGTGCTAGGTGGTTCAGAGAAAGTTCAGAGACAACAAGGTAAGTGTATTGGGCTTTAACCCATTGATGCCTAAAGCACTTTCAAAAAAGGCTGCTAGAATGCCAAAGCCCTTTTTAAGAAAAGGTACCCCTCAGCCTACAAAAACCGAAATATATAAACCGAACGCATATAAAAACATGCCATGAGTTGCATGTAAATGCTAAGACCCTCATCTTGCATTGGAATGTGTTCATTCAACTGAAACATACCAAGACATTTAATAAAATTGTCTTAAATTTCATGAGCCTGAATGTTGCGTTGTGCAGCTCCAGGCGCCAGGGCCAATGTTGCGCAACACAGCATCCAGCATCAATGGGTTAATGCTGGAAAAGGGTTGAGAAATGAAAATGCAGTCTTTCTCCCTTTTTCCTACTCTCTCTCTCCCTCTCTCTCTCGTGATAAAGCTGATCCTTAGAGATACGGCTAGCGGCTTGTGAAGCAACATCGTTTATTTATGCGTAGTTGATCATGGGCACATGCGAGTGCACAGCCGAATTAGGTCACACAGTGGATGACAGAAGAAAAAAAAGCATCTTCACACATGCGTAAGATTAAGAATAGTTTGCGCTGGAAAACTAGAAACACAATCAGCATCTCGCACACACTTGAGGGTGCTTTCTTGGCTCACATGCCCCAGTTGTGGCCTGCTATGGAGTGTGTCACAGTAGCTTTCTTGCACTTCAGACATTCAACTGAAATTAAGCGTACTGGGATGGGGGTAAACAACAGAATGGTCCAATCCCATTTCATTGTGTGGCCTTTGGTTCTAGGCTAGTGTTTCTCAGTTGGGCATTACAGCCCCCCAGGGGACGTTGTGGAGCTCTAGGGGGGCGTTGAGAAGGATACAGCTGAAAGGGGGCTGTGCTTAGTTGCAACTGGGGGGGTATTAGTCCATGTCATTTTTTAAAACTAAGGGGGCATTGTCAGGCTGATGAGGTCCAGGGGGCTTTGGGAGGCTAGTGATGAGGCCAAGGGGGCGTTTGTTCAAAACAGGTTGAGGACCACTGTTCTAGGCAGCCAGTGCATAATGAGGGCCATTAGAAGGATAAGCTGAGAGATCCCTGCATGGGCCAGGTCCCTTACCCGCTCCAATGTGATCTCCTCATATTCATAATCAGCCTCTGTTCCATTCACCTGAGAGAGAGAGAGAGAGAGAGAGAGAGAGAGAGAGAGAGAGAGAGAGAGAGAGAGAGAGAGAGAGAGAGAGAGAGAGACGGAAAAAGAGAGAAAAAACAAACAAAAACAGTTTGGTTACAGTGTTACATGCCAGAGAAAGGTTCTCATTCATCTGACATTGCAGCAAAAGTGAGGGACATGGACCACAACATTTGAGCAGGAAAAAAATACAGACTGCCACACAAACACGAGACTCTGAAGCCCCTTCAAAGCTCAAAGATAAGCCCTCCTTCATCATCTATGACGTGCGGTGCAAAAGCGTGCTCTAACTGTGCTCTCTGTGTGTTTCCAGTTCCTTTGTCTTCCAGCCCAATGAGCAGTCACACATTTCGCTGGCCATGCCTGTGCCATGGGACCATACGGCCTGGCAGAGTCGGCTTGTCCAAAGCTGAGCTACTGGGACGCCCACATGACAGCACAGCACACGAGGCCCTGAGCAGAGCTGAGCAGGAAGTGCTGGCGCTGGCGAGCACCGTGCAGTGACAGCTGGATGGCGGTGTACTGCAAACCCGGGACAGGGCCGGGTTATCGATCGTGTTGACAAGAGTGACATCCGGCAGTCAGTTTCAGAGGCCCCGGGGCTTGCCCTCTGCCACTTACCCCCACATAACCCCCCCTCCTCCCCAGCCCCCAATTCACCCCCTAACATACACACACAGGCACACACACAATTACACATAGCACACATACACATACACATACTGTACACACACATCAAACTGTGTTCTATGCACAAGCCGTGTATGTGACAAAAAGCAGCCCAACACGTTTAGAAACACAGAATGCCTGGAGGATGCACTTCAGACAAGGAAGTACATGTTTCAACAGTGTTTTTTTTCTAACTGGCTCATCACAATATACAGTATACATACATTGTTAAATAATTCCTAATTAATAAAATGCATGCAACTTAACTTTAGAAACAGTTTGTTGAAAAACGAGGAAAAATACTTTGACAACATTGTCTACAGTACATGGTTTTACAGCTTTTTTAGGAAATATGTTACTGAAATTTAGAGGTTAACCCTGTGTACCTAAAAAACAGCTTTTTCTAAAAGAAAATTAGGATTATAGAAAATAAGTATGGCTATTTCAGGCAAGTCAGCTAACGCTGCCTGTGAGTGTGTGCACAGGCACGCATTTTGGCTTAATCAAGGCCATTATGGGCCCGAAAATCAGCTTTAGTCACTGAGTATGGCTGGCCGGCTTTGGGAGTGAGTGTGACTGGGTGAAACAGGTCAAGTCATGGCTGAAAGCCTTTTTGAACACATACCCATGTTGTGCACAAGCAGACACGCACAGTCAGACAGACAGTAGCTAGCTAAACCACCAAACTAGGCTAAAATGAATGGCACTCACTAACTCTTAAAACTCGTAATACATTCAATCTGTTTTGTCTCTGTTATACAGAGCCAGTATTTCAGAGTCCTAAAGGACTTCAGAAAGCATAAACCTTACTTCCCTCAAATTCATGTATAACTGGTAAGCACAAGTCAGTATGCCCAGCATTGCAATTCATATTGCTCCCAACACTGTGATGTTACCTTCCATAATTAAACCCTGATTAACCAGAGAAGTCGACAAGGTCGCTCTGATATTTTTAATTGCCCATAACAGGTACATTGCAAGAGCTCCAACTCATCTTTGTCTGCAAAGCACTCACACAAATCTACAATGAGGCGGTACTGGGCCTTCAAGTGATGCCTCCCTATTTGTACAGCTCACACGTCGGAGCACTGCAGATGGTCAGAGCAGGGAAACTTATGTCTGTGCTTTTTGGCCCTAAGAGGGAGCAGCAGTGTGTGACCTAGGACAGGGCGACCCTGTCTCGCTACGCCAGCACTGCAGCAGAGGAGAGGAGCACAGAGGTGCCAGACAGCTGCTCCTGCTAGAGGGCCTAATGAAGCAGAGACTCCCACACAGATAGATACACACACACGCACGCAAGCAAGCATACACGCACACACACACACACACAAACACCCACAACGCATGTGCATGCATTGCGCACACACACAAACACACATCCAATGGGTCCATTTTCTGGATTCAACCATTACAGGGCAGTAAGGCATCCAAATAGCTACAAACACACCCTACTGAGAATCAAGTTACCTTCAAATTCATATTAATAAGTATTATTATATGGTTGTGACGTCATCTGTCGAATGCTCCATTCATTTCAACGGGGCTCCCCAACGTTCGGACGTCTGTTATTTTTCGATAACGGACGGGTTGGTCTATAACAGACCGCTGTCAATGGCAACAAGACTTTTCACTGCCAGTGCCAAAGCGACTTTTCAACAAGACTCTAATCAGCTGCTGTGATAGACAGCACCCGTTGTCCTGGCTACCGCTGTCAATGGCAACAAGACGTTCACTGCTAAAGCCACTGGCTTGTATACAAGTCAGTGGCTAAAGCGAATGTTTCATATCACTTCGCAGGGGGTCCGGTCTTTTGTCACTCTAATCAGCTGCTGTGACAACACCTGTTGTCCTGGCTAGCCTACCTGTTGCCTAGCGGTGTTCCACAACGGCACTGTTTTGTTTTGCGCAGCAACAATCTTAACATTAAATAGGTCTAAAGAAATGTCCCCGCATGTGTGAATCATTTAAGTATATCCATATAATAAGCGGGTTAACTTTCGGCGAGTCGGTCGCTTTGTGGAATAGCAGCACTTCAGAGAGAACAAGACCCCTCCGCTCCGCGTCGGGGTCTAAAGATTCTCTCTGTCGTGCTGCTATTCCACGGTAGCGACCTTCTCGCCGAACGTTAACCCTTACATAACGCATAGATGTCTTGAACAAGCGTCAAAGTAATGCAATCATTACTGAGCCCTAATAAAACCATCTCTTTACTGGCTGAACGAGTCTTTTAAACACACTATGTGTTTCATGTCTGCTTTTCAAAGTCACTAAAACAGCAGGTGGATCAAAGCATGTTTTTGGCATATACAAGCACTTTGTTGAAGTTGTTTTTTTGTCATATTGTCAACCTGTGTTTTTGGCAGAGATATACTGTACAAGTACTTTATTGAAGTTGCTTTTTTGTCAACCTGCCTTTTTGTCCTAGATGGCGGTGGAGTGGGGGAGTTGTGTTTGTCTTTTGTTGTATTTTGTGTATCCTGTTTGTCTAGCGTTTGCTCTTGTAACTGTAATTGTAAATTAAACAAAATGATTTTCCGAAAGGACAATAATATATTCTATCCATGTACTGGACTGGAGGTGTGGAGTAGGGGTCATTACAAATATTATACAGTATAAGGAAAATGACTTGAGTAGAAGTAGAAGTGCCCTTTTAATACCATACTCAAGTGGAAGTACTAAAGTATTGAATACAGTATGTGTTGTACTAAGTATTGCAAGTAGATGTGTTTCAGATGTAGATGTGTGCTTTGGTTGTACCCTACATATGTGTATGCCTGTATGGTCAAGTCCTGCATATTTGTATTTCTTGATCTTTTTGTGCTGTCTTTAGTGAGATGTCTGTTTTTGTCTGGATGCATGAACCATGTAGGGTGTTTAGCCTTTGCTGCTTCCTAGGCTAGGGCTCACTTAGAATACAGGCAAAATAAAGAAGAAATTAAAAAATGAAACATTACTACTTCATTTCTGAAAGTAAAAGTGCAAGTACAAAGGTCCCTGCTGAGTAACTCAAGCCTAATTGTAAACCTCATAATAAAATAGCCCAGATGCATCATTCTCATGAAGGGCTCTTACATAAACAGGTTAAACACTACCTCCAGGTTAACTTCCTCATCATTTATTTTTCATAAATTACTTAATTCAGTAGGCCTACATGAAAATGTTGGAGTTAAAATATTAAATTCATCCTAAATATGTGTTAGTAAGAGGAAACAAATAATAATACAATAAAGCACAGTTACTACAATTTAGTACTAAAGTAGAGTACTGAAGTAGTTCTACTTTGTTACTATACAACTCAGGGGTGCATTTCTCAAAAGAGAAATTGTTAGCTTGTTAGCAACTCCGGTAGTTGCCAATGGGAAAATGCATTGAAAACAACAAAGTAGCTAATGTAGTAAGCAACTTTGGTTTTGAGAAATGCACCCCAGGTTTGTGGGTTGGTTCCCCCACCATTACCTTCTGAGGGCCCCTCAATCAGCACTGTAGATTTTTCCACCCCAGTCACTTTAAGCGGTCTCTGATATTAGTATGAGATGCTATAGTTACACCTATTGTGTGAAAGCCAGGGAAGGCTGAGAGCAAGACAGCGGGACTGAAAAGCAGTGAAGGTGACCTGAGTGAGTGTACCATCTAAAGGAACCCTGCTTTGTCAATCAGCATGTCAGTTTGTGAGTTTTCATTGGCATGTGCTGTTTAGGGCATGGCAGTGGTATGGGGCTGGGAAGGTTGACTTTGTAAGAGGGTTGATTTTCAGTAGTGTAATGCAACCCAACATTGAGGAAAGAGAATGCGTTTCCCTTGCTCAGGGGATGTACTGTAGCTACTGTGTATAAACTGCAACCCTCATACTCTGACACTGGACTACCAAATGCAGTGTAACGTAATAATGTAACTAATGTGCCATGTACAGCACTTTGGAGTGTAAAACATGTAGAAAACTGACATATTCACAATGTCCACTCTCAAGCTCACTTGGCTGAAGTATCTGTTACCCTGTAGCCCCTTAATACACGACGTTCCTCCAGTGGCATGCTGTAATAATCATTGAAAAGTGAACTACCATAGTACTACAATACTATGACATACTTATAACAGGGCCTTTAGTACTGTACTTGTAATACGGTACGACTTGATCAGCGTCATGCTGGTAACAGCAAATTAAAAAGTGTGTCTTCACGGGTTAAGTCAAAGCTGAGTTAGTTGTGTCAGAGTAGCTTTGCATATCGAAATGCAGGAAGGGACACTAGGCGTACCTCAGTCTCTGGTGTTTGCCAAAACCAGGACAGCAAAGAGACACTCACAATTCAAGGAGACTGCAAAGTTTCAGCTTGTTGGATGAAATGTTAACATTTTCTACTCATGTTTGGTGTTGTCATCAACCTTGCACATCGTCAGCATTGTTTATATAAATTAAGTCTACAGTATATTACATACGACACATACTGTCAGGGTGTTTGTAAAAATATAGCATTTTATATCCTTCTCAAGTGACGTTGGAAATTTGACAACTCAGATGCATGCAAATGTGAGGTTAGTCTGCTACCTTTCTGCTGCACACACAATAATGAAACTACCTGTATAAAACAATCAAGCGGTATCGTCACATCCACGGTGAGGCTGTACAAAAGCTACAGCAAGAGAGGCCGTTTCCTTTGTAGAGGTAGTAGCCGCTCCCCAATCGGTGATGCAGACTCACTGTTCTGGTTCAGCAAGGCATGTTAAACTACTGACGGAAGGCATGGCTGATCATGAGGCCACACACAAACACACTCATGCTACAATGGAGCAACGTTGATTACATAATCCAGGGGGCGGGACCAGAGGTACTTAAATGACATTTGTTTCCAACTTCTGTGCCACAGAGAGAGAGATAAAGCAGCAAAAAAGCTTACCATACAATCAGCTCACTCTATGTCTACAGAGTCTACCAATGTCCACCCAATAGTGATGAATGACTGCAATATAAAATGCCTTCCTGAAAATGGTTATTATACCTCAGGATGTTTTCCTGTAATTTTTCATAGCGTAGAAGCAAAATAATGCATCCAATATCCGAGTAATGAGCATGTGGAAATGTGTTACTGCTAAAGGGCACTAAGATGTGCTGATACACAAACTGATTCTGAACCACCCCAGCAGTCAGACCCAATTTAACACTAACAGCATCTCCATGGCAGTTGCTAGAGAGTACCTACGATGTTTGCGTGGGCTGGGTTATGGATGTTTTGTGAGGTTCTTAGCCTCTCGAGAGGGGCAGGGGCAGGGGCAGGGGCAGGATGGAGGCTCAGAGTCAAAGCTGCGGGCTGTTTTTTGCCCTCTAGGGGGGCAAAGATGGAAGCCAGGCCAGCCACTACCACCACCACTGCCACCTTCTAGCAGGGAATGTAGACATCAACCAAGCTAAGCTAACACAGAAACATACTGACAAACACATACTGTACAGCAGGGGTGCTCAACTGGCGGACCCAGGTCCGGATGCGGACCCAAATGCAATGTCATCCGGACCAAGACAAAATTCATCCGTATTTAATATGTATAAATTATACATGAGATTTCGCTGCCATGCGATCTGTATTTCTGCGAAGCCAGTCTTATGACAAATAAAAGTATCATCACTATGACAACTCAGTGAGTGAGCAAGAGGCCAGTGCGGCCAGCGAGTTCTGCATCGGTCCGTAGCGACTTTTTTGGACCCTGGAAACATACGAAATTTGGCGAGTGGACCTTTTCAGTTTCTAGTTGAGCACCCCTGCTGTACAGCATTTAGCCAAACAAACAAAGAGGATAGTGCTGAGGGGGCAACAAATAATTGTAATGCCTTCATACAGTAACATTACACTAGGTAGTAGGCCTAGCAGACTCCAGGCAAAAA